>NC_092621.1:69849500-70164000 GCF_047663525.1 Anas platyrhynchos | reverse complement strand
CACGTCTCTTCGGTCTGCCATCCCTCTGCCAGTCACACCTGGTATCTAAATGTGGGTCAAAAATTGCAAAAAGAGACAGCTGTATTCTAAAATAACTTCCACAAACAACACGTGCTCTCGACCTGCCAGGACTCAAAAATGACATCCCTGAAGTACAGATAAGCCTGCCCATGAGGTTCTGCCTTGCAGACTTCTGGCACCAAAAGATAAGCGCTGCTTGTAGATGAGCTCTTTTACATGGGGATATTGCCACCAAGGGAGCTGCCTCCTTCCTCACTCCTCACTGAAATCCGGAGGCAGAAAACAGCACCATCACTGAAAGACATGGACCTCATGGGAAGGGGAGGGGAAAATCATTTGACTTTTTTGAAAGCATGCAGGCCGACACATACACTAGTTCTGTAGAGCAACTCTTGATTTTTTTTTAATATTTTAATTATTATTTTTAAAACTATGTTGTTCTACAGCTGGCAAAAATCGTAACAGTTTAGGGGACGGTCACTGGCAGCACAGAGCTGGATTTTAGCTTGCATTTGCCTTTCGGGCTCCTAGGAGGCTGAAATTTCAGTAAGTGGGCTCTGCTTCCAGGTATCCCATTTAAGCCACTTATTGGCATGCAGCTCTCAGCTGGAGCATAAACGCTTTTATTACCTTGTATTAAGGAACTTCAGAGCTGTTAAGGATTTTTCGTTCAAGTTTTACTTACAGTGTTGTCTCACCAGCCCTAATTCCTGCTTTCAAACGATAAGTAAAGGCAAATGAACCATAAAAGCAGGTTAAGTTCAGCAGCTTCATGTCGAGATTAAACCTTGCATTCAGCTGATGTGTTTGCCCAGGAGCCAGGCAGCAGGGACTGTCAGCTGCTCTCTCTGAACATCACTCGAAGGGAACCTCGGGGGCTCTGAAGGCAGTATCTGGCTATTTGACTGCTCAAAACGCCAAACCAGCTCAGTCACACATCCCCGGCGTGATTCATCACATGCTTCCCAATGAGGCGGGGTGGGGGGGTGGGGAAGAACAGAAAAGAAAGAGAAAATGAGGTGTGTGCCCGTGAACCCAGGTCTGTGCCGGGGGGGAACGGCGCTACCTGCTCACAGCGCAGCACTGCCCTGTGGCCTGGGGAAGGAGGGAGCCCCAGGAAGGTCCTTGCTGGTTCCCGCTCGTTGCAGCTACACCGATAAGCAGCTTCACCTACACTGAAAAGCAGCCTTGTGCAGAGAAAGAAATCTTTTTTGTTTGTTTGTTTTTGAATTCTGAGTGGGTGAATTAAGCCTCAGAAATGCCTGCAGACATTACACCTCTCCATCCCCCACGCTGATCACAGAGATACATGAGAAGATTATCAGAGCAGACTTAGCTCTGACCAACATCCGAGGTACGACGGGATTGTTTTACAAATGCTGCCTGCCATCAAAACATGAACCAAAAAAGTGGCAAAAAATAATTTTTTACCCCAGGCCAGTTGGGTTTCCTACCGACATGCTGGCTAGATGTTTCACAGCCGTGCGGGTGCCGTGCCAACCTGCACCTGAGCGCAACCCCACGAGTGCTACACAAAGCAAAGCTGGAAACTATTTGCCTATTGTGCTGCTCAGAGCTACTTTCTGCTCAGCCCTGTGACTCTGAACATCTGCAGCCACTTTCAACAGCCTCCTCTGGCCTCTTAGCACCGGCTGCCAATTGCACCGAAGACAAAGTGTACTTGAGTTGATCCTCCAGCCACCAAGGCTGAAAATGCCTTGAGTCCTGGGGACACAGAGCAGTGTTTCTCTGAACTCTGGGCATTTCGAAGCACATGACTCGCTCCTGAGAGGATCAGGGTGAGTGGAGATGGCTTAAAGCAAAGCCATGCTCATAAAGGGCTCCCACATCCACTTCTCGAGGGCAGGCTTGCAGAGCCGCTTTCAACTTAAAATTGATGCACAGGGAAAAAGTGAAAGACACAAATGAAAAACAACAACAAAAAAACACAACGCAGTTCCTTTTGGTGACCTCAAAACCGCCTTCCTAAAATAAGAAACCAGTCATTTGTTATTCAGATGCATCGATCCATAAACGGCTGACCAGCGAGTACCGAGAGAAACTATGAATTTCTGTGTTGCTTTCATTAACTGAAAACCACAGGTAGCTGCTTGAAAGCCTCTTATCCTTTTACAATCTCCAGCAAATAAAAAAAGCGCCCTCGGAAACGTGGCACCTCAGCAAGGAGCCAGGTGAGGGATGCCCAGACTCCAGGGCCAGGTGAGGATGATCTGGGCTGCCAGCGGGACAAGCTCCCCTACCTGCGAGGCACCCAGCAGCAGCAAGCTGGGCGGAAAAGAGCCGAAAGTCTGCTCTTTCTATTTTTTCCTCCTTTTTTTCTTTTCTTTTTTTTTTTTTTTGTTTTCTCTGCCTCATGACAAAGCCCGCGGATGCGAGCAGCTACGGGAGGAGGCTGATGCAGAAACCCGGGGGGATGGCAGCAGGGGATGCAGCCCCGGGGAAGGCCTGCGGGAGCAGGGCTCCAGCCCGCACCAAACCCACGCCAGGCTGCCACGTATCAGGATACTGCATCACGGCTCCACAAATGCGGGAAGCGCCGCCGGGATGCGCACAAGCCCTGCGCCCCACGGCTCTGCCCCACGGCCCCGTCCCGGCCGGCGCGGCTCCCCCCCGTGCGCACACAAAGGGCGAGCGGAGCTCGGCGCAGCCCGCCCGCTCCTTCCTGCGAGGCGTTGCGCAAGGGGAGGTATTTTTGGGTAGAGTTCCCAGAGGAAATTACCCAACCTCTCCAAGACACCAGAAGGGAAACCTCTCGCTCGGGGAAAGCACCAGAGGGGGCGGAGGGGGGGGGTCCGCGACGCCACCCCCGAGTTGTGACACCCGTGGGGACGGGGGCTCGCCGCCCCGGGGGCGCGCACAGCGCTCGGGAAGGGTGTGGGGGCTCCGCTCGGTGCCCCCCTGCTCGCCCCGTCCCCTCCTGGCCTCCGCCACCGCGGGGGCGTCCCCGGTGCCCCCCGGGGGGGCTGTCACAGCCCGCGGCCACCGAGCCGCGGCCACCGGGGCGGGGGTCGCCGTCGGGGGGGCACTCACCCAGCAGCGGGGAGGGCTCGGGGCACGGCCGCGGCAGCAGAGGAAGCGGCGGCGACGGCGACGCGGGCTGGGGTCGGGGTCGCGGCCGCGGGTGGGCGTCTGTCGGCGGCGTCTGTCGCGACAGCGGCTGCGAGGCGTTGGCGGGGGGCGGGCGGCGCGGCGGCGGCTCGGGGTTGCGCGGCGGCCCCAGGGCGCTGCCCGCCAGGTAGTAGAGCAGCGTGGCCGAGAGGTGCAGGGCACAGAAGGCGACGAGGAGGCGGCAGGCCCGCTGCAGCGAGGTGCCGGGCAGCGACGGCTCCTTCATGCCGAGGCGCTCTGCCGCCCGCCCCGCGCCGCACCGCGCCGACGACGGGCACCGGGGGAGCGGGGCGGGGGCGCCGGCGGCTCCGCCCGGACGAGGGCGGCCCCCCAGCACCCGGTCCCGCCCGCAGCCTCCGCCCGAAACGGGGGAGAGGGGTTGGCAGCCCGGGGATGGGCAGCGGAGAGGGGTGGGGGGCTGGCGAGGCGCCGCCGGGCAGCCCGGGGTATCCCCCTCTCCGCTGTCGGGTCCTCGCGGAGGTGTCCCCTCGGAGGTGTCCCCCTGCCCGGGGGATGTCCCCGCAGCCCTGCCCGGCTCGTTGATGCCCTCAGGTGGGAGCCGTGGTGGTCAGCAAGCCGCCCGTGGCCCTGCTGCCCCCCGGGGCTGAGGATGGAGGCTGGGCGCACACGGCCCCGCCGCCACACACATACCCGGGCCTCGGGAGCGCTGCAGGGACAGCGGGGGACACCCGGGTGGTTTGCCAGGGCAATAAATAATCCTCACGACCAAATACTTACACATTTCTCGTTTCTTCCTGACACCTTCTGTGAGTAAGTCCAGTACTTAATGCTTTGCTTGAACCTGATGTTGTGAGCATCAGGATGACAATGCAGCCATCCGTGACACTAATGCTATTTATACTGATATTCTCAGTCAGCATTCAACTAAGCACCAGCTCATAAGTTGCCTCCTTGAATGAGCAAACCCATCTTTCAAACCCTCAGGACCTCCAGATATCTGCTCTGGATCAGTTTGCAAAAGGCAACCCCAGCAACATGACTCCGAGCAGAGCAACCATTCGTCAAGACTTACAGGTCAGTCCAAAGCTTCCCTGTTTCACTGCTGTCAGCAAATAATCCATGTAAATTTTGTCTTTTACTTCTTTCAGCTTTGAGCTGGCTGCTTGTTGGGAAAGTTTCTGTGACGCAGAGAGAGTCAGACCTCAACTGCAACTCAAGGTAGAGTCAATTTGATTTCCCTTCAAGCTCTTAAATATGTCATGCCATAAATTTAGCAACTGATTGCAGAAGGAGCTTGTGCAGTGTCCAGTACAAACATCATAAAGTTCGGAAGTCTTCAACATACATTTCCACATAGTTCTGTTGTAGCATCCTGCCATAGAAAGCAGCTATGTTTTGTGTGAGTGGTATAACAACTTCACTGTTTTTGCCATGAAACCACTGCTTTGCAAATGCTCAGAACAGCTTTGGAATCAGAGCAAAGCTTACAGATGAAAGCAGCCTCTGCTGCTGTTGGAGATCATTTACATTCTGTGTAGATACAGGTGTGCAGTCATGTGTGAATATGTAAATATAGGTACGCGCAGTTAAGTACATAATGACACACTTTTTATTTTTTTATTACAGCACAGAGGCAAGATGTTCCACTGAATCAGAGAATAAGGAAATAGAAATGCTTGTCTTAAAGGATAAACGCTTTCGTGCTTGCCCTTAGGCTCTCATTCGCTCCGCAAGTTGTCCCTCTCCAGCCAGCAGTCTCCACCCTGGCCCAACCTTAATTCTTGTTCTCAGAGATTTGACTTTGCTATCTTATCAAATCAGCTTCACGGTACTACAGATGTTATTTTCTGGTGAAGGTAATTTTTAGCCTTTTTTGTCCTTGCAGATAACCGGTATGTAACTACACTGCTGTGCCGCACACGGGCATGTCTGCCAGTCCACCATGCCTGACGACTTGTAGCTCTGATTTTAATCAAACTTGGCAGTTGGAATAGATCATAAACACCCAACATGCGTGCTGAAACAAGCCACTGGGGTGCAACAGCGTGAAGGTTCGCTGATATGTGGCGAGACATTCGTGGCATTAAAGTACGAGGAGCAGTAGGGAGGTTATAAGCCCCATCACCCCCAAAGAGCAGCAAAGTCCTTGAGGGGCTCAGCAGGATCCAGGACAGGACATGAATATGTGCCAAAGCAGGGTTTGCAGGTGCCACAGCCAGCAGGAGGATCCGCAGAAGTCTGGTCTGTCCCTCCGTGCCCTGCCAGTGTCCTTGTGCTGCCCATGGGGGTACCACACAGTGCCCACACGGACAGGCCTGTGCACCCACCATGGTGGTACGAGACCAGGGGGCAAATCCTCAGCCCCTCCACAGCCGTGGGTCACCGCGGCCTCTGAGGTGTGCGAGATGCCAGGGATGTCAAATCAGTACTGGCTCTGCAGAAAGAAGCCCCGGGGGAGGCTAGACAATAAGCTTTATCTACAATTCGCAATGGTCACTACTCTAAATAAAGGCTTGAAATGGGTCCAGCCTTGCAGAGTGCAAGATTTCATGTCTGATGGCATCTTGCAAACCTGGAAGTCTTTTTGCACGTGTCCTGCCTAATTTCTACCACTGAAAGAGTGGGCGATGCCACCTGCCACCTGCTTTGCCTCCTGTGGGCTCTGCTGGACACCGAGGGCATCCTGCACTTGTGACAAGTAAAGTGTGTGAGCCTGTATGTACTTACAGCCCCACGGGGTGAATTTCCCCCTTTTCTTTCAGTTGTAGCCAGTCCTGTGGCAAATGCACTTGTGCATCTTTTCAGCTGGGTAGTGTTGAGCCATGTTTGAGATCCTATTTTGTGTGCTCACCTTGGGGGAGAAGTGGGGATGCTCCTCTTCAAGAGGCTCAGGGGAAACCTGCTGGAGAACAGGCAGGTGCCTGCAAAGCTTTGGTGGTCAAGGGGTGCCAGAGGAAGAACTCATTTCACCTATAGAGAGACTCGTCAGCCAGGAGCCATAGTCTACCAAAAGTTGAAGTGAAGGGCATCCATCAGTCATTAATCTCTGGCATTTTTAACCTGAATGGCTCCTTTGCCTGGGTTAGCTGTAGCAGGGTGCACAGCAGTGTGGCTCAGCCCGAGGCCTGGTGCCATGCACTTCCCTGTCTAGCAAGCAAAATAAGTTAAACGGAGCTTGCGAAAGCCTGGCTGCAAAGCCAGCTCAGGCTGGGTCACTGCTGCACTTGGTCAGTTCCTCATCAGGCTTATCTTCTGTTGTTTTGGCTAGCTGCTGTAATACTCCTATAGCATACAAATCAAGTTGTGTGTTACGGCAGTGTAAACGTAAATCCATTACAAGGGTGCTTGTCATTATCAGCAGTGCATTTCTTGGTTATGCACTGTGTTGCCTCCTGAGACAGAGAGCGACCGGCGCAGCAGCTGTCCATAGGTGCCAGGACCTGGCTCTGCTGACGAACAGCCTGTTTTCCAGAGCAGAATATGGGATGCAGGTTGGATGGAAAGGTGTGGTTTGGTGCCAATGGCTGGCCTCATTTCACCTGACAGCTTCACAAAGGAGAAAGTTTGCCTTGGCACTGAGGCTGCTCAAAATCAAGCTGTTTGCAATGCTTCTGGTGCTGCTGTGGTCCATCAGCACAGATGCAGATGGCTGTAATGTGAGGGTAAAAAAGGAAAGAAAAAAAAAAAAAAGAAAAAGCAGGAATCAAAAATCAATGGAGGATATTGCTTTCTGAGCCTAAATAATGTGCTGTGTAAACAGCAAAGTTCACTGCAAATTTTGAGAGGAATAGAAACCAAAAGCCACAGGAATGTGCGGGAAGAATGAGAATGGTTTTCACGGTTGCTGACAATGCCCTTTTGTCTGATGACGTGTGAGGTGGCTCCCTCTGGGTGTTCCTGGGTACATACCCTGAGGATCTGGACACCCATCCCTGACGTGGGAGCACTGGGAAATGGGAAAGTCAACACCGCCTTTACGCTGCCAAGGAGCTGCAGGGCAGTTGCAAATCCCCTGATCAAATTCAGCCTCCTTGGCCAGCCGCTCCTTGTCACAAGGATCTCCCAGGGGACCTGGGAGGGATGGGTGTCCTTGGATGTCCTCGGCTCAGGTGTGAGCCACGGGGGACTTGCGACCAGCTGTGGTGACTGGTGGGCAGCGAAGACAGGGGAAAAGGTGGTGTGAGGATGCTTCCCCTCAGCCTGCTGCTTCCCCAGCTCCTGTGGCCGGGGCTTGGTGGGAATCTCTGCCTTTCTCCTGCTAGGAATCACCTTGGCCCTTGGCCCTCAGGTGGCAGGAACGGGAGCGGCTGGGAGCGGTTGTCCCTGTATTCATCTGGCCTTGTGCTCGCAGCCCGCAGTGTCACGGGGAATTTCTGAATCACCGGAGGAATTGCGAGCGTAGCTCGCTGCCTGCCACGTGGGCGTATTTACCCACAGCAGCCGGGCAGCAGGGAGGCGGCTGAGGCTGTGGGATGGATCCAGCGGGTCCCATTTCCCGGCCGGTGGTGACGGTGGCTCCCCTCTGGGTGACGCAGGGTGACCTGCGCAGGGCAGGTGGGTTTTTGGCTTCCCGGTACATCCCAAGGAAAACCTCTGGGCACCTGCACGCCTGCTTTTCTGCATGTGACACAGCGAGTCCTTCTTCCTCCTGCTCACGAAGGAGAGGCAGAGCAGGGATGACCATCGTTGCTGTGAGGGCCACCTGGAGGCAGGGAGGGAGCTAAGGATGGGCATGACCATGCCACTTGCTGTCTTCTTTATAGTTTCCCTCCTGGCATGATGGCACAATGTGCTGTGTGCCCTGGCTTGGGTCAAGCAGGGCAGCCCTCTGTCCTGTCACAGCTTCACTGCTGGTGGTCCCTGGTGCTGAAGGGGGTAAGCACGTAAAAGCACTGGGGGGGAGCAGCAGGGCAGGAGTTAAAGCACCAGTGCGAGCGGGGGTCCAAAAGCAGGTGCGAAGGTGACAAATAACAGAGAGGAAGCCTCGGGGGCTGGGCAGAGCAGCGATGACATCAAGGCCACGCTGCCGATAAGGCCGCCAGGCAGATGTGGAGCAAGGGTGATGTGACGCAACTCGAGGCTGCAGGTCTGCAGACACCGCGGCCCCGCGGCAGGCGATGCGCTGCGTCAGAGCTGGGCACGGCAGAAGGTGTCCCTGCCAAAACACCTGTGACAGAGGGGACGAAGGGCTGGGCCTGAAGGCGTGGCTCTCCCGTGTGCAGCCGGAGCAACGTGGAGCAACGCTGCGGCACGTGGCCACCAGGAAGCCTCCTGTTGGTCCCAAGGAAGGACTTTGTGGACTCGGATGAGGGTGGCAGGGCCTTGCAGAGAGACCTGGACAGATTGGAGAGCTGGGCGATCACCATGAAGTTTAACAAGAGCAAGTGCCAGGTCCTGCACCTGGGACGAGGCAACCCTGGCTGTATGTACAGACTGGGCGATGAGATGCAGGAGAGCAGCCCCACAGGGAGGGATCTGGGGGTTGTGGTTGACAGCAAGCTGAATATGAGCCAGCAGTGTGCCCTGGCAGCCAGGAGGGCCAACTGCATCCTGGGGTGCATCAAGCACGGCATTGCTAGTAGGTCAAGGGAGGTGATTGTCCCACTCTACTCTGCACTGGTGCGGCCTCACCTCGAGTACTGTGTGCAGGTCTGGGCACCACAGCACAAGAAGGACATTAAACTGTTGGAGAGTGTTCAGAGGAGGGTGACAAAGATGGTGAAGGGCCTAGAGGGGAAGATGTATGAGGAGCGGCTGAGGGCACTGGGACTGTTCAGCCTGGAGAAGAGGAGGCTGAGGGGGGACCTCATCGTGGTCTACAACTTCCTCACAAGGGGGAGTGGAGAGACAGGTGACCTATTCTCCGTAATCACCAGTGATAGGACCCACAGGAATGGTGTTAAGCTGAGTCAGGGGAAGTTTAGGCTGGACATCAGGAAGAGGATCTTCACCAAGAGGGTGGTCGCACACTGGAACAGGCTCCCCAGGGACGTAGTCACTGCACCAAGCCTGTCTGAATTTAAGAAGAGATTAGACTGTGCACTTAGCCACATAGTCTAAACTTTTGGGCAGACCTGTGCGGTGCCAGGAGTTGGACTTGATGATCCTTACAGGTCCCTTCCAGCTCGGGTTATTCTGTGATTCTGTGATTCTCCCTCTGTGATCTGAGGGGCAGGACTCTTCATCAGGGGCTCCAAGGCTGTGCTTGAAGACAAAGTGGAAACAGGCAAAGCCATCCCACAAACAGTGGTTTCCCCTTCGTCATGCCTCCGTGTGTCATTTTAACTTCGCTGCTGCTGTCTTTGTAGGGCAGGGCCCTCTAGGGCTTTGCCATCAAGCCGTGCAGATGGCAGGGCCGTCCCCACCGCCTGGTCAGGGTGGCCGTGGCGTTGTGGGCGGCTCAGTGAGGATGGAGACCCCCCGCCTCCCTGCTGGTCTGGTCGCTCACCCTCCTGGGTTTCCAACACCCAGCCTGAGCTCGTGCCCGCTGTTTTTGTCGCGTCACCTGGGGTGATCAAGAAGAGATTGGCTCCTCCAGCTTCATAAGTGCCCTTCTGCTGGGTGTAGGCCGCTATCAGATCTCCCCGGTACTAGACTAAACAACCACAACAGCCCCCCCCCCCCCCCCCATGCCTCAGGAGCAACTGCTAATGCAGTTAAATATTTACTTTAGTTGAGGGATTTCCAAAGTGGAATAATAATAAAAACCAAAGGTTATTGAACTGCATAAACTCCTTGAAGAGAGAATATAAAACATGTGCACAGCCATCTAAATGTCGCAGAGGCATGTTTCTGCAAGGGGAGTCCTGAAGCTATTTGTCCTCAGAAACAACCTTGCTCCTTCCCAAAACCTGGCCACAGTCGTGCTGAGGCAGGTACTGCAGGGAGACAGGAGGATGAGAGCCCACGGCCTGCAGGCCCATGCTGGGCTGTGCCCCCATGGCCACAGGGGATGTTCACCAAACAGTTCCTGCTCGTCTCAGCCGACCAGGGCCGGCACGTACTGTGATAAGCCTCAGCTGAGACCACGGGGGAGAAATATCCTGAGAATGGTCACGGCTGGCTCCTCGGCAAGTGCACGTGGTGCTGTGCCTTACTGGAGCTCTGCCAGCCTGTCGGTGGCTTCTCTTGGGACACCTAGCCTGCACACAAAGCCAGGGTGCAAGAGACCCTCTGCCACTGCCGGCCCAGGATGAATGTGGGCACATCTGTCCCAGAGGAGATCTAGTCAACAGTGGTCTTCAGCTATGGACTTTCTGGTACTCTTTTCCATCCTTCTCCCTGTATCAGTTGACCTCCATTCACCTGAGGAAGGTGGTGATGTGGATGCGGGAAATTCATTTTCTCAGGAAGAGGCAGCGAGGATGCTCGCATGAAAAGACTGATGTCAGGCATGCATTTACAGAGGTGAAACAGCAGGGGTCTTCTGGAGTGGTGGTCCTTGCTGAAAAGTCCCTCAGTGGAAAATCCTGAAACATCCTTGTTCGGGCCATGGCACAGCCAACCTAATCAACACAGATTTTGCAGCTTTTTGTACATGATGACTCCCAGTCTAAATGGAGCTCTCTGTTGTGTACGCATCTCAGACTCACAGAATACCTTGAATTGGAAGGGACACACAAGGATCATTGAGTCCAGCTCCTGGCTCCACACAGGACCACTCCAGAATCAACCCATGTGTCTGAGGGCGTTGTACAAACACTCCTTGAACTCCAGGAGCTCGCTGCCATGACCACTGCCATGGGCAGCCTGTCCCAGTGCCTGGCCACCCTCTGGGTGCAGAACCTTTCCCTAACCCCCAGCCTGACCCTCCCCTGTCCCAGCTCCATGCTGATCCCTCAGGTCTTGTCGCTGTTCAGCAGAGAATGAAGAATGGCAGCTGCAAAGCCAGAGGGCTGATCTGGGGGAAACATGCCCAGAGGAAGGGTGGCTGGGTGGGAGAGAAGAGCAGCATCGCCCGGCCACTACAGCGCAATGGGATTTAATAACAGCCTCCACCAGTGCCAGCACCTGGAGCTGACACGCTGCGGTTTATCAGCCGCGTGAAAGCAGCCAGGTCTCCCTGAGTGCACAGTTGGCCCATTCCCAGTGCAGGTCAAATGCTGCTCAAAATGCTGCTTTTCCCAGTGCCGCTGAGATAAGCCAGCACCCTCCCCTATAAAAGCCACTACGAGCACAGCGAGGTGCACGAGCGCATGTGCCTGGTCCGGCCATGCCCACCAGGGAGCTGCTGGGGCTGGCGGTGGTGCTGGTGGCTCTCATCACCACCAGCGGTAAGTCCTCTCTGCTGCCGGGAGACAGATCCTCAATGGCAGGTTGGGAGAGACCAAAAAATGGGAAGGGAGGGCAGAAAAAGTACCCCAAACAAACAGAAAGTCTGTTTTGGAGAGGAGGCGAGGGGGACAAGGCAACACAGAGGAGGTGTAGTGGGGTGGGAGAAGGAGGACCGGAGCAAACACTCTGCTCCTGGTGCAGGGTGCTCCTGCCGTGTGTTCTGTGCTCGGTGGAGCTCCTGGTGCAGAGCCTGGGAGGGAGAGCTGTGGGAGAGGGGCTTGGTGATGGCGTTGATGAACAGGCATTCGCATCTTGGCCCCTCTGTCAATGGCTCGTGCTCCTGCTGCTGGTTCTTGCTGGAAAGGCTGGTCACAGGCATTGCTTAATCCCCCCTGTGCCAACCTCTCGGGTCTCTGCTCTGTTTCAGGGGCAGAGCTGGATGAAGGGAATGGCCTAAGAAGGGTAAGAGATTTCCATATGCTCTGGCTCATGGCTTCATATCAGATCTGGCTGCCTCGGTGCCCGGCATGCCTGGGAGAAAGGCTGTTCCCAGAAAGTGCACCCAGCCTCTGTGTGCAGGCCCTGCCCTGTGCAGAAGGGATGCTCTGAGCCGCCGTGCCACCAGCTCCAGCCACACTCGCTGCTGCCCAGATGCTGTGGGAGGAAGAGGGGGGAGCTGCTGTTTCTGAAATGTTTGCTGTGGTTTCTCCCTTCCAGCCGGTGTGCGGAGAGATGGCTGAGCTGCTGGCCTGCCCCCTGGTGAACTTGCCTGTCTGTGGCACCGACGGGAACACCTACGCCAATGAGTGCTTGCTCTGTGTGCAGAAAATGTAAGCTCATGCCCTGGGCAGAGGCCTCCAGGGGTCTAATTTTAGCCGTCTGAAAGCGGGCACTTGTCAAACACCGTGGGAAAGCCACAGCACATGGGAAACACGCAGAGGCCTGCCAGCAAAGTGGACTTTTTTTTTTTTTTTTTTTTTTTTTCATCAGCTGAGCCTGGCTTTGCAGCCTTGAGCTTCACCTCTCCATGCTGGCAGTGCCCGAGGACAGGCACAGGAATGCCCCTAGCTCTTGCAGGTGTTGTCTCCTTCCTTGGCAGCGCATTTAGGGACCACACAGCTAAATCTCCCCTCTTTTAGTGTAAAACTCTCACCCCCTGTCCTCTCACTGCACCCCCTGACATAGAGTCCCTCCCTCCCCAGCTTTCCTGCAGCCCCCTTTAGGCACGGGGAGCCCTCTGCAAGGTCTCCCTGAGGCCTTCTCGTCTCCAGGCTGCACAACCCCAGCTCCTTCAGCCTGTTTTCACAGGAGAGGTGCTCCAGCCCTCTTCTGGACCCTCTTGAAAAGGCCCAGGGCTTTTTTGTGCTCTAGAGGGGAGATCTGGACCCAGCAGACAGGTAGACCAAGCAGCTAGTCTGCACAGGCAGGGACCTCTGAGTACAGGCACCCAGCCACGTGCCTCACGGCTTTTGGCAGCCTTTCAAGCCACGGGGACCACCACAAATTTGGGCAACAGGGACCTCTTGAGGGCACCCAGGGAGCTTCAGATGGGACACGGAGGAAAGCCCTGCCCCAGGAGGGTGGTGCAGGGTCCTCTGCAGCCAGACGTCCACACACACAGGCAGGGAGGGGAGCTCTACAGGACGGGGTGGCTTGCAGACATCTCACCTTTTTTTAAGACGTAAAAATGAACAAACCGATTTCTGAGTAAATGCTCAGATCTAGACAGGCTAGGTGGGAGACCAAGCGTGACTCCAGGGAACATTTTTTTCAAGCTTGTTGCTCTCTTTCCCTACATTATTCTAGGAAAACCAGGCAAGACATCCGGATTTTGAATAACGGGAGGTGCAGAGATACCTGAGCTTTCTAGTGGCTTTCCTGAGGCTGGAAACAGGTGATTAATTGATCCTGTGTGCTCTGTGCAGATCGAACGTTTCAGCCAGGGATGGCGAATAATAAAATTACATGCATAATCATATTTCAACAGCATTATTTTTATGGGGGAAAATGACACAAGCCAGTTCCTACAAAGGGCTACTAAAAGCGTGTAGTCAAAACATTAATTTCAAATCCGTGCTGCATACAGGGCTCTGCACTGTGTGTATTATTTCTCCCACATTCCTTGGAGAAAGGACATGTGGGAGTAGCGAGAAGCACACATAGCTTTGAGATCCTGGTGAAGGCGGTGCTGAAAAAATACAGTTTTCTGTAGGAGGCAATTTATCAAAGGGAACCTAAAGTTTCTCCAGTGTGGGCGTCGACAGCCTTCTCTCCAGCTCTCTAATAACCACCTTTCCTTCCAGAGCTGATGCAAACTGAAAACAGCAGCATTTGCACTTGTCATATGAGATGCTATTTAGCTTTTCACCTGAGACTGCTCCACAACAGGAGGCAGCCCAGATAACCCACGGGAGCACTGAATGAGCCGAGTGGAGACCCTGAAACTCCAAGGGGTCACCCCCAAGCTGAACCGATCCCCCGGGCTGCTCCCGGGGAACAGCACGTCCCAAAGAGTGCCAAGTTCTGGCTCTAGGTTGCTCTTCGTGTCAGGGCCAATTTTTGGCACTGCAGTGCAGTATGATCCAGCGCAGGCAATGCTTGTTGTCATCAGCCACCCATGGGGCTCCCTCTGCTCTTTCATCTCCTGCTTTTACTAGCTGTGACGTGACTCATCTTTCAATAAATACCTGTCACTGCGTTGCACAGCTCGATTACGCAAGGGATTCCCTTGGCTCGTGGTGGCAGAGGTCAGAGGACGCTGGCTAATCCGAGGCTTTCCTCCTGAACTCGGTGCAGCTCTGCTCCAGATGTTGTGTCTCTGGAGCACTCGTTGGGATTTTTTTTTTTTTCCTTTTTTTTTTTTTTTTGGCATAGCTTCAACAAAACATTGGGTTGCTTTGAAAAGATCATCCGGTCCAACCGTCCCCCTCCCACCAATGACACCCACTAAACCATGTCCCTAAGCACCACGTCCAACCCTCCCTTAAACACCCCCAGGTTTTTAATGTGTGCTGACACACACCAGCCCCTTAGGGGTTTGAGGAAAGTGAGCTCCCTACGTGTCAAGTCAGCTCCACAAACTCAGTGGCCACCCCGTGAGTCTGGGACCTGTGCCAGCATCATGCCACCGTGCTCGGCCAGCCAGTCATGTCCATCCCCACACCCAGACACCCTTCTCCTGGTTCTGCTCCCTCCTGTGACCTCCCTGTGGGACACTGCAGCCCTGCAATGCAAGACAAAGCCAGCAGTGACAAGATTTAACGTGACACAGCCGTGCTCAGTCAGACTGGAGGTCCTGCTGACCTGTTGTCCCCAGCACAGCGACCATGAGCAGACAGCAAGAGCAAATACCTTCAGGAGGGTGTGTTAGGGGGGTAATTAGGTGTGCACAGAGCCCTGGGATTTCAGCTGTTTTCTGGTCTGGAGGCAGTTGCTGTCATCTGAAGTTCTTCCCTGCCCTGGTCTTGTTGCTGTCTGAAGCCCTATCAGCAACTATCACAAGGTCAGCACAGAGGTCTGCTGATGTCTGCATGCTGGAAACAGCAGCTGCCCCCGAACCAAACCATCTCCTCCCACCTGCCTTCATCTTGCTGTTGTTCCCCATGACTCGAAGTCTGCCTCTCCACAGGTGCTGCCCCTAGCTGCTGATAGCTGTCCAGAGCTTTGAGCATCCCTCTTGCCCTTCTCTAGGTGCTTTCCACTTCTGCAGGTGTGGGGACCACAGCTGCACGCAGGTTGTCTGTGTGTAGTGCCATCACTGCGCCCCTCGTTCCCTTGTCCCACCAGGACAACCCTATCAGCTGGAAGCACATTTCCCCCTTCCAGTCCTCAGCTGGGGAGGGAGAGGCCAGGGGATCAGGGGATGATCTCCTGCATTGCCAGCGAGCCGCAGGAGGTGTCCCCTGCACCTCGGGGAAGGGTTCAGTGGGGTTTTGGACAGCGAGTGCTGGTGAGCACACAGCTCCATCACCCTGCTCTCCCCTGCACCCTGGGGCACCCCTGTGGGCAGGACACAGCAGGGCAGCTCTGCCTGCTGGGGGTCCGTGCTGGTGCGGGGCCAGCGGCACCTCAGCCCCAGATGGGACAGGGGAGCAGGTCTCGAGCTGCATGGAGCGAGGGCAGCCCGCCAGCGCCGTGCTGCGCATCCCCCCGGGAGCCCGCTCTGTTTGTTTGCACGGGACGGGAAAAATCAACAGGGATGGCTCGGCGGCTCTTCTGAAGAGGGAAGCCACACGCCCGCAGCACAGCACGGCGTGTTTACCCATGGGCTGCAGGGCTCTGGGGCACGCTCCTCGCGGGCCAGACCTTCAAGGTCAACGCGTGGGCAGCCCCAAGGCAGGGTCGGTGCTGGATCGCTGCGTGGCGGATGCGGCAGCACGCGCCCTCCCCGGGGACCGGTGGGCTTGGCTGTTTATTTAATGCAGCGAAAGAGCCAGGCGAGGCGAGGGGTGTAATTGTAAAACCACCACAGGCTGCAGGGGATGGCAGGGTCCAGCCTGGTGCAGAGAGCCTGGCTCGAAAGCCTGGCTTGGTCAGGAGAGACGGGAGGAGCTAGTGGCAGCAGGACTGTGGCAGGGCAGACGTGTTACCCTGGCCACAAAGGTCTTGCTCCTGCTGGAGTACACAAATTCATGTTTATTTTTTGCATATTTCTGCCTGTTGGATTTATTCATCCGTCTCTTCATGCCTCAGTCGCAGAGGGTGTCCTCTGCTCCCACAGGCACCAGAGCTCAGCCTAGAGCAGCAGCTGGTGGCCCTGCGCTTGGAGAAGTGCCGTGCACCATCAGGCAGGACAAAACTGGAAAATGTGCCCTGGCACCCTGCATGACAGCCACATAGCTCCCCGTGCTGATCCTCGGGGTAACTTCAGGGCTGTGCCGGTCCCTACAGGAGGGACAGGCATGTCTCTGGGTGCTGCCATGCTGTAGCAATGCCAGGCAGAGGGGAAACAAGGGTGAAGCTCAGAAAGCACTCTGGTGAGGGTTCCCCAGGTCTCCATCGAGGAAACTGGGGCTTAGAGCCCGTCTGTCCTGTTAAGTACCTCAGAAGACTCCAAGGGCACAGCAGCTCTTTCATTTATGAACGATATTGAGGAATTTATCGTTTTCCACCCAGCTGGAAAGAGGCTGGAGTGGAGTAAACACTCGCAGCACCATCTCTGCGGTGCCCCGTGGCACTGTTTTGCTGAGTCAAGAGCAATTTATCAGACCTCAGCAGGCTCTGGAGCAGCTGCGTGCTTCTCCCCAACAGGAGGTGCGAGGGGTGAGAGGCTGAGCTCAGACACAGCCCGAGCAGGTGGAGCTGCTCGGCCGTGGTGCTGAAGCTCGTAGATGTGAGCTCCTCAGCACCATGCCCATCCCCATGTGTGCCGCAGCCCCTTGGTGCTCGCTGGGCAGCTGGTGCTGGTGGACCTGCAACAGCCACATGTCACATCACCTGCAAGCAGCCCGGGGATCCCAGGGTATTCCCAGCTCACACGGGGGCAGCATCCCACGAGAGAGGGGTTCCGGGATGTGTGTGTGAGGCAGGGTGTCCCCGGGGCCACGCAGCGCCAGGCAGAGCTCAGCACACCGAGCAGGGAGCACACCTTGCCTCCGCTGGTGACCGAGACCCAGGGAACTCCCCAAAAGTGACTTGGAAGCTCCACATCTCTGCGTGCCAGTCACGCTCCTCACCCACCCTCCCGTATCAGAGCCTCCCCACATCTGCCTGGCTGCCACCACCCTGCCGCTTCCCTCAGGCCTCCGCAGCCCGCCCTGCCCCATGTGAGGCACGGAGTAATCTGCAGTGGACACCGGGGAGGAGGCCTGGGGAGAAGCAATAACTTGGGGGGGGGGTAGGCAGAAAGGCAGTGGAGATGACCAGGGCCCACCAGGTTACACCCCAGGAAACCCACCCGCATCCAGCCTGGAGCTTGCTCTGGAGGTTTTCAGGATCCTCACCTCATCTGATGTGCAGGGAGCCAGGGCACAGTGCCCTGGGGTCCCAGCCGCACGGACCCTGCTGACCAGCCCATCCTGCCCCTCAGGGAGCAGGGTTTCGGGGCTGAAGCCAAAATAAGCATCAGAAACTTCCCCCTGGCAGCCACACGATGGTCCTGCAGAGCCTGAGTGGGCCTTCGGGCTGGGCAGGTGTGGGGCTGCAGTGGGACCGGGGCAGATAGGAGCAGCCACCAAAGGAGAGCCTCTGGTGGGAGCAAGAGCCTGGCTGGGTCTTCCCAGTGGCTTTTTTGGGGACTGCCCTCCACCATCCTGCTTCACAAGGGATATGCTTTGCTCGTAGGTGTCCCACTGGGTGCGGGACATCAGGAGCTCCTCAGCTCATCCAGCCCCTGGGGGGTCCCTCTGTGGACTCCTTATTTTATCTGGGTTCCCCAGGAAGGTGTTGCAGCCCTTACACAGGTCACCCGAATTTGGCAGTCTCCAAATAATGCCATAAGACATCCTTATGGCCATCTGAAACGTACGGTGCCACTCTCCCGTGCTCCACCCCAGCTGCAGGAGCTGGAGGTCCCTTCCCACCACCACTCGGACCCTCTTGCGAGCAGCTTCCCAGCAGCTCATGTCCCGGCTGGGGTCTCACGAGAGCGATGGAGAGTCCCCCAACACCTCCCTGCCTCTCAGGCGGCGAGGCCGTGGGGCATCCTGCCCTGCCAGGCAGCTTCTCCCCGCTCTGAAGGAAAGCATCGGAGCCGCGGCTTGGCAGCGGCGAGCGCTTGCTTCCTATCTGAAGCGGAACTGCTGTTTAGAAACACTGGCGCGTTCTGTAGACCACACAGTAGGTCCTGAGCAGGCTCTCACACACCTTTGCACTGTGATAAGGGGAGTATTATTACTCTAGTAGTGGCCTGTAAAGATAAGCTCTTTGGGGCGGGCAGTCTGCTTTTTTTTTTCCAAGCTCTCATTCTGCCGCACCAGTAGCTCCAGATTCTTTTCCCGGGGAAATAAGCTGCTTTTTACTTAAACCTGTGGAGACTGATGGAAAGTTTAGGTAAGACCTTGCTCTATACAGCCCCTTCCCTGCTACCCTCTACAGCTCCTGAGGAGCATGCTGTGCCAGGTAATGCTGACCCTACTAACTTTTTTTTTTTTTTGGAGGGAGGAGAGAATGATCTTTGTCACTAGCGGTTTCCAAAAAAGAAGTTAATAATTAACCGGTGTATGGCTGGGCGATGGAGGATGCGCAATTAACTGCAAGTGCATATGGCTTTTTCTGTGTCGTGTTGCAGGTCACGAAGACAGAAGCACCTATAAAGGCTCTACAGCTCAGAAAAAGTTGCTGAGGCAGTGCCAATACAGTGCCTGCCTGCAGGCTGAGAGTACTGTCTCACCGTTCTTCTAACCTGATGGATTTTTTTTCAGCTCATCTCTGTATCTTTACATCCTCTGCTAAATAACTTTTCATTGGGGTGCAGGTGTTTTAGTGTTTTTTTTGTTTTTTTTTTTTTTTGTTTTTTTTTTTTTTTTTTTTTCCCTGCCTGGTGCTAGTGGGTGGCTCACAGCTTTGGAGCAGCTCTGGGAGTGCTGTGTGGGACCATCTGGAAATGAATGAGGGGTGTTCTCTGGCTGTGCAGAGCAATTTGCTTTGGGTGGGTTGGGAAGGAGACCGACTGCATGCAGCTAGAAGTGCTCATGTGGCTCACAAGGTGTTTTGAAAGGAAGTTACACTGAGTGCTGCAAGGGGATGTGCAAGGTGGGTAGTTAAACCCGAGCACTGTGCAGATCTGCTGCTTGTAACCTCACCTTCCTGCCTTTTCCCCTGTGGATGGCAAAACCTCCTGCCGGCTGTGCTATCTTTGATGCTGCTTCACCTCGGGAGACAGCCTCCCAGCTGGAGAATGCCTGCGCATTCCCCTGCACAGCTGCACCCTGCGCAGTCCAAGTGCAGCGCTCTCTGTCTCGGAGGCTCTGGTCGAGCCGAGATACCTTTGCCATCACTGAGAAACTTGGGCACTGCGTGTGTATCTGGTGGCTTTCACATCTAAATTGCACCCTGTTGCTCCCCTTCCCGGCAGCCTGGATAGGCTGCAGGGCTTGTGGGAGAGGGTTTGCCTCCTCTTCTCGTCTCTGCTGTGCTCGGAGCAACAGGGGCTCCTGGAACGAGAAAGTAGCTGTTAGAAGAACAGAAAAGCAAAGAGTCAACAACAGAAAGTAGGGTTATATTTGTTTTTTTTGTGGTTGTGACAGTGGCTGCTGTCGTTGTTAGAAAGCACGTGGAGTACCATGCCCAGATTTGGGCAGTTCAGCAGAAAAAAAGACAAAGCCACGCTGGCATGAGTGCAGTGCACAGCCACCAAAGCTGCTGAAGGCTGCAGCAACTGGCATGCGAGGACAGAGGGAGCTGGGGTTGTTTAGACAAGGAAAGAAGCGGTTGAGAGGGAGATGTTGCAGCCTCTCTATCTAGTAGGAGTCACGGAGGAGAGACTTTTTGAAAAGGTGCACCGGGAAAGGACGGAAGGCACCAGATCCATGCTGCAAACGTGGCTGGGTAGAAAGGAGAAGCTTTCACAGGGAGAGTGGTGGAGGGAGCAGGAAGGTGGCCTGTGAGGTTTTCCCAGCATCTCTGGATAAGGCTCTGAATAACCTGATGAGATTTTAAAACTGGTCCTGCTTTGAACAGGTCACTGGGACAGAGGCCCTCAGGGAATCCAGAGACTCTTTCCAAGCTAAATTTCTCCACAATAGTTATTAGTTATCAGAGGTGTCCTGTGTACAGACCTATTTTGAGCAGAGGTTGGCTTTTATTTTTTTTTATTTTTATTATTATTATTATTTTTGGTTGGTTGGTTGTTGTTTCAGTTGATTGTGTGTGCGTTTGTCCTGTCCTGGGCTGTGACTTTTCTCACATTTAACTCAGACATCTGGGATACAAGAGCTGTGGGAGGGAAGTCCTTTCCACCTTGCCAATTGTCCCAGCTAGGCTAAAGAATGACAAAATGACAATTTCTCACTCATTTGACCTTTTATGTTAATGTGAGCAGAGCCTGTTCAGTGGAAGAAGCTGGCTCTGATTACACCTGTGAGGAGCAGGACATCGTTTGGTTGTTCTTTCGATGTGCGGGATTTGTTGAAACTATGAAAAGCAGTGCTTTTGTGATCTGCTCAGTGTACGTGTGGGAAGACTCTCCTCTCCCTGCAGGCTCCAAGGAAGTGGTATTCCTGCTGGTATTGCTACTGCCCCTTTTCCTCAAGGAAATGGTCTCTTGTTATTTGACCTCAGCCAGGTCTTAATAAAGACTCCACGAGCCAGAGTCCAAGCTAGAAAATCTGGGGCTGACCAGATCAGAAACCATCACACCTACTGCTACGTGACGAGGGGTGCTTTTGGTTAGGATCAGGGCACGGAGGGAGGCTCAGTGAGGCTGGGGGATTCATTTGCCAAGGTGTAGGTGGCTGAGATATCCCTGTCTTGGGAAGCTATATGGAGCCCTTCTAGCCTTGGTCTGGAAGCACAGCACCCCACGTAGTTTTGTATCGAGACCTGCTTCATGGCAAAAAGAGCCAGGTCACTTGCACCCATGCTCTGTGAGCACACGGGGCTCGCCTCACCCCATGGCTGGGCCGTCGTGCTCACCCTCCTCTTGTCTTTGTAGGTGCCACCACCCGACGCGGCTTGAGAGACCGGGAGATGCTGCGGAAGAGAAAAGAAGAAGCCCAGGAGAAGGATTCGGTTCAGTGGGCTTTAGGGTAAAAGTTGCTTATGCTGTCAGGCGTTTTCCTGAGCCCAGGCACGGTCTTCACATGAGGACAGAGCCTGGCAGGGCCCCCTGTGTCCTCTGCAAGGAGAGGCCCTGGCTGGCACAGGTGTCCCACGGCCAGTGGGACCAGCTAAAGGTCTGGGCTGGCACAAGGGGGCTGAGAGAGACGGAGGTGGTCACACAGGCGGTGGGTTTGGTGGCAAGCAATCCTCAGCCACGGCACGGGGCGGGCTGAAAAACGGTGTCCAAACCCCCACAGCCTGATTCAGCCACACGCAGTCCCCACGCAGAGCACCCCAGTCTCCACTGGGGTGTACTGGTTGGGCACACACACCCCCTGCATGTGCCCAACCCTTTGCCCATGTGAAATACCCCCAACAGGGAGCAGGAGAAGATCAAGCGGCCAAGAAGAGGAGCTGGAAGAGGACGGCGCCGCCGGTCCGAGGTGAAGCCAGAACCAGAAGCCGTGCTGAAGTCAGAACTAGAGCCGGACCGTGAGCCCCTGGCGCACAAGGAGGCTGTGCTGATGCCTGCCGTGCCAGCACACCAAGACCAGCCACCCATGGTGGGCACCATACAGCAGGAGACGCCCGATGAGGTGCAGATGGGAGCACTGGAGGGAAACGTGGCATGTGGGAGCCAGGCTGCTCTGAGTGATCTGCCATCTGGGAGCCAGATCCCTCTGGGCAATCTGCCATCTGGGAGCCAGATCCCTCCGAGTGATCTGCCATCCGGGAGCAAGTGTCCTCCAGGTGATCTGCCATCTGGGAGCAAGAGTCCTACAGGTGATCTGCCATCTGAGAACCAGAGCCCTCTGCTTGATCTGCCATCTGGGAGCCAGAGCCCTCTGCTTTACCTGCCGTCTGGGAGCCAGAGTCCTCTGGGTGAGCTGCCGTCCCCACGGGGGTGTGCGGGCCCATGGGTTGGGGCTGTGGGGGCAGATACTGCTCCCCAAGTCATGGGGAGGGACAAAAAGCCCTCTGCAGTCAGCAGGGTGATTGGCTCGGGGTCTGTGGTTGCTGGTCCTAAACAGCTCGTGTGCTAAGGACGTCTCTGTGGGCTTTCTCGCACGGGGAAGAAGTGTTTGTGTCCTGATGCACCTCCCTGGGACAACAGGTCTGGCAAAGAGACTTTGCAACAGCAACGCTGCTGGTTCACAGAGCCCAGCAGTGCCTGCCCCCAGCCCTCTGCTGCCCGAAACGAAAGCAGCCAGGGGGTCAGACGTGACCAACGTGACAGTGGGTCACCGTGCCCCACAGCTCCCTGCCAAGAGCCAGGCCAGAGCAGACGTGCTGCGAAGAGGAGGGGCAATCTCCTGAGACCAGAGCAGGTCGGGGAGTGCCAGACACCTCCTGGCCCCGGGGCTGGAGAGGGGTGCTGAGGAGAGGAAGGGGCAGCCAGAGCTTGGGGTGTACACGTCCGCAGGGGACACGCCGTGGTGGGCTCCGAGCTGGTTGCCAGCTGGGCTCGGGAGGCCTTCCTACAGCTGTGCAAGCGTCAGGCCTGCGTGTGGTGGCCATCAGCCCCCTCAGAGCCCCTCCAGCTCCCCGGGCACCCCCGTTTCCCTTGGTGGCGATGTGAAGGTGACCTGTCTCTGACATGCCTTGCAGGTGAAGAAGAAATGCTGAAACTTGCGGAAATGATACCAGAAGATGTGAACACCCCCGTGGAAGACGACAAAGCGGGCAGCTTCCCCTCAGTCCTGTATTAGCTTTCTCTCTCCAGTCTTAATGTTCTCACTTAAAATTTTCTGTCTGAGAGAAACTCTCATGAGTGTTGTAAAGAGATTTAGAGCCCCTCCTTCCCAGTGAATAACAAAGCCAGTGTGCTCCCAGTGCTGTTTTTGGTCTGCAGAGTGGGGCTGTGCCCCCTGCCCCTCGCTGCAGGGCGCTGTCCCCACGGGCACCTGTCCCCATTTCTGAAAGGTGCCTCCAACCCACCTCAGGGAAATGCCAGCCCCACGGTAAAGCTGAACCCCCCTGTGACATCCAGCAGGCCAGAGAGCTGCGGCTTGGGCTTTTTTTTTTCTCCACTTCTGACAAACCCGGCCATCCCTGTGCTGTTATCTGCGGCCCAAAGGCCTTTCTCACTGTCTGCTGTCCTGATAAACAGCTCGCTTTCCTCAGGTCTGAGGAGAGCGTTGTTTTTCCTGCAAGCCAATTAACTCTCACCTTGCTGAGCTGCACTAGACAAAGGCAAGCAGATCCCCATCGCAGAACAATGACCAGCTGAACCATACATGTTGGTCAGGAAAGTGCCATTTTGGGGCAAAAACGTGAGGCCCCTCTGCACAGGTGTTGTGTCTGCAGCTCCCCTGACAACTTTCAGGCCGAGACTCCAAAGAAACACGTGCCTGTGCCATGTACCCAGAATTTCTGTGAAATCAGTGAAGAACAGGGCTTCCTCTCCTCCCACATTTCACTTCTTGGCCTTCTGGCTAAGATCGAGTGTAGTGTGTAGATTTCAGGACTTGTGCTCTTCTCCTCTGTGCATGTGGGGGTGGCTTTTTTTTTTCATTTCTGTGCACCCTGACCTAGAAGGTCTTTCTCCTGGAGAACAACACCGACAACAACAACAAAAAATAATTAAATAAACTTATGGCTGAGCATCAACATGAAAGCTGTGCTGGGGTACTCTTGCCAGTCCACACCACATTGCAAGGAGGCTGGGCTGCAGGATCTGCCGTGGGTGGGCAGGGCAGGAGACCCTCCTGCCCCCACGCTGTGCTGGGGCTCAGCAGGAGCTGGTGGCTGTCCCCAGTTCCCCAACCCTCTGCAGTGCTCCTAGGGAAGGGACCCCAGCCCTGGTGCCCATCTCCATGCCTGAGGAGATGGGACCTTGTTCCCACAGGTTTTCAGACCCGGGAGAAGCAGCTTCTGGGAGGCTTTGAAGCAGCCCGCTCCCCAAGGCAAATGCCTGTGGTGGCCTTGAGGTGCTGGAGCCACCCCAGCCGCTGCACAGCCCATGTTAGGGCTCTGTCTCTATCTGGTTTCTTTGGCAGCCTGTGAGAAAGGTGTGTCCGCAGGTAACAGGTGTTATTGCAGAATAACCAAGACAAAGATAAAGCCTTCCTTATCAGTACTTTCACTTGCAAACTACAGTTCCTTTTTCTGGAACGGGGGCAAGTAACAGAGCTCCTTCCTTGTATTGATTTGCCCGGGATTCATGTGAAAACGTGTCCACATAGGGATCCAAGTGTACCGCTGGCATGGGTCCTGCTGCTAGGAGGGAGCTGAGGGTGGGCTGGTGGGGGCTGCTGGAGCTAAAGAAGAGAGGGTGACTTTTTGCAGATGCAATGCAGCATCCTCCTCCTCCTCTCCCTCGCCTTCACTCCTTCCTGAGACCCACAGAGGCTTTTAATAGGGGCCAGAAGGGGATATTTCCACCCTCTGGGATGAAAAGTAGGGTCTGAGTTTGACACAAAGGGGAGGTCAGAGACCTTTGGCTGAGCGTAGCCTTCTTGGTGATATGGGGCGGGTGATGGGTGCAGGGAGCAGGGCCAGTGCCCGACACGATGCTCTCCTCCTCGCTGTGCTCTGCTGGCGAGAGGGCAGGGCAAGTCTCCCCCAGGACACCCCGTGCTGCTGAGTGCTGTGTTTTGCTTATCACTGGCCCCGTTATACTGCCTCCCCTCCTCTGCCTGACCCGCAGCCTGTTCCTGCTGCTCCCCTTGCCCCGTGTGCTGCAGATGGGTGTGCAGCCCTCCACGTGGCTCACGGCCTTACCAGCTGCAGCAACCAAATTGATCTTCCTGGCACCGTGCCTGTTATCAAGTCGGTCAGGGCTGTGACCCTGTTTTCTCCTTTATGGCTTCCCGTCTTACTCATACTGCTGGATAAAGACCTCGACCAGATGCCCTCAGAGGAGCGGACACCTTCCTTCTGCCCACACATCCTTACAAGTAACAGGTAAGGACCTGGTGCATCCTGCCTGCAAGCCCCTGAGCTGGTGTCCTGAGCAATGTAAGTACGGGACAGAACAGAAGGTGCAGGTCCCTTTAGGGCCACCCTTGCCTGCCAGCAGTGTCTCTTCTGCTGGAGTCTGCCTGGCACTGAGGGTGGATTATTTTATGACCTGGGAGTTTACAGCTAGCTGTGACCTGGCTGTGTGTGACTAGAAAAAGAAGACTGCTTCCTGCTGGGAAGGAAGAAGGATTTGCTACAGAGTGTGGCCATAAAACGTGCCCATAAACTTTTGGGAAAAGCTATCTCTTGTCAAGCCTCCTGATTACAGCAGGACTGTTGCCAGCACAAGGTCAGCTGCATCTTGCAACCCCCCCTGTGCACCATGCATGTCCAAGGACTGAATGAGACAGGCACAGCTTTTAAAGGACTGATTTCTTTTTTTTCTTTTTTTTTTCTTTTTTTTTTAATTTATGGGGAGCTCCAGAAAACACTCCTGACTGCCACATATTTGTCTGCAAGAGTTAGTGGCTAGAGAAGAAAGGCTGGTGATGCTGAGGATGCCTTCACACAGCCATAACACAGGCCACATCGCAGTGACAGCAGTCTGCCCTGGTGAGTAGTCTTTCCTGTGGTCTCTTAAAGGTGCAAGAGATTAAAGAGGAATAAAATTCCCTTGGTTTGAAGAGATCCTCTCCTGACACTGCAGAAAGTGAGGTCACAGCACATGGTCACACACACCCTCCCTGTGTGGTCTGCGAGCATCCAAGGGGACGTGACACAGCCGTGCAGGCGGCCACCACGGCCTGCCAGACACTCAGAGCAGGCACGGCCAGCTTCCAGCAGGACGGGAGGAGAGATGCTGTTTGGTTTGTGTTTCTTGGATTTCTCTTCTTGGATTTCTCGTGAGGAATGGGGTCTCCCGCATGTGCAGGATGTCAGGGGTGAGTGGTGGCAGGCTGTTGCTCGTGGGTGGTGTTTTAAGCAGGAGGGCTTTTTTTCTGGTCCGTAGCAGAAGTGAGGTCAAAGCCAGGTCTGAGCAGAAAGAACCAGGCCGGCAGCTGGCAGCTGGAGGCCAGCAGAGGCCGATGTGAAGTCATTCCACCCTGCCAGAACCCGGTCTTGCAGAGCTGGGAAAAAAAAACCACCTTTCTTGTTGTTTTACCAATATTGACTTGAGGTAATAAATACTGGTGACTGCAAACACTCACTGCCTCCTTGGCCACTATTTCCTGCCAAGAAATCATTAGCTCTGATCCTTCTGTTTAAATAAATATATCTCTAATTGTTCCAGGGCTGCCAAGGACTAGGCTGTGTGCACGGCAGGGCTCAGCAGCAGTCCACAGGCTGGCCTGGCTCTCCTGTGTCATCAGGAAATCACAAAACCATAGAAAAAGTGAAGTGGGAAGAGACTTCTGGAGATCCTGAGTCCAACCCCTGCTGAAAGCTGACTCTTTGTCAGGGAGTGGAGCCATAGAATAAAGAGAGATGGCTTTAAATTAAAAAAAAAAAAAAAAAAAAAAAAAAAAAAGATTAGATTAGACATCAGGAAGAAGTAGTTCAAGTAGTTCTTTACTCAGAGGGAGGTGAGGCCCTGGCACAGGCTGCCCAGAGGAGCTGTGGGTGCCCCATCCCTGGAGGTGTTTAAGGCCAGGCTGGATGGGGCTTTGGGCAGCCTGGGCTGGTGGGAGGTGTCCCTGCCCATGGCAGGGGGCTGGAACCGGGTGGGCTTTAAGCTCCCTTCCAGCCCAAACCACTCTGTGTCTCTGTGATGCTATGACTGCAGTTTAGACTTGCTGTCTTTCCCCTTTCCAGGTGAACACACCTGATTCCCTCAGCCTGCCCACTGCTGTGGCCCCCAACTCCATGGCCTCAGCTGGGCTCCGGTGTATCAATGTCTTTCTTGTCTTGGGTTTTTCTAAATGGATCCATTTCTAGGCTTATCCACACCAAACAGGGGAAAGCACATTACAACAACATTTAGAAATAAACTCCAATGAACCTCAAGACCAAGAAGGAAGAAATCATCACCACCAACACCTGCTGATAAAAAGGAAGAAACCTTTGCCAGGAGTTTCGTGATCTGCCTGCTGAAGACACCAGGGGGTGTCTTTTTTGTCTCAGAGGGCTTCATGCAGAACAGCCCAGGATACAGCCTCCTCTTCCTTGCAGACCAAGTGGCCTGGGGAAAGTACTCCATCCCCTACAAACATTTTTGGCCCTGCACATCCTCAGGACCACCAGCTGCACCCTGTGTTCAGTTTCTGACAGAGCTGGTGGAAGCTCAGGTTTGGCAGCTGGGGCTGGGGCTCCCCACCAAGACCCTTTCCCTCCCTCTCCCTCTGCCCACGCAAGGAGGGGCTGTGGTGGCTGCTCCAGACCCCAAAGTAACTCCAACTCCCAGGGGTAGCTGATGGCTCCGTCTCCCCCCCCAGTGACTTCTTGATCTCAGGCAAGAGGCCGAGCAGGTGGCACAAGCTGCGAAATCAGCTCTGCTGTGGGGATGCAATAGGATTCGTGGCCCTGAGGCGTGGATTTCCCCCGATTGCCCCTCAGGCCGGTGCTGGAGGAGCACCATTTGCTCCAGTCTGGTCACAAGTGACCCTGGCTCTGCCAGAGGCTTGCTCCCACAGCCTGGCGTAAGCCTCCTAGACCCTGGTGCCAAACGACACGGTATTATTATTATTATTATTATTATTATTATTTATTTTTTAGTTGTAAAAAGGGCTGTGGGGAAAATCACTGCTGAGGGAACCACACAGAAGGGCTCTCCTGGCAACAGCCCTGATTCAGGGGCAGGGAGACGCTTTCTGAAGGTCTCTGGAGGGGGAGGTGAGCGCAGGCTCCTCTGCCCGTGCCAGCAGCAAGGCAGGCAGCAAAGAAGCCTCGTGGTGGAGCCATCACCTCCTTGCAGCAGGGACACCCCTGTCAGGGCTCACACCTGGGTCTCCAGCAATCCTGGCAGACTGAGCAAGAAGAAGCCGAGGGAAGGCAGAGGGAGCGAAAGGCGAGGAGCAGCACAGCACCTCCGAGCAATCTGCTGCTGCTCCGTCGGCCTCGGGGGGACATGTGGAAGGCTTGAAGAAACCAGCAACGCCACGTTACAAACAACAGGACAGAGATTTATTTCCATTACAGGTGGAGTAGAAGAGTAAATACAAAAAATAATAATAATAATAAAAGTATCTCTAATGCATAGTACAAATTTTCCCCTAACCTGTAATAATCTGCTTTCTCGAAGGCAAGGCAAGGAGTGGCTGTGCCCGAGGCTGGGCAGCACCGAGGTGCTCTGCCCCTCTTCTCCTCAGGGCTCACACCCAGTTTCTTACCCAAACCTATCGGACTCGTCTCCCAGAAATCAAAAAAGGCTACTTGGGAACTTGGGCTAACTCTGCTAAACAGAAGGAAGGATATTTACAGCGAAGTTTCCAGAAACCAGGAGTTTCCCTGTTCCGGACGGTGGCTGAGAGTCACCAGCCCGGCTGCCTGATGCGGCGTATCCCCAATTTCTCGCAGACGTGGCATATCCCCAATTCCTCACAGACACAGCAGATCCCCATCCCCTCACCCACAGGCCTGCCTGCACAGGAGCCCAGAGAGGTCGCAGTAGCCACAAAACCACAGTAGTGCTTGTGGGAAGGGACCTGTGGAGTCCTCTGGGCCGGCTGCAAGCAGGGCAGGTAGGGCTCTGTCTGTTTTTGGCGTAAAATCCTCAGAAGACAGAGGCCCTCGGAGGGTCCGTGTGGCTTTTCAGTGAGCACACAGACCCTGGCTCCTGCCCAGGGTTTCTCGCTGAACTTGGGCAGTCTGTGGCCAGGTGTCCCAGGTCCTTGGTGCAACAGGCGCACATCCACTGCACCCACTGCAGTAAGTACACCCTAGGTGCCTGGTGTCCCTAACTGGAGGTTAGAAATGATTTGGAGAGAAATAAGAACCAGCATCTAGATCCTGTCAGCAAACAATACACGACTGCACCTACACAACTGGTACCTTGTGAGTCACCACAGTCCATCGCGCATTCTCCAGACACCAGGTTTTGCTCCTGAGCTTATGTTACACACTATCCAAGCTCAGGAGTGGCTTGCACAAGGCAAACAAAATACTCTCAGGTTTAGTCCTCAGCACCTGAGGAGAGGCGAAGCAGCAGAGAGCCCCACGGGACCCATCTGGCTCCCGCTTTGCTTCCTGCTGGTTCCCAAAAACAGCTTCCCCATCACCCGGCGCCAGGAGGAGCTGCTCAAAATCCCGGGCTGTGCAGGGAGGCAGGCGGGCAGCCCAGCCTGCAGAGCTGGGGCAGAGGCAGCGGGAGGCTCCGAAGCAGAGGCACAGGTTGGTTAGCACCCGGCGGCCGCAGGGCTTGAGGTCAGCTGTTGCCGAAGGAAGACTGATGAGACAGTTTCTCTCTGTTTGTTTGTTTTTTTTGTTTTTTTTTTTTTCACAAAGAAACAAACGGGAAAAAAAAAAAAAAAAAAAAAAAAAAAGTTCCTGCACCTTTGGTTAGACCAGGGTTAGTTAGGTGGCTGATGAGGATCATCGAGCCTGGATCCTTGAGCTGACCAGCGCAAAGCACTGGTGCTAGAAAGGCACTTATTTGTACACAAAATTAACCCATGTGTGTGCACATGGAGATGCTGGTGCAGCAGGCTCGCCTCCTTGAACCGAGACTTGCACAAAGCCCAGGCAATCCAGAAGGAAATAAAGGCTACCTGTAGCTGCCTGCAGCAAGGTCTCCCTCCCCCTGCCCAGCCCTGTCTGTGTCCCCCAGGAGCTGCTGCAGCAGCAGCGGTGAGCGAAGGGAGCGCCTGCAGACGGCTGCCAAACCGGAGAGCTGCCACAGCCAGGGCTACAGCTCCTCCTGCAGCTGGTAAAAGGGAAGGCGAGAGAGGGCTGGGCGAGCCGAGCCGCTGCGGGCAGCATCTCCTGGACCTGCCGGGGCCAGGAAGGGCAGGGAAAGGGACAAGGCTGCTCTGCAGGGGGGGCAGCAAGCGAGGGAGAGACCCCACGCGCGTCTCGGCACACCGAAGGTTTGAGGTAGGCTTGTGGTCCTGCCCCGGGGCAGCAGTTTCCTCGGGGCACAGCTGAAGAGGTGCTGAGGGGCATCAGAGAGCTCCTGGGCAGGGGCAGCAGCTCCGGGACGAGCCCCAGCTGCCATGGGGGTGCCTCACCCTGCCGTGTGCCATCCTGACCGCCCGGGGAGGGAAGGGTGGTCTTCTGCCTCGGGGACACACGGGGGGCTGCCCCACAGCTTCTGCCGTCCACCTCTCACGGGGGACTGGCCAAATGGTCACCAGCAGATATCATCTGAAAAAGCCCCCGCAGGATCCGAGCTGTTGGCAGCTGCCTGCAGCTGTAGGATGAGAGACAGGCACCAAGTCAGATTAGCAGGGTGCTGAGTGTGTGCCACAAGGAACTCCTGTGCTGTCTCCATCCTTGGACGTTATCTAGACTCTACAGGATAGCCCCCCCCAAAAATTGGTCTGGCTCATTGCCGAGCATAAGGTTGGAGCAGAAACTTCCCGGCTTCCAGCCTCCAACCCCGGTTACCCTGTGGTCCTACCCATCTGTAGGTGTAGGTGTACCCTCTCCCTCCTCTTCCAAACCTCCCGCTGCTTTTCCCACCTCCCTCTCCCCACCCAAAGCCCCACCAGTTTGCAGGAGCCTCTCACCAACCTTCTCCTGACCCTGGTCATGCAGTCTCACATCTTAATGGGGAAAGGGAGCTGGATGAGGAGATGCCAGCTGCGGAAGGGCTGCATCTGCTCCCTCCCTGCTGACAACTCCAGAGCCCCGGGCACCTCTCAGGTCCCCAGTCCCCTTCCCGAGGTGGCGAGATCTGTCTGGAGAGATCTGCTTGCATTTCTCCAGGTACCTACTCAGAAGCCTTTGCCCATCATTTGTCCCCTCTTCCCTTTTCCATGGTCTCCTTTTGCCTTTTCTCCGTCCTAGGAGAGCTTGAAAGAAAAGGAGAGCAAGCAGAGATCGAAAAACTCCGTGCCCTGCCTCTCTCACTTGTTTCAGGAGGAGAGAGGAACTTCAGCTCCAAAACAGACCAGGCTGCCTGGGCTTTGTGCAACCATCCCAGGAAGACCTCTACGGGCAGAGATCCCCCGGCCTCGCTGGGTCTGGAAGGGACTCCAGAGGCTGAGCACACTTCTAGGAAAAGTCTCTACGCACCAAGCCCCACTGCTCCCCCGAGCCCCTGCAGCACAAAGCACGAACCCCTGGCGGGATGCGACTTGCAGAGCCTGCCTGCACCCCAAACCTTCCCCAGCCCCTATAAACGCACTGAAGAGCCCCAGCGCTAGCGTGGCACATCCCTGCACCACAGCAGGGACCTGCCAGCATGCTGGTGCTTTTGTGGCCATGGTGCATGAAGCTGGGGAAGGCGTCCTCCCACCTCCCTCCTCCCCGAGGTCCGGTTGTGCGAGCAGAGCTGTGAGCAGCGGGGAGGTTTTTGGGAGGGAGATCTTCAGGAGGGAGATCTCTGGGAGGGAGATCTTTGGGAGGGAGATCTTTGGGAGGAAGATCTTTGGGAGGAAGATCTTTGGGAGGAAGATCTTTGGGAGGAAGATCTTCAAGCACGAGGTCCTCAAGAGCGAGATCTTCAAGCGTGAGGTCTTCTGAGGAGCTCCCGGGCCGCCTGCGGGGGGTCAGAGCGCCGGGACGAACCTGTCGGAGGCTGCGGGGAAGGCTCCGTGCCTCGGGCCGTGCTCGGCGGCCCCCATCTGCCCGCCGGGGCCGTAGGAGTGGGGCAGGGGCGCGTAGAGCCCGGCGGGGGCCGGCGGCGATGCGGGCAGCACGAAGCGCCCCGGGGGCGCGTACAGGGGGCCGGGGCCGGCCGGGGCGTACGGGCCGGGGGCGGAGGGCAGCGGCCCGTAGCCGTGGGGCAGGGCGGCGGCGGTGCAGCCCTGAGCGGGGCAGGAGGCGGCGGAGAAGGCGCAGGAGGCGGCGGCGGCGGGGTCCGGGGGCAGCTCGGCGGGGGGGAAGAGGCGGCAGGGGGCGGCGGGGCGCTCGGCGAGGAAAGCCGGGTAGGTGGAGAGGTCGCTGCGCTTGAAGCGCTTCCTGCGGCGGAGGAAGCTGCCGCTCTCGAACATGTCCCGGGCGTGGGGGTCCAGCGTCCAGTAGTTGCCCTTGCCGGGGCGGCCGGGCTCCCGGGGCACCTTGACGAAGCAGTCGTTGAGGGTGAGGTTGTGTCGGATGCTGTTCTGCCACTTGCGGGGGCTGTCGCGGTAGAAGGGGAAGCGCTCGGTGATGAAGCGGTAGATGCCGCCCAGCGTCAGCCGCCGCTCGGGCGCCTGCCCGATGGCCATGGCGATCAGGGCGATGTAGCTGTAGGGCGGCTTGCCCCGCTCCGCCGCCCGCTTGCGACGGCGGCGGCCGCCCCTCGCTGTCCCCCCCGTCCCCGCCGCCGCCGCCTCCTCCTCCTCGTCCCCCGGCGGCGCCGGGTCCCCTTTCAGCGGCGGCGGGGGGCCCGGGGGGCCCGGGGGCAGGCGGCTCTCGGCGGTCATGCGGCCGTCGGGGCGGCCCCGCCGAGCCCAGGAGGCGCAGCCCGGCCCCTTCGCCGCCGCCGCCGCCGCTTTTATGGGGCCGTGTCCGGCGGCTCCGCGCCCCGGCGGCGGCCGGCACTCCCCCTGCTACGCCCCGCGCACCGGGACGGGCTGGGGCTGGGGCTGGGGCTGGGGCTGGGGCAAGTCAGCGCCCCGATGCCGCCCCCCGGCCCCCAGCAGCGAGCCCCGAGCGGGTCCCTGCTTGCCCGGGGTGCCCGTGCCGCGGGATGTCAGCTGCCAGCCTGGAAGGGGATGGGATGGGGATGGGGTGGGGATGGGATGGGATGGGGATGGGATGGGGATGGCCCTGACGGCTCCCTGCTGCTGGCTCAGGTGCTGGGGGCTTGGCCAGCACCAAGTGAGCGCCGTGGGTGTGTGCTGTGCGTGCCGTGCTGGCACGGGGACCCTCCTCAGGCAGTGTGTAAGGGGCTGCAGGAGGTCCCCGGGAGGTGGAAGAGAAGGGAGCGGCACGAGCAGGAACGTGCGTGCATGGAGGGAGAGCACACGCAGGTACACACAGGTGTGCAAGGGCACTGGGGCAGGACTGAGGGTGTGTATGGGGTTCCTGGGCATGCAGCGGGATGCACGCGTGTGCACACGCACGTGGCACAAGGCATGAGCGTCCCTGTGCGTGTGAACGTGTGCGGGAGTGGATGGGGTGGGAGTGTGGTGGGGCTGACACGCAGGACGGGGTGCAGTGAGTGCAGGTGCTGGCCTGCTGGAAGCACTCCTGCCTTGGTGCCCCCTGCCAGCGCTCACAGAGCTCATGTCAGCAGGGTGCGGGGTCTGCAGCTGTGGGAAGGGCACTCCCAAACCCCGGGGACCCTTGCACAAAGGAGATGTGCATCCCGGTGAAACAGTGGTCACTTGGAGGTTTCCCACAACGTCATTTCTCCACGCAGAGAAAAACCAGCATGTGTGAGAAGCCACTGGCGTGTGGAAAACCAGCCCAAGCCCTGGCTCCTTGCTAAATAAGGGGACGCTGAGTCTCAGGCCACGTACATATTTCTATAGCTTCTAGCAGAAAAAAAAAATACAGGGTGGCACCAGCTGAGGACCCAAGCGTGCTGTCCCAGCTGCTGGCATCATTTGTGTGGCAGCATTTCACCTCGCGTGCTGCAGCGCTCAACCCAAGAGCCTGCTCCTCCCGCAGTGATACCCGCGGTGTTGGAGCAGGCAGAACGCACGGGGAGGGTTACTAAGAAGCAGCCTCCCTCAGCACGGCTGCCTCTCCTGCAGTGCTCTGCCCCCTTGGCTCTCAGAAAGCCTCATCTGGGCACGAATCTCCCCTGCCCGGCCTTGCAAAGAGCAGCTCTGGGGCTGCGCCTCGCTGCGCCATGCCAACGCCGTGCCTCCAGAGGGCAAAGTCAGATCGTGCTTCAGTCTGCGGTGGCAGGCGGTGGGGAACAAAAGAGGCGTGCGCTGAGGTGGGGTGGCGTGCTGAAACGCTGCTTTTGCCCTTCCTGCTGCTGGTGAAAATCCCTGCAAGAAATCCCTTCCAAGAAAGCCCTCTCCTTGGCAGATCCCAGCATGTCAGCGGTGTGAGCTGGGTACCGAAATAGCGCGTGCTGGCTGCTGCTCCTGCGCCTCTCCTCACCACACACGCGGAGCTGTAACGCCAGCTGTTGTGAGTGAAGCGGTGTTTGTGCGACGTGCTGGCTGTCCCCAGCCTGATACTGTCACCAGGCTGCTTAAAAAACACTTCCAGCCCTCCAGTCCAGGCACGGGAATGCATCCCATCTTAATGACTGGTGTCACACACGTGGGTCCTGGGCTGCAGCTCTCCTACCCTGGTCAGTCACAGAGTTGCTGGAGCAAGAGCCTTGGTGCTCTTCGCGTCCACAGGCACTTTTTTGGTTCAGCTATGCTGGAAGAGGGACAACATTTTTATAGAGGAAAGAAAGAATCCAGTGCTTTCACATAGTCTTGTCCCCAGCATTGATTTACCAAATCCAGTTGGAAATGCCCCTCTGGTTAAACACTCGCAGTGCAATCGGAAGCGTGTGGTACCTACAGCACTGTTAGCCATACGAAAGTGATAGCTCGGCCTTTTTCTCGGTACCAGGGACAGAGTTTCGGAGAGCACCAGCAGAGCCAGCATTTTTTTCCATCTGAATTCCCCAGCTCAGATCCTGCCTGTGCTGAAGTCTGCCTTTGGCTGAGGAAAGCGCTCCCTGATTTTGAGACCAGGCACTACAGAACGTGCCCGACACGAGAGCTTTATGCCATGGCCTCTCGAGACGGGGGTTTGTTGGTACCACTAGCTGCCAAAAGAGTTATTCCAGCCAAAATCCCATCTGCTTGGATCTCTCAGAGCAATTTCAAACCGTGGAAGAAATCCAGTCCTCTAGGCTTCATTCCTCTTAGCACCTCCTGGGCTACAAACCACACCCTTGCGATCCCTCAGGAGTAAAGTGCTGGAAGCCCTGCTCTCCGTGAGCCCTGCGACCTGAGGGGCTTCTCCCACCTCCTCCAGGCCCGAGGGGAGCAGGCACCAAGCGTGGGGACTGCCCCTCAGGGGCAGCAGGCTCACAGTTTTGGCTCCAGCACCAGCACGCCTCCCGTCCTTGAAGGGAGATGGGTTTTGTTTTGCCTCTGTGCCCCAAGAGCGGTAGAGATGCGTTCAAGGTGCCCCGAGCCGTGGGTTCAGCGGTGCCAAATCCCAGATCAGATGGGCTGCAGACAAACGAAATGAAAACACATTTCCCATGGCGCAGCCTGCATCCCGAGCACAGCTGCCTCTGCAGGCGGGTGACTCCCTTGTTTTTTCTGCTGGTTCTGTGTTTGGCACAAGGTCTCCTCTGCTGGGAGCACGAAGGGCATCCAAGCCAGACAACTTACTGCACTTTAAGATAAAAGGATCCCTGCTAAGATCCAAGGGGGGACCGCAGGGCTGGGTCTCCTGGAACAGGAGAGGCGATGGGGACATCCTTCATTGGCTTCCAGAGCTTGTGCCCACAAGGGACAGTCCAAAATCACCGAGTTTAAGGTATCTGTTATCTGACTGGAGGCACCAGATACAAAAGCAGAGGGGTGGTTGTGTGGATCTGTGGAAATACTTTGTACCTAGAGCTTGGCGTGCAGACCAGGGTGAGATCTCTGGGGGGGGAGAGGAGGTGTAGCTGCCACATGCCTGTGGCCATGTGGCAGAAGAGGGGATGGAAAGCGATAGACTAATGGATACTTTGCTTTAGTGGCCTGGTTGGTTATCATCTGTTGTGCTTTCCCAAATTAATGCCACTTCCCTCCCCCTGGTTATGTTTCTGGGCCTGGTTTGCAAGAGGATCAGGCTGCCCATTCTTGCCTTTGTACCCCCAAGAAATCAGTGGGAGCTGAGCAGATCTGTCAGATGCCGTGCAAGGAGGAGCTGACTTTTTCTGGGGACGTGCAAAGCAGAGTCAGGCTCTCTTCTGTAAGACGAAAATCACTTGTTATGCCTTTTTTTTTTTTTTTTTTTTGGCAGGTGGTGTGCGGTTTGCATGGCTCTCGCTCCTCTGCAGCTTGTGCATTTCAGCGCCTCATGAAAATCTTCCGGATGGGTATCTTTGAATAGCCATCGGGGCTGTTGGCATGGAAATAAGAGCTTTCTATTTTGCCTTTCAAATGCTCTATTTGGGCCAGTCATTCAACAGTTTCGAGAGGTTTAATCCCCTCTAAAAGCGGCCTACGTCTTTGGCATTCGCTCAGCCTGTAGCAGGTCCAAGCGCACGGGGCACAGTGGTGGCTCTTGCAGGACCGACATCTCCTGCTGTCCACCACCTCCTGCCCTCGGGGGTGCCCTGCTGGGACCCGTCTGCTGAGCCTGCCACCTCCACGGGGCTGGCTGGACCCTGGGCTTGTGCCATGTGAAGCCTGGCACTGCTGGCAGGAGTGCTGCTTGATCCCTCTCAGCAGCCAGCGGCGAAACCTGATGCCCGATAGATGATGATGATGGGATGCGGCCATTTGGACAGGGTGGTTTATTGCTTTTGTTATTTTATTTGAGACTAATTATTTAATTACTTTGCCTTAATGTCAGCAAAGAGTCCTCGCAAGTATCTTGCTGTATTTCAGTAAGCCATTTGGAAAGAAATGTTTCCTTTCTTTTTCCTTCGTTGCAGACAGAACCGCACAGCCCTGGACAGCATTGCCCTTTTTCTGACCAGCACTTCAGTGTGGAGTGGAAAGGGAACAGGTAATTTTAGCCATGCTGTAGTGCTGGGAAATTAATAGGCAGGAGAGATTTCTTGGTTGTGTTCTTTGCTGCTAATGGCCTTCTTGTTGTTCCACCCAAAACACAGCCATTTAAAGGTCTTTAGCAAATTGCAGTAGAGTTTTCCTATAATTTAGTAACCAATTTCCTCAGTTGGCTTGTTCTATTCAGTTTATTCTGTGGCACAGAGCTTGCAGGAGGCTGAGCATTGATTTCCTCATGGTCAGAGAGAACAGCCAAGCAGGAAAAGAAGGGAAATAAAAGGTTTGGAGGAAGAGGGGGAGGAGGAGGAGAAGGAGAAGGAGGAGAAAGAGGAGGAGGAAAATAAAGAGGTGGAGGAGAAGGAGAAAAAGGAGGAGGAAGAGGAAGAGGAGGAGGGAGAGGAGGAGGAAGAGCAGAAGGGGGAGGAGAGGAAGGAGAAGAAGAAGGAGGAGGAGGAGAAGGAAAAGGAGGAGGAAGGATAAGGAAGAGGAGAAGGAGGACCACAGAAAGGCAGGGAATGTGGAAAGGAAGGGTAGGGGGCTGGAGCTAGAAGAAGATGAGGAGCCTTTGCTGGAGGTGGAGTTGTTTGTTTTGTGGAACAGATCTTGAAGGGACAGACAAAAAAAGCGGTGCCCACCAAGGCGTTTTCTCCTCCAGGTCTTGGCCTGGAATCCAAGACTTTCAGTCTCAGCGTCCCCTTGGTTTGAGCAAAAAAATGTGAAAACTAATGTCACAGATTTCTAGGACTGGTCTTTATAGGGCATATAAAACTTGCAATGCTGTGAGCAGCTCTGTTTTTTTTTTTGTTTGTTTGTTTTTCTCAAGGCCAAGGAAAATCACCGATGAAACAGCATTATAACTGAATATTAATCGCAGAAGGTTAATAATGGGAAGACGGTGGGAAACTTTAATCTCCTCTGTGGTTTATAATTTTTACAAACCTTACTTTGGTTCCAAATCACTTTCATTCCCTAGCTTGGTCTAAGCAGAAGGTAGCCCACTCTCTGGATGAATCAGAGCTGTGCAGCAACAGAAGCATTCCTTTGTTCCAGAATTTAGGCAGTGAAAGAGGAACAGTAGGAAGAGCAGGGGCTGTAAGAGCAGATGAGTAAGTAAGTGCTATCCTGCACAGTTGCTTTCCCCTGTTCCTCCATCACAGACTTGTATTGCTTGGTGGACAGCCTACCTAACTGCAGAGTCTTGTAGTCATCAGTCTTGCAGGTGGGCTGAGAGTTTGTCTCAAGGAAGGAAATTGCTTAGCAATACCCAAATCAGATATGAGACTCTTCAATTTGGAAATACCCCAAGAATGAAAAAGAATTGACCTGAATATCTGCTCCCAATCTTCTGGCTTTGAAATGGGGGCGATTGGACATCATCCATGTGGACCTGCAGCATGAGCAGCAGTCTTGCATCTGCCTGCTTCCCCACCCGTTGACACCTCTCTGAGGCACCATGTCCACTCCTCCACAGACATAAACACATCTCCACGTCCAAAGCTTGGTGCTTCCACAAATCCCCTGCTCTGCAAAAGGCTGCACTCTGCTGTTCTCCAGTCTCTTTGAACACATCTGCTGCTTCTGCCAGGAGGATCACACTGAGGCTTGACAGAGGCAAAAGAAAAACAAAACAAAACAAACAAACAAAAAACACAGTGGTTAAATGGCATCTGCATCTGCACTAATGTGCGCACATGTACCTGTGTTAACGCAACACCGAATGGCAAATTATACCTGGCTGTAAGGAAAACTGTGAATACCATCTGCCATCGGTGAATTCAGGCACGTTAGGCACTGACAGTGAATTGGCAGCACCCAGCACTTCAAACTGCTGCTCTAATTCCATGAGTGAGGGATGTAAATAGCCTTTATTTCCAGAACAAAATGTAAAGCAGGGGTAGTTCAGGCTTATTGGCAGTGGTGGGCAAAATCCAAATACTTTTACAAAGGGCTCCTGGTTTTTCCTTTTTTTTTTTCTTTTTTTCTTTTTTTCTCTCTTTTTTTTTTCTTCTTTTTTTCCTGGGCCTCTTTGTTCTCATTAGCACTCTCTGACCCATTACCACTGTGGTAATTGCCAAACAGTGCCCTACTTACAAATACCCACAGAAATTCACTGGAGTTTTTCTTGAGCCCATAGCAAAATATCTACTCTCAGATGAGGAGACAGTTTATTGCTCAAGTTTTTCTCAAACTTTTCTTTGACAAGACTATAAAGGCTGTGGGTCCTACTGCAGTTAACAGACCTGTGTGGATTTATGCTAGATAAGCACCTGCTCTCTCACGTATGACCTCAGCATTTACCTGAGGCTATGTGTATTTCCAATAGTGTGGAGGTCACACTAATCTGGATAGAAAGATGAGCTTTTAAGCTTTGTGCTTCTGTTAGAAGCATAGACTTTAACTACACAGTGTGCATTTCCAGAGGCAGCATACAGGTTCAGAAATCTACCTACATTTCAGACAGTGCTCTGAACTGTGCAGTTACCAGTCTGTACTTCATGTGTGCAATCTGTGCCCTGGGACAGGCTTCCCAAAGACACAGTGGGATCCCGGTCCTTTGGGCTTGTTAAAGCCTAACTGGTTGTGGCCTGAGGTTGCGAGAAGACCAGCCTCACTTGGTGCATAACCCTGCTTTCCGCAAAAGGCTGGGCCAGACTATTCCTGCAGTTCTCTCTGTTACCGTGAGAGACACTGTGAGGTTGAACCACATTTCCCAGGAGTTTCTGTCAAGTCAGCTCAAATCCTGTCAACGATATAGGAAAATGACTTATGGACACACGCAAAATGACTTCTCAACCTGCCAGGTGCTCAGATCTTATTTCTCCCAGCTGGCCCTGATGGTTTTGCTTATGCAGTTTAGGTCTTCATATGCAAATCACAGATTTGCCACCATGCTAGACCACTATCAGAAAACAGATCTTCCAGAAATTATTTAAACAATCACTTTCAGGATCATATTTTGGACAGGGAATGGGAAGGAGAACAGCATCTTTGAGGCCTTCAAGTTTCTCTCCTTTTTGTTGTGTTAAATAAAAGTCAATGCAATCTTGCTATTTGAAAGTGTTTCTATGACTTTCAGAAATAAAGACCAAGGGAAGGATGGAAAATGGAATGTCAAAATACAAATGAATAAATAAATACATACATAAATAAATAAATGAAAGTATGTTTTCTGTGGCAAATGTTTGTTTATACGTGAACACAAGGAAAGGTGTATGGTACAGGGGCAGGGTAAGACCTGCTCTCAGAAGGTAAGCCCCATAGCAGAAGCCTCTCCCTCCTGAGCCACACAGTCAGTGAAGGAGGCACAGGATTGAACTCAGCTGTCACCGGAGAGAGGGGGCCTCCAAAAGACGCCTGATGACATCCACCCCCAAGGCAGGAGGAGCAGAGGGAGCCAGCAAGCACCGCTCCTTGGTGCTCAGGCAGCAAGAACATCCCATGAGCAGCACAGCGTCCCCCCTCCTTCTCTGGAGGTCTCACAGGAGCTCCTCAGGTGGGAAGCACTGGTGTATGCCCTTGCCTGGGGAGATCACTACATTGGGTTTATATGGCAAGTTTTTGGTAGCAGGGGGCTGCAGGGGTGGCCTCTGTGAGCAGAGCCCAGCAGCTGCCCCATGTCAGAGCAGAGCCAGCTCCAGCTGCTCTCAAAGGGACCCGCCAGTGGCCAGAGCTGAGCCAGGGAGTGATGTCTGTTGTGCCTCTGGGAGAGCAGAGTTAAGAAAGGAAAAATAACTGCTGTGGAACAGCAGATTAGAGAGAAAGAGAACTGAAACACAGATCTGCAAATGCTCAGGTCAGTGAAGAAGGAGGGGGAGAGGTGTTCCAGGTGCTAGGGCTGAAGTTCCCCTGCAGCCTGTGAAGAGGCCCCTGGTGGAGCAGGCTGTCCCCCTGCAGCCCATGGGTCCCACACGGAGCAGATCTGCAGCCCCCCCATGGGTGGAGGAGCCCCCAGTGGAGCAGGTGGATGTGGCCTGGAGGAGGCTGCGGCCCATGGAGAGCCCCCGCAGGAGCAGGGGGTCTGGGGGGAGCTGCCGCCCACCCGTGGGGGACCCATGCTGGGGCAGTTTGCTCCTGGGGGATGGATGGATGGACCCCGTGGGACGGAGCCATGTGGAAGCAGTGCTTGGAGAGCTGCTGCCTGTGGGCAGCCCCCACATGCTCAGTTCAGGAAGGACGGCATCCCTGGGAGGGACCCCACGTGGAGCAGGGGCAGAGAGGGACCGAGAATGAGTGGTGGAGACAGATTGTTACGGAATGACTGCAGCCCCAGTTTCCCATTCCTCTGTGCCATTCAGAGGGAGGAGGTGGAAGAAGGTGGATGGGGAAAGGTGTTTGTAGTTTGCTTTTAATTTCTCACTGCTCTAGTCTGCTAGTGATAGGCAATACATTACATTAATCTCCCTATGCTGAGTCTGTTTTGCCCATGACTATAAAAGGTGGGTGATCCCCCTGCCCTTATCTCAACCCCTGAGTCCTTTCCATCACATTTTCTCTCCCTTTTCCTCTGAGAAGTGAGAGAGCAGCTATGTTGGAGTTCAGCTGCCCAGCAGGGTAAAACTACCATAAGCGCTCGTGCTGGAGGCCACTGGCCTGTCAGCTGCACTGTGCCGTGCAGATGGGGTGTTCCTTGCTGGTGCAGTGTAAATAGCTGAGCACTGGAGGTAATTTCTTTCAGTCACTTGTTATACGGCTCTATTGAATGGGGAGTGTCATTTTTTTCTCCTCTGAACTAGTCTGGGCAGCACTGACAGAAGAGCAGAAAAATAAGAGCTAGTCCTGCAGGAATGACTCATTCTGGCATAGGATTTGCAGAGCGGGATGAGAAGTTCAGGTAAAACAAAGGGAAATGGAGGCTGTAGTAAAACTCTGTGGTTTGGAGCATGACAGTTTAACTGCTACAGAGACAAAGTTGGAAACCCCCTCCCAACAAATTGCTGTACTCAACACCTTGGCAATGTCTAGAGCAAGTCAATATTCGAGCACACTTGTTCCAGGCTCTTTCCCATGGGAGCTGTAGATTGGATTGCTAATTACCATGGGACTGGAAAACAATTTTTATTATTATTATTTTTAATTAAACACAAATAAAACAATGGCTGTCCTTTTAAAGTTTAACTTTGAAATATTTTCTGCATTTTTAACAGGGGTTACACCAGCCAAGTCCAAACAGAGCAGCACTGTAGTTTCGACAAAGATTTAAGGTTATTTGCAACCAGATTGCTCTAGCAAGGACAACATATTAGCTGAGGGTGAAAACAGAAGTCCAGCCTAGCTATCTGGGCAGAGTAAAGGGGGGGAGGTTGGATTTCTTGAAGCACTGTTAGACATAGAGATCACTCTCCTCTACATTGTTCAACAAGTCTTTTAACTACAGCATGCTTTCTCCACCTGAAATCTTTGTAGATATACTTATCTTGTTGCAGAGTAGTTGCTTGAGAGCCCCTCTCCAGAGCATGGATTAGAGAGGGTCATTTTCCCACTATTTTTTTAAAAACATTTCAACATGTCAGACAAAAATATTGGTGTGATAACAGCGAAAAGCAAAGGCATGATGGGGTCACAGAGGACACTCTTCTGTCCCATTTTTGTTTATAGCAGAGATACAGCACTTGCAGAAAGGGTGTCCTCACATGAGGAAGTCATTTAGAAAAGATCACTGAAACACTGAGAAGTGTAAAACACTAAGAGGTTTAAAGAGAGCTTATTTATGGAATGGTCAGAATATTAGTGTTGCGTGCAGCCTCCCCATCGGTGCAGGTCCTCTTCTGCAGACCACAGGCACACAGCAGGCCTGCATGGGCGATCTGACACCCGGTAGGCCCCTTGGTGCCTACATGTGGCACACGCTGGGGTCCCTGTGGCAGGCTCCAGCAGAGAGCTGCGGGGTCTCAAGCTATTCAGACTGCACTGGGCATACACATTGCTGTCAGCAGGGCAGGCTGGGGATGCAAAAGGATCTCCTGACATTGGAGATGTCAGAGCACCCAAGACCTGACGTGGACCTTCTCCGGTCTCCTGCAGGGCTCAGGCCATGCGAGAGGCTGCTGTATGAGCACAGCAAGGCTGTGACTGCCTTCTGCAGCCCGCCAGCCCCAGGGTGGCCCCACCTCGCAGGCGCATTCCCCTGCGGATTAGCCCTGCAGGGAGTGTAGCGCCAGAGGAATGTCCTCCCGGTGCAACCTGAAACCCGCAACGTGTTCGCAGCCTGAAAAACTGGATGGGTCGTACCCCTCATGCTGGGTAGGGGTGCCGCTGGGGATGCTCTCAGGATACCCAGACCCTCCATGAGCTGGGCTGGAGCAGTGGTCGCTGCCTGTCTCATCCCAAATGCTGCCTGGCTGCTCTGGCACGTGTCCCCCAGGAGCAGGGGACACCGGGCGAAGGCACTGCCAGCAGGCTTGCATTCACCTCCTGATACTTTCTGCCCATGCCTGTGGCACTGAGGCCCACCGCTGCTACAGAACTCGAAAATGGGTTTTTATTTCAACGCTTCAGGGCTCGGGCTCTCCCTCATACACCCAACTGCCCATGCAGATGCTGATCTGGCTCGGGAGCCACCCGTGTCCGTAACAGCGTGTGGCCAAGAGGTGTGTGCTTCCAGACACAACCCCAGGGGAATGAGGGTGTTCGCTCTGGTCAGAAAAGCAGTGTCAGCTCCTGTCAGCGTTTCAGGCCTGGCCCCAGCTAGGAGATGTTCACCTCAACCTCTCCTTCCCCCACAGGGCTCAGCCTTGCCTCGCACACTGTTCTGCCCACCGAAAGCCCTCCCCACAGCGGCTGGCCCCTGGTCCAAAGCCTGCCCCTTCCCCAGGCTGTGCAGGGCCCCCACCATCCCTGCCCACCCTCCTGCCAGCATCTTGGCTTGGCTGCATCCACCCGGGCTCCCCTCCCATGCTGGGGCCAGCGCTGGGTGTGGAGAGAAGCGTTATCTCGCAGGGCTGCCGTGCACGAAGCTGCTTTCCAGTGAGCTCACGGTGGGGTCAGCGCCAGAACGAGTGCAAACAGAGCATAAAGAGGGTTTGCACCCACATGCCAGCCTGATGCAACCCGTCTTTGGTAACTGGGACGGAGCTCCCGATCAAATTCCTGCCTGACAATTGCTCAACCTCGCTGCGGCTGCCACAGGAGGTGGGTGAAGGCACGAGGCCTGGGCCGCCTCCCAGGCTGGGTCTTTTGGGGGAGCAGCTGCTGAGGGGTTTGCTCCAGTTCCCTGCCTCAGGGGGCTCGAAGCCCCTCTTTTCCTCGAAGGAAAGAAGGGAAGAAGGACAGGAGGAATATCCCACTGCTCTTTTGCTCTGCCCTGTCTCCTTCACAGCTAGGAAGCGGTTCTGTATAAGCATGGAGTCACTCTCTCTTCTTCCCCCCCCCTTTCCTTCGCCAGGTAACCAACAGAACAGCAGCAGCTATGGGACCGGGATGGGCACTTTTCCATCTATGTCCCAGGGAGACTGAAACCCATGTATTTTCGTCCCAGACCCACAGCCAATTCCCAGTTTCATCCTAGGAAAGTATTCCCTCTGCTCAGCTCCCATTTCCTGTCTGTGCACCGGGGATAATGTTATTCCGTGTCCTTCCTCATCGAGGTCTGGTGCATTTGGCAGGTGCTAAGTAGGAAACATGAGTCCAAACCTCAGCACTGACTCATTACCACTCAGGCCTTAAAACATTCCTGCACAGCGGTCTTTGCTCCCCAGAACCTTTCCCAGCCTTCCAGGCATCGAGCATGGGTGGCACAGTGCCAGAGCAAGACACTGCGCCTTTCCTAAATGATGCCTGAGGTCCTTCTCCAATTTTTGGTTCTCATCATACTCCATTTCTTTGATTTTTTTTTTTTTTTTTTCGGTTTGTTTTGGAAGCCTAAAGGGCTTTTAGGTGCACGGTATATGGAGGGGTCACTTGGGGAGAGAGGCAGCAGAAAGAGAAATACTTCTTTCTGGTTTTACTCTGAGTCAGAGTAGAAGTTTTGCTGTATGGAAGAAATTGGGATCAGTCTGCTGCCCAAACACCTCTCCTGGCCCAGTGATGGAGGCTCTTAGAGCTCTTGGGCCCAACAGTTCTCCTGGGCTGTGTCTGTCCTACCATGCAGGGCAGCTCTTGGGCAGACAGAGAGCAATTTACCCCTGCTGCCAGGGCTGGGGTTGAGCTGGAATGACCTTCTGCTCCCAGTGCTCAGGGCAGGAGCACTGGGGATGTCTGTTAGCCTCCAGCCCTCCCACCTGAGCCTGCAGGGATGAGGACGGGCTCCCAGGACTCCTGGTCCCCCAGGGATGCCAGGGGGCATTCACTGACCACACCAGCACCGGTGGCGGGTGCCAAGTCTCATGAGGGGCTTCTCCTGGATCTCCATGCTATTTTGGCTGGAAACTGGGGCTCATGAGGGGGCCACCTGGCAGTCACAGCTGGCCCTGCCAGGAGGGGTCCATTGTGCCTGTCCTGCTCCAGGGATTTCTGGAGTGCTGCTGCGTGAAGCAGGCATCACGTGGGATGTGTAAGCACTTCTCTGAGCAGGAGCACAAGTGATGCTGACCCCGGGCCCCCCTTTCCAGCCGAATGATCTTTAAATAGCCGTTCCCCTGAGAGGGAGATGTGATGGGCTTGGAAAGGAGGGTGCTGAGCACTAAGGAAACAGACCAAAAGTGTCCCCAGGAAAGGGGCCACGGTGTCCCCATGGTGTGGGATGTAGGTGTCCACTGCAGAGGTGCTCACAGCACTCCCATGGCTCCACAGAGCCTGGGCCCACGCACACACTCACTCCAAGGTCCAGCAGACACCTGAAGCACAAGGTGACCTAGCAGCTGAAGGAATAAACAGGCTTCTTTTGGGGGTGGGCTGGACTCTGACAGCCGATTGTATTCGCCAGTCAATACCTGCATGTCCTCGCTGTGTTCATGCTCCACGGCCAGCAGGCTGCCAAGTAGCTTCTGGGTAACAAGGAACAATATTCCCCAAATGCAGCCCTTTGGTGATTCATCAGAGGAACCCTTGCCTTCATCTTTCAAAAGCTTTAGTCATTTTGACGAAGAAACGATTTCCTGTTGGTCGAACGGGCGGCTACCCAACACAAACTGCAGATACTCAAAGACAAGGGCTTGTGATCCACCCCTTGGCCAAGGGTTTTTCTTCAGCCCTAGATCCGGGATAATCCTAGGTGGGAACATCCGCAAAAGGGTCGGCTGTTAGGGGCATTCCAGTGCCTTTACGTTGGTGTCTAGAGACCTGAGGGGAAGCTCAACCCTACCTAAGACCTCCAGTGAACTCTTTCACAAGTCTTGGGGTTAGGTTTCTAAACCACTGAGGCACGTCTGAAGGCTTCACTCTCTGTTCTCTTCACCACCGAGCTTCCAAACAATTGCATCCTTGTTACACACTTGTCAAAAAGAAAGGGGGAGACGAAGAAAGAGATTTCAATAGTCTCAGGATTTTGCTTAGAGCTGACTTAATGCTGAATAGCACGCAGAGGTAGAAGGGATATCCTGAACAATGTTTGGTCTCCAGGCAGAATCCGTTTCCCATGACAGTGCCTTTCTGAAGCAGGAATTCCAGCATGAAATAAAACTTGTTAAAGTAGTAAAAGAGGAGGTCTCTATTGTATCCTGCGTGACAGAATAATCCTTCCTCAAGAACAGACTGCTGTCATTTTTCCTCCCATCTGTGAATTTTGGCTTCAGTCAACATCGTGATTTTCACAAAGTATGAAAGTAAAGTCCTAACCTTTAAAAGCAACCCATCCAACCCTGCAGGAACTTCCTGCAGACATGTTCGCTGCTGCAGATGCAGTTTTCCTGTACGAAATCTAAAATGTCTGACTGCATGGAGCTGAAGTAGGTCTCCTTGTTAGGAGAGACACTTGACAAAAAGAAGCAAATACTTCCCACTCTTCCACAGTTCCTTCTGTTCCACTGGCCCCACACCATTCTGCTTTTTTCAATGCTTCATCCGCATGTTATCATTCTCCCGATTCCTATTTAAAGCTCTCCTTCCTGAAGCATGTGTAAAACCTGCAGAACATAATTTTGACTTATCAGGCATGTTGTGCTGCTGTCTCCCCTTCCCCAAGCTACTTATGTCCTGTGCTTGTTCCACATTTCTCTTCCGTGTTGGTACCCTGGATAGAGGTGTCTCTGCTCATGGTGTAACCTCTAAGGCATTGTATTAATAACCAATCACAAGCATCATCAGCATTGTCAACATTTCCTGCATAAAGGAGATTGATACATCAAGTAAATAGGACTTAGCAGGGAGACAGGGCTGCTCCTTTCCCCCATTTTCATTCAAAAACCTACTGACTGTCATGCCTGTTCCTCTTGTCTTCTTTTTAAGGCATGCAATTCCAGTAATACTCATTGACAACTGTGTGTCCCCAGAAATAGCCCTTCCAGGCAGTGCTGATCATGGATACCAGCACCCTGGTAAATTAGGAGAGCAGCTGCAGCCTCGGGCAATAGTGCCCGTGCTGGTGAGACCTTTGCTTTCTTTGCTGGCAAATCCCATCCAGATTTGGCTTCAGTGCTGGAGGCTGAAGTGACTTGTTACAGCTTTTGCACACCAACAAAAGAATTCCTCCTAACTTGCAAAGCTCTGCATCTCCAGATCTGATGACAGCTCCACACTTTTTACTCAGGGATTTCTCGCATTTTTGAGACAGAAGCCTGTCAGTGAGGAATCAGACCATGGATGACTCGATTACTGGTTCATCAGCAATTTAATTGTGTGGCCTTAAGATTCAGCATGTCTCTTTTAAAAGATCTGCTCTCGCTGAAGCAGATGGCTGTGGTAAAGGCAATACTGTACAGCAGTCAAAGACGGTTGGTGTAGAGACATACGGCTGTATATCGCTGATATGTCGCCTACGGTGAAAATGCTGTGGAACTGCCTTGTGGCACACCAGAGCTCTCCAGCTGTAGATGCGGAGGGTCAGTTGGCAGTTTTGCTCTGGTTCAGGTGAAAAGGAGGGAATGGTATGGATCACCTGCTGCCATGTGTTGTCAGGAACTGGTCCTCTCACAGGCATTTGCTCACAAGCAAGCCTTCTCCTGGCAGGGAGGGCTGAGCTGAGAGGCAGGGAGATGCCTGCACCATCTCTCTCTGCTGACCTCAGAGGCCAAAGCAGAGTGTGATGGATCCATTCTGCCTTGTCAGGCAGGTAGAAACCTTTCATTAAAAAAAAATATAAATATTGCCAGTTTCCTTCAAGCGTGGAGGGAGGCAGCTGCTCTCGTGGCCATCGTGCTGTTGTTGCAAGTGGGCTCACCCCTGGTTGCTGAAGAGGCAAAGCAGGATCCCCTGTAACTCCATCTGTGCAGAGAGGAGCTCCCGCTCTGAGCCGCCTGTGCCCCATTAACCTTCACAGCATCCTCCCTGTGTCCTCATTGAGTCCCCACTCCCTGAATATTGCTGGCAGTCGGGCTTCCCACACACGTAGGGGCGTGGGACAACCCGGTGCCTCTGCCAGCTGTGGATTCACCACCAGCAGCACCTTCCTTCTCCTCAATCTTCAGCTAGTTTACCTCAGGGTGGTGTGCTAAGAGCAGATGCCTGCTGGATCTGTTTCAGGAACAGTCAGAAATAGGACTTTGCACTGATGGCTAGTTTTTATCAGTAGCTTGCTTTTTAATCCATGTGACAGGCACATCGTAGATCTTCAAGGGATCCTAATTAGTCACATAAATGAAATTAAATTGAAGATGCTGGCAAGGCCATTTGACTGCTATAATTACCATCCTCCTGTTTACTCAGCGCCTTTAGCTGCAGTTTGGGCAGGACTGGTGAAAATCCAGGATCACTCACGGGTATAAGTGAGTGTGAGTCACATTTCCCTGGTTTCCTGCATGGCCTCTGCAGATTTCAGATGGAAGCAAGGCGGAAAAGGGAGAAAGCCTAAAACTGCTTCCTCCGACACAAAATCTTCTATACAGTTGAGATGTTTCAGATTTATCAGTGTGGCTCTTACTACATTGGGGCTGTTATTTTAGGTCACCAGATCTGATCTGCTGGCCACCTTTGTTGCAGTATGAAATCTGCAGGCTCTGCAATTTCTTTTCAAAGGGTGGTAAGGTGAAAGCACGTGATGCCAAGTGCCATAAAATGCAGAAAACAAAATGCAGGGAACTCATACTGCCTGTGCAATGGGAGCATGCTGCATGCACAACCTCAAGTAGCACTCTGCAGTCTGCAGTCAGCAGAAGTAAAATGCCATGCATCACAGCATCAGAAACATAAAATGCAATTTTGTCAGTGATTACTTTGCTCTGACAAAGATGTCAGGTGAGTTGGCAGGGGGATAAGACGGAAAACGGGGTACTGAGACTTAGCTGGAACTATCCATTTCTTTCGTGCTAAGGCACAGGTCAGTTTAAAAGGAGGCCAGGTCACAGTGCATGGATGTACTCCTGGTACAACCACCCCAAGGGTGTTGTGTGGGTGCACAGCAGTTGGATATAGTCTGAGAAGCAGTTTCTAAAACTTAGACTTACAGCCCTCTTGGGAGGAGCAGTAACCAAACACCACCAAACACCACCAGGCCCTTGTCATGCCTAGATCTAACAGGCAGGTATATGAAGTCCTCAACGTTTGTCCAGTAGTTTGTGGCTGGAAGGAGAGGCCTTGAGTGGAAAATATGAGATTTCTGACAGCCTTTTTGAGAGAGCGAGAGTATGTGAGCAAGCAGAAGGGATGACTGCACATGCATGGGTGTGTGTGCATAAATTTTCCATTTACATAAGGACTGTTGGCAAGGACTCTCTGGGCTTTAAAAGGAGAGAAGCCCGAAAGCTTGGATGACGTATGCTGGAGAGAAAAGAAAGGAGCTGGTGGGCAGGCCTCAAACACATGCAGTGCATTTAGCTTGTCACTGTCATATCTGGGGCATTTCTGTTAAGAGGTGAGAAATATTGAGAGGTGGAAGGGAGCTTGTGCTTGTGATAACATGTAAAAGCGCAAGCCAGCTGGATGCTCTGAAGTACTTCTAGGTGCATTGCCACCCTAATCTTTGCCTTGGGTGCAGAAATCTTAAATTAAAAAAAAAAAAAAAAAAAAAAAAAGGTAAGCAATCTCTTCAATAAATGCTTTATAAGAGCACGGAATACCATGCCTGAGAAAAGAAACGGGCAGCAAACCTGCGAGGAACAGCCAGAGCAGCAACCTGGGGTACAGCAGCCCTGCAGTGTGAGCACCCTGCTTCGAGGACAGCGGGGAGGCAGGCAGGGAGAACCTGCACTCATGAAACCTCAGGGGAAGGCTTGTTACTAACTGCATGCTGTCCCTCCGTTGTCTTCTTCCTTTGCCTCTCCTGACATGCAAGCAGAGGCCCAGCTCTGCTCTGAAGCAGGCTGTGGGCCCGAGGCCTTCTCCGGAGAGTAGAGGAACACAAGAGGAACAAGTCTGTGGGCACTTCCAAAAACTGTACTGCTGCCTTTCCTGCCTTGCAGAGCCCTGCCTGGTTGTCCTGTGTCCTTCACACCCCTTCCCACCTGCTGCAGAGCATGGGGAAATCGCCACAGAATGACAGTCCACCCAAAGGCTGTTTCGGCCATGAGCTGGCTGTCCGTCCACAGAAGCTTTTTGAAGAATCACACAAAGGTTTGCACCTTATGGTCTTCAGCCCAACCTCCTGCTCAAAGCAAAGCTCACCAAGGCCAAGTCAGCTTGCCCAGGGCCTTGTCCTGTCAGTCTGGAGCATCCCCAAGGATGGAGATCCCATCACCTCTCCGGTGGCTGTCCTAGAGCAGTACCACTCTTGTGGGAAGGAATTTATTTTTTTTTTCTGTATATCCAACCTGAACTTTCTCTGTCGTAACCTGTGCCCATTGCTTCCCGTCCTTTGCCTGTGGACTTGTGAGAAGAGTCTGCCTCTCTTCTCCATAACTGCTTTTGGCAGTGGATGGCAGCAGCTGGGTAGCCCCTTGGCCTTCTTTTCTCCAGCCTGAACAAGCCCAGGTCCCTTCTCTTCCACTTCTCACCATTTACAAAATTGGGCACACCCTATGTGGCATCAAAGTTGTTTTTGTTTATTTGTTTTGCCACCATTTCTTTGTATAGCTTTCTCCTAAACATCTCCCTTCAGTAAGACTTTTCCATAAAGGGCCACTCATAACTTGGTAACCCAAAAGGACTGTGTCTGGCCACGGTCAACAACAAAGTGAATCACCCTACAGAAGCAGTCCAGAGAGCCAGCCAGCACCCCTCCATCAGGAACAACGGAGCCCTGCTCTAGAGAAATGTTAAAGCAAGAGAAAGCCTCCTAAAATCTGATTTTCTTGTTAGATCTCCTCTCTGCCTTCCCATTTTTGCCCTCCCTGCGCTCCTCTTGCCGGTGCTTGGCTCTGAAGGGCGCGCTGCTCTCAGGGCAGCAGACCGCATCACCTCCCCGGGAACACTTCGTCCCCAGCGGCTCCTCTTCCCCCTCTCCCCTTGGACAAGCACCTGAGTGGCTAAGTGTGGGCTCAAGCCTCCTTGTCAGAGCATGGCTGGGCAGGCATTCCTGCGGTGACACAGCGTGCATCGTGCCCGAGAGGAGAAGGCCCTCGAGCTTGCTGCAGCAGTGGAGCATGCAGATCTCCGGGACCTCTCCTTCCCGCTGCACTCGACTACCTGACGTGCTCTGGCCTCAAGCGCACACTGCTCACCTCTCTGTCATATCAGGAGGAAATGGAAGACACAGCTCTCTCTGAGGCAGGGAGGTTAGTCACAGAGCAAGCATTAAGGGTCTTTGTCTGAAGCCACTTCTGGAGGACAAACCAGAAAAATTATCCGTGTTACTGAAAGGGAAAATTTAGCTGGTTGTGACACTCATCCTCTTGAGAGTAGCTCTGGTTCCCACTGAAATCACTGGAAGACCTGCCATCACTTGGACCAGGCCTCCAAAGCCTATGGTTCTGCATGCTGAGACATTACAGCACACCATCCCCATGCGTCCCAGCAGCTCGGCTACCCAGCTACTATACAGGTTGCATGCCAGATATCCCAGTGCCACTCCTGAATCCAAAACGTGCCAGGCTGGAAAGGTGGAAAAAACTGAGAAAGGCATTTTCACTTAAAAAACAAACAAACAAACAAACAAACAAAAAAAAAACTACCCTTTCTCATCACTTCTGGATTTCCAAGCAGGTCACTTTTTGTGTTGTTTGATTTTCCCAGGGAAGAAAACACCGAACATTCAGTGATTGGATTTAATGTGACTAATGGGACATGGTGAGTGGTAGAATAAACTGAGCAGGGAAACAGAAATGCTCTGCAGCGTGTTGCAGAGAGCTGCCTCTTGCATGTTCTGTGGAGAAGGAGATGCTGGACCACAGCATGCTGCAGGGGCACATGGCTTTTCTGATTGCCCTGTGTCTCCTAGTCTCCTTCCTCCTTTTTGTGCTTCTCTGCTTTTTGTTCTGTGACTGCAGGAAAGACTTTTTATTTTCTTTTTAATTTTTTTTTTTTTAAAAAGGCCTTGAAAACTCAGAAGCACAGATCTTTCTAAAATTTCCAGTTAAATATTTACTGTCCCAGACAGAAAACTCTTCATTCATCAGTTGTCTGAATGCCCCCACCTGGAAAAGAAGCATTGAGCCCCAGAAATCCTTCAGCAAACAAATTCCTTCTCATTACTGACTCCGTGGGCATGACTGCTCTCAGGAAACTTGAAAGTCAAGCTACTCAGAAGTGCTGCCCATACATGTTTACCTTGGACTCCAGCTTCCCTCTTCAGACTAAATCAGGTACTTTTTGTCTGGTTTGTCTAAACAAGTACAGCTGAGAAACAAATGCTGGAGAATTCCACAAGTTTCAGTCTTGCTAAACATGGGTTTCTGACACCCATTTCTGTGAGGTTCTTGCAAACTCAGGCTAACCAGCCACATCTACTCACTCCACAGCAACACACACAGGTATCAGAAATGCTGGCATAGTTTTTACATTTACTTCACCTTATTTTTACACTCTCCTTTGGGCTTCTCCTTTTACATAAAGCAGAGCTGACACCTGCAAAAAGCTGCTTTAGAGCCAAGATCAGCACACGGTCTTCCCGCGATGAGCAGTGTCCATGGAATAAGGCATATAAGGCCTTTGAGCTTCATCGTTCATGGGGGTCCTTTGGGTTAAGCAGGAAGTCACAAGCATTGGTGTGATGTCCAAGCCATTCATGGCATGTGAGAGCTGAAATCAGCACGTTGGGTTATAACCACCCATACTCTGGTTAGTGAGCCTGTGAGCTGTGAACGTGCCGTGATAAGCACGAAGGGCTCCACAAACAGGTATCCAGTAAAATGCCAAAGACTGACACTGCCAGAGTTACCACCTTGCCCCGTGGCTGTACAGACCTTGCTGCACCCCCAGAAATGAGCCTGTGCTGTCCAGCCCCTGATCACTCACCCCACCTCGATCAGCTCTGCCCACAGTTGCTATCTTTTAGCAACTCTGTGCATTTAAATTCTCGGGTACTAAGTAATTCTGATGAAATAGTAATGTGGATTTGTACCTGATATGCCCATGCTGTTGGCGTGGCTAAAGTAGTGCTTGGGAGAGATCTGGCCCATAGATTTTGCAGCATTGCTCATCAGTCATTGTCTGGAGCTTGCTTCTATACTGGGAAGCACCAGACACATGGTGATACCAGAAGCAAATAGCCTTATCTCTGAGCCAGATGGATTTCTGTGTGGCTGGGCAGTACTTGGAGCCAAATCGCTCATTCAAGAAAGAAAGTTAGATGTGCAAGACTGTTTCAAGAGAAAGAAAGAAAGAAAAAACAAGAAAGCAAGAGAAGGAAGGAAGGAAGGAAGGAAGGAAGGAAGGAAGGAAGGAAGGAAGGAAGGAAGGAAGGAAGGAAGGAAGGAAGGAAGGAAGGAAGGAAGGAAGGAAGGAAGGAAGGAAGGAAAGAAGGAAGGAAGGAAGGAAGGAAGGAAGGAAGGAAGGAAGGAAGGAAGGAAAAATAAAAAAATAATAATAATTAAATAATAATAAAAAATAATAATAAAAAATAAAATAAAAATATAATAAAAATAAAATAAAAATAAAAATAATAAAAATAGAAGAAGAGCATTTCTGTTTGACAGAAATGCTTTCTGTTAGACATTAGCATGCTTTATTTACCCATTTGTTCAGTACTGACATGGGAAGAGCCCACACTCCCAGGCAAAGCTGTTGCCCAAATCCCAGGATGAAGTCCTGCCTCTAACCAAACTCTGACTTGGTCAGAGTCCAAGCCTCACTCAGTGGCTGACCACAAGGTCCTACATTGCCCACGCTTTCTCTTTCATGAGGAACAGCACCTCCTTCTTTGCAGACTTATGGCCTTCCCTCTATTAATCTCTCATGGGAGAGGACACATGTCACAGCATCATCTCAGGGAACAGCTCTTGCAAGTCCTGAAGGCATGGTGGAGCCATGTTAGCATTAACACATCACCAGAAGAGCATTGGTCCTCTAGGGCAGCTGCAATTCATCGGGTAAGGACTGGAGACAAACGTCCTTGTTGGCAAACTGGAGTGAGCTCAGTGCGAGACCATGGAGATGGTCGGTGGGTCTGGAGCACGATGTATTGAGGGAGACAGAGGGAACCAGGCTCCTTCAGCCTGGAGGAGAGATGTCTCAGGTAAGACCTAACTGCAGATGTCCACCACCTTACAGGAGGTTACCAATGTTGTTTCAGAAGTGCAAAGGTAAAAGACAAGAGAAGAAAAAGACATTTTGCAGTGCAGGAAATTCTGGGTGCACATAGAGAAACAAAATCCTTCCCATGAGTCCTCTGACAGGTCCAAGAGAGTTGATGGGATCTCCACTTCTGGACATCTTCAAACCTTGACTGGGCAAGGCTGTGAACCAACACAATCTTGCTCTGAAGTTAGTCAAGCTTGGAACAGGCGCTTGGAGTGGAGATCTCCGGACAAGCCTCCTCACCTGAGTGTTTCTACCATTCTGCAAGCAAAGCCTGCGATTCCCAGTCATGTGTCAATCATCTCTCATAAATGAATTGCTAAGTAATCCTGAGGATTATTAATTTGACCCTTGAGTTTACTCACATGAATACCAAGTAGGACTTGCTCCCAGTTGAAGAACTAAGCATAGCTCAAGGGTCCAACATTTGTTATTCATCTGCAATAGTGTCTGCGAGGTGGGCATGCAAGATTTCCACTCATTCTTTTCTCAGGTGATGTTCTGATATAGCATTTTCTCCAACATCATTTGACTGTTTAGGAGTATGATTCAAATAGGCATTCCATGCTTATCCATTCAGAATAGGCATAACCATGCATTCCTGTTTGGAAGAAAGACCATTTGCCAAACCAAATTGCCTGTCTTTAGGTGTAACTGCAGTGTGTTTCCATTTTGTTCCACATTTGTCATGCTAGACGAGTGCTAGAAATGAGGTTTTACATCCTTGACCTCCTGTTGGTACCTGCATGGAGGCAGCCACAGGAGTCACTAGTTCCTGTTTCACAAGGACTCTGGGCTTGGTAGTTGACTGGGAGTGGGTCTGCTCAGCAGCTCTGAAACTGGGTGACCTGTCTTAGTTTTTATGGAGCAGGAAAGCCACTTACACTTCCATTTGAAGCCAAGATATTTCCTCTCACTCTTACTTTCTCACAGGTTTCCCCACTCCCTCACACTTCATATCCACAGGCATGGAGAAGGGCATACGCTAGAGCAGTGTGGCCAGAGACACAGTGGACAAGGGATGCCAGGTACCAAGATCTCATCAGGCCTCCTGGTTCCCTGTTGACTGGTGATGGAGAACTGTTTTTTGGACAGGTTTCTTCTTGTTTAGGTTTCCTAAGGTATCAGAAAGAGGAAAGACACAAGCATGTTCTCCTGTTGGTAAATCTGCACCTAACCTGAGCGCAGGCCTTCTGAACATGGTGTAAGATGCTGCATTTCTTAGTGCTTGTCACTGTTAGTAGTTCTCTTGACTATCAGTAATGATGATTTTTAACCTTTTTCTGCTATTTCTTTCATGTTTTCACATACATGCATTTCCATTCATACTTAATTCAGACAAATCTTAAAATTTCTGTTATGACTTCTACAATGCCAGAACATTACCAGCTCTTAAACAGAAATAGAGCAGGCTCTTAAAATACATGTAAAACGTATTATTATTATCATTATGAATATTATCATTATTATTATTTTAAAAATGACGAAAAGTCCAAAGGAAAATAAAAAGCTGGAAGGAAACAGTTTAAGACCACTCAAAACAAATTCTCTTTTTCAGCTTCAGTCATTCTACAAGAGTTCTGTGAAAAGCAACCAAATGAATTCAGAAAAATTTAGACCAGAAGGCACCACTGCAGAAACCTAGTCCAACCTCCTGCTCCTACAAGGCCCACCACAAAGATAGATGAAGCTGCTCTGGTCCAGCTGAGTAATTAATACCTCCAAAGATGGAAATCCTACCCCCTCTCTGGGCCCTGTCCCAGGTCTGCACCTTGCATGTGGGGAATATTTGTCTTTATTTTTTAAAAACATCTCTTGGACTACAGGTCCCAAAAATTGACTCAATTCTAGATGCAGCCTGATGAGTGTCATCCAGCAATGAAGAAGCATTTCCCTCTAACAGCTTGCAAGGACCACCCAGACCCTGGTCAGCCACTGAGGCCACATAGTCCCTCGATTACTCATGAGCCCCTAGTTGTCCACCAGGACCACATCACTGTACTTCAGGCTGTGGGTCTAATCCTGCATCACTGATGGACTCCTTCCAGCCAGGGACAGGACACAGTATAAGCCTGGGCTGTGTTCCACAAGGCTGCCAGGAGCCCATTTCTGCAATCTGCTGAGAAATCCCCTTGCAGCGTATACAATACTCCCCCAGATTGATACTATCCCCAGTGACCTCCATCCCCCTCTTTTAAACTGTTGGTGAAGATGCTGAAAAATGTTGGCCTGGTATTGACTCCTGACAAATGGTGCTTGTAGCTGATTGCCAGCCAGACTTTGAATGATGGAGCACCGTCTTTGGAGTTGAGGGACCGTCTAATTTTCCAGCCACTTTGCAGTTCACCTCTGAAGTCCATATTTCATCAGCTTAGCTACAAAAGTAATGCTTGAAAACCACAAACATAACTCATGCAAAAAGATTTCTCTTCCTAAAACACCAACGTTTTCAGACAGAAGCTTTCCTTTTGTGGCACATTTTTATCAATTCAATGCTTTGGTGTTGATTCAACCTGGGAATAAGCAGGTTGTTATTGTGCCTGCTGTTCTGAATGCCCTCTCATTGTAAAAAAGAACACCCACTCTTAATTTCATACTGGCACCAGAAACAAGGCTTTGTCATATATGAAAACTAACAGGGAAATCCATCTTTTGTAAACCCACAGAGTTAGAAAGTTCATGTATTGTTCACTGGACAATAAAATAGATAACATGAAGGAAATGGACTGACAGTGCCTTGTAAACATAGCTTCACTAATTAGCAAAAAAAGGAGCATTGATGCTTTTATTATCTTGGGACAAAATGTGAACTACTGGAGTGAGTTACATGCTGCAAAGAAACCTGGATTTATCCAGAGGTAGGGCGTGCTTTAATCCGACATCCTGACAAAGGTGTATGGTGAGTAATACCTTGAGTATGCCTGCAAAAGCTCTGCAGCCAAAGTATTACTCTGCCTGTCACTCTGCAAAGACCCAAATGAATAGCAGGACACTAATCCTTAAGGCACTGCATAGCCTGCAGCATCTGGCTGCTGCAGGAGGGAGCTTTCTTTCAGATTACTACAGGTGTGGAGCTCTCACACACACAGTCAAACACACGATTGCTCTTTCTTTGGTTTAGCTACATATCTAGCATGGAAACGAACATGCTCAAACTCCCAGGACACTTGCAGATCACTGCACACTGTAGAGTTTCAGTGCAAAAACTGACTCATCTTCCACAGGATGACCCCATCCTTCCATGCATTTTAAAGTTCATTTTGCCATGACAAAGATTTGGGTGGAGAATTTAAGCAGTTTCTGTGCATGTTTCTCTAAAAAATTAGGTCTTGGTGCTTTGCTGTTTTCTCAGCAAAAAGCATGCTAAGAAATCCATGAATAGCTCATATAATAGTGAATGCTCTAAGTTATTTATTTGACCCTAACCAAGATTTTTTTTTAAATGTCTTTTCCAAGTGAGATATATACTTAAGCAAACTGGACCTTCTTAAGTCCTTGGGCCCTGATGGGATGCACCCACTAGTGCTGAGAGAGCTGTCAGATGTGATTGCAAGGAGACTCTCAATAATCTGTGGTCCAACGTGGCAGCTGGGAGAACTGCCAAAGGACTGGAGGAGCACAAATGGCACTCCTGTCTTCAAGAACAAGAAGGAGGACCTGGCGAAGAACAGGCCAGTCAGACTCAGCTCTATCCCTTCAAAGGTGATGGAGCGTCTAATTCTGGAAACCACTTGCAGGCACATGAATGACTGGAAAATCATGAGAAATAGTCAGCATGAATTCACCAAGTGGAAGTCATGCTTCTCCAACCTGGTAAGTTTCTATATTGATGTAAGAGCTATAATAAATGAGGTTACATCAGGCTGGCGACCGGTCACTAGGGGTCCCCCAGGGTTCAGTTTTAAGGCCATTTCTTTCTATCAGTGAGCTGGACACAAGAGTTGAGTGCACAATGATTTTGTGGACAATACTAAATTGGGAGGAACTGTTGACTCCCTCAAGGGCAGAGAGAACTTGCAGAGAGACCTTGCCAAACTAGAGGACTGGGCAATCATCAACCACATGAAATTTAACAAGAGCAAGTGCTGGGTATGAGATGCAGCTGAGGTCCCTTGGTTTGCTCAGCCCCGAGCAGAGCAGGCTGAGGGGAGGCCTGATGGCGGCCTGCAGCTCCCTCAAGAGGGGAGCGGAGGGGCAGGCTCTGAGTTCTGCTCTCTGGGGACAGCGACAGGACCCGAGGGGACGGCATGGTGCTGGGACAGGGGAGGGTCAGGCTGGGGGTTAGGGAAAGGGTCTGCACCCAGAGGGGGTCGAGCACTGGGACAGGCTCCACAGGGCAGTGGTCACGGTGCTGCTAGAAGTCTTCACTGATGTTTGGGACAATAGGGTAGAGTGCACCCTCAGTATGTTCACATGAAACTGTGGGGAGCGGCTGCATGACCAGAGGGCCATGCTGCCACCCAGAGGGACCCCAACAAGCTGGTGAGGTGGGCTGACAAGAACTTCATCTAGTTCAACACGGAAAAGTCCCAAGTGCTGTACTGGGAAGGAACAGCCCCAGACAGCAGTAAGTGCTGGGGGGGGCATCCAGCTGGAAGACAGCTCGGCAGAAAAGGATCTAGGAGTCCCGGCAGGCACAAAGTTGAACATGAGTCTGCAATGTGCCCTTGATACTAAGGAGACAAATGGTATTCTTGGCTGCATTAGGCAAAGTATTGCCTGCAGGTCAAAGGAGGTGGTCGTTCCGCTTTACTCAGCACTGGTAAGGCTGCACCTGGAGTACTGTGACCAGTGCTAGGCCTGCCAGTACAAGCAGGTCATGGGCACATTGGAAAGGGTCCAACACAGGGCTACAAAGATGCTGAAGGGGTTGGAGAGCCTCTCCTCTGAGGAAAGGCTGAGGAAGCTGGGGCTTTCTAGCCTAGAGAAGAGGAGGATCAGGGTGTGTCTCATCAATGTTACAAATACCTGAAGAGAGGATGCAATGGAGAAGGATCCAGGTTCTTTCCTGTGGTGCACAGCGGCAGGGTAAGAGGCAATGGGCACAAACACAAGAGGTTTCATCTAAACTCCAGGAAGCATTTATTTAATGTGAGGGTGCCTGAGCACTGGCACAGGCTGCTCAGAGGTGTTGTGGAGTCTCAGTCCTTGGAGATCTTCAGAAGCCATTTGGACCCTGTCCTGGGCAACCATCTCCAGGTGTCCCTGCTTGAGCAGGGAAGTTGGACCAGATGACCTCCAGTGGTCCCTTCCAAACTCAACCATTCTGTGATTCTGTGATATGAAAAGTTTCATTGTACTTTACAGGAAATCTACCAGGAATTGCTCTTATAGTACAAGATACATCGAAAGAGGAGGTTACCTCTTTACCTGGTTCTTCCTGTATATCATCATCAACTTCACAGCAGTGCTTGCTGGGCAGGGCACCCTCTCAATCAGCATTTCAGAGAATCTTTCACAGAAGATCCTGAAGACACCCAGCACTACCCTTCCTCCTGGAGGGGTCCTTCAACTGGGCTTTATCTGTAAGTCTCCAATTTTTCTGACTTCCACTGACGGTTAGCAATGTGTGAGCTATGTGAATAGCTATGAAGGTCTGCTAGTAGCTAAAGGCTGTGGATTTCACCTATTTTAAAAGACAAACACATTTAATCATACCTAGAATGACTCCACTACAAGCTAAACAACAAACATAAGCTCTTGCCCTTGGGAACTTTTCTGAATTATGTCACCATAGATACAATACTTTCATACCATCCTCACAGCTGAGAAAAAGCATGCTTTACGTTTGAAAAAGTGTTCACAGACTGATAAAATGAAGCAATTGGCTCAGTTGTGGCATGGCTGTGGTAGATTTCAAATCCGGGATAGGGACAGCTGCTGGGAGCTGGCTGCAATGGCAGGACCTGGATTTGTTTGGATTGTTTACTTACAGTCAAGTAGAAGATAGAAGAGAAAAGGTGTTTTTCCAGCATACTCCAGCTCATATTTTAGATGGAGCCCCTATCACTACCAAATCAGTAATAAATGTATATGCTAACAAAGTGCAAAACATTGCAATGTAAAGGATGAGGGAGGAACACTGCACCTGCCATCAGGACTAACCTCCCTGGCTTGCTTTCCTCCCCATCCAAGCACATATCTCAGGTGAACAAGAATTTTCCACCATGCTTTTGGGGTCACAGATTTGAGCTCTGCTGTTTCAAACCCAGGAAGCGAAGTTAATGGAAGTGAATTGTGAAGGTAAGGGTCTGCTACAGGAGAGAGACTTTGAGCAGCTTACCCCTACTCAGCCACAGGACCTCCCTTGTGAACACTTAGCACCTCTGAGATGTCAGGATACAAAGGCTTTACTGAGCAGAAGGTACATTTTGAACTCCACCCTGAAACCAGAAGCATGCAATGGTGTCATGGGCATGCAGTAAAATACCCAGCTTAGCAAGGAGCTGCCATATCCTGCCCTAACTTTAACTTTCAGGTTGATTTAAGGTGGAGCGCCTGTGGAATGACTGTGATGTTCAATCTCCAGGTGATAACTGCACTGCTGATGAAAAGCAGCGTCAGCATCTGAAAGCTGTAGCTGTGGTCTGCAGGCCAGAAGGACGCAGAAGAAAGTCCCACTGGGCCACTACTACTTGGTGCTCTGGGAACAAGAAGGAACCCAGCTCCTTCACCTGGAGAGAGGTCCAGCTGCAAGAACAGGTATGCCTCGACTACAAAGCAGACATGCTTTCTCCCCACCTTCCAGGAACCTGGTAGCACCTATTCCGTCCCAGTGGGATTATACTTCAACTTCTCTCTCTCCCCTCAGCCCCAAGCTCATCCCTGTGCAGGACAGAGCACTGAACTGCCCTGCTTGCTTTTGGCAGCTGTGTCAGGAGCTGGTGCTGCTAGCAGACAGGAGATAGCACAATGTGAGTAAAGACGGAAGGCAAGGGGCAGAGGGGTGGCAGCCTTGTGCAGCCTAGCAGTGGCCCTCCATGCTGGTAAATTCCTTCTTCCAGGGACCCCACAGGCTCCTCCGACAAAGAAGGGACATGGCATCTTTCAATTTCTGTCTCCTCACAGATGCAGAGGCTCCTGGCTGCTCCTGCTGCTTGCAACCCACCCTCTTCAGCAGGCACTTGGAAGGCCCGTGTTTCAGGCTCACACCTATTAGAACACAGAGTAGCAGGATGTGTCCTATGATGTCCTAGACACCCTAAGCCAAAAATGAGAGAGCTGCACCCTTTTCCCCTTATTCAGATTCTGTCTTTTATATGCACTTCAAACATGCACATAAAGCTTTATCACGCCCAAAACATTTCCGAGGCAATGAGCAGTCACATTAACTATTACAGATTTGAAGGACTGTAATTCCAGGGCAATTTTACCACTCCCTATGACAGTCTTTTGTATTTGTGATACTATATATGTCTCATAAACAAGACAGCCCAGAACATATCAATCAAATTATCAGCACAGAGAGAATTACTTAGACAGGCACCGAGTTTGGTCTGCACTCCTGGCGAGTCCAGAAGAGCAGGTAGCCCATCCTACCCTGTAATAGGATTAATACTGATAATATAAACTCCACAGTTCAGGATGAATTGCTGCTTTCCCATTACCAGTCTTCAGGATAGTAAGCCAATCTGGTTACAAGCCCAGTAGTTGTACTCCTCCGTGCTTTTTTTTTTTTTTTTTTTTCTTATCAGAGAGCTGTTTGATTCCTGTGCATCGCAGACCATTCCTTAAACAGCAAGAGCTTTGAGCCTCAGCACTTCTGGAAAGGCAGTTTTCTGTGTACACACACTAAGGAGCTCAAACGCTTAGACAGATTGTCCTTCCTGAATTTTGCAACCACTGTGCAGAAGAGCCAGGTGAGCAACTCCAGGAGTTAAATGGCTTTAACCTAATAGGTAGAATTTAGCTTTTACCTGCCTATCTATCTCCCCAGGCATGTAGATGTGAGCACTTTCACAACAATGAGATTAAGCTGAGACAATAAAGTCACAAAGACCCAATAATTATTAAATAATTATAGGCATGAGCCAGGCACCACCTTCCTCTCCATCCCTAGGCAAAATTCAATACAAAATCTGGCATGAATATTTTCCTAGAACATGGCTCCAGTGTTGCTAGACACAGGTGTCAGACCCTGAAGACAGAGGTGTGCTCTTGGATGGAGGATTAATTCTCTCCTGCTTTTATCAGGATCTGAAGAACCCACAAGGTTCTATTTTGTTCCATCTAACACTGTCATTAGAGCAATACCACCAGACCATTACCATGGTATAAAGACATGAAAGAAGAATTTTCTCGACCCTGTAGCCAAAATCATCTTTGGGCTAAGTCTTAAGTCTAAATTCTTATGGTTCTTTGACAGCGATCTGGGAAGTCCAGTCCAAACAATGTCAACGTTTCTCCTGATGTGTAGAATCCAGAATGCAAAACTCAAAGCAAAATGTATCAAAGAGCAGTTCATACCTCCCCTCTCCCTTTTACACTCACTTTCCTCAGCAAGAGGCCAGAGTTGTAGATCAGCCTCTTTCCAGCTGAGCACCTGAGGGCTCTGTGCACCAGGTCACCAGCAGGTGACCCAAGGGGGACTTCTGCACACAGGGAAGTACAGGGGTGACTTTGGTGGTGGCAGCCTGAGCCTGACTGCAGGTGGGATCACTTGCAAGTGCCATCTTCTCCTATGTCTCCTTGTGCGCTGGTGCACATCTCATGAGCTGTGTGTGTCTAGTGTGGCTAACTTCATTTTAGCACCTAAGCACCAAAATGTGCTGCACTGTAGTGGTAACAATCACGTGCGGGAGGTGTGTGCTGCCCCAAGTTCTCTTGAATTTCTCAGTCCTACATTGCTCTCTGTGCTTTTCTCAAAACCCTACTCCTGCAAACACAGGGTTGTATAAGGATCTCAGCTTGCCATTGGAATAGCAGCAATAGTCCTCTTGGTGTCAGGGAAAACACGCAACACCTGAACACAAAGATTTGGGGGAAAAAGAACTTTCATTATTTATTGAAAATTCACTACTTGCCTTTCAATTTTGTAGTATTTCATGGAAGGCAATCCTAGACATAGTGCCACAATGTTTTAATTACATTAAAAATTGAAGACATATACATGAAATTCAGCGCAAGCAATTATGCTGTGTATAAGTTGCCACTCTGTTGGGAAGATGTGTGGATCTGGAATTTACTCCCAATGCCTTTACTGCTTATTTCTGGACCCTACCTATACAATAATGATCTGCTCCAAACACCCAAACATAATTTGACATGACTGTCTTCTGGGCATCTGTTCCATTTCTGACACTTTAAAAACATGCAGAGATGCAATGCAGTTTTAAAACTCAATGTAGCAAAAGCGTCAACTTGTTTATATTCTCTGTACACGAGTTCCTGGGATTTCAGCCATTCCTGAATTCTGTTTAATGAGAACAGATGAGTAATGTGCCGTTCTGGCTACTGAAAAGCTTGAAAATAAACCAGAGGTCATTCATTTCCAAAAGGTGAAATAAAGTTGTTCATAAAATCTGCCTGCAAATCCTGAAAAAAAAAAAAAAAAAAAAAAAAAAAAAAAAAAAAAGAAAAGAAAAGAAAAAAACTTGGATGGAAAGAAATCTACAAAGAAAATAGAGGGGAAAAAGAAGAAAACTTTAATGCTGGAGAGCTTGCAAGATCTCTTCCAACCACCTCTGGGGAAATGGAAACTTGACTCACAGCAGTCTACAGAACTTAGCCAGCTAGTGGCTTACATGAACAACTTGCAGTTCCAGAGGACCACCAGTGATCAGTTAAATTTCTCAGCCATTAGAAAATAAATATTTTTCTGCATTAAAATGTATATATATATATGTGACAGAAGGCAAGGTCCCTGTCCAAGGGCACTTTTAATCTCTCCCATCAACCTGATTGTCACCACGAAGTGAAGCAAGAACATGGTCTTTCCTAGAGGTAGGTGAAAGGGGCAACTACATCCATATAAGACCTGCACTGCAGTGAATGCAGACAGAATCCCTGACTCTGGTGCAGCAGCTGGTGCTTTGGCAGAGTTGGCCACACAAGTGCTGGGGGTGCTCTGCAGACCCACGTTGTTTCCCAGGGAGGGCAACCAGTTCAACGGGCAGCTGGGAGCCGGCTCCAGAAGGCTTACCACTGTGCTTGTACAGGGTCAGTCTGACTTTGCTTTGCACATGGAAAAGTGTATCCCACACTGCAGCAGCTAAAAGCAGTGGGAAACAGAAAAAAAAAAATGTAGGTGCAGCTGTTTCTTCCCCACAACTCTTCCTAATTAAGTCTAAAAACGTCTGTAAGGTGAGCCCTGCCCCATCTTTCTGAAACCAGTCACTACATGTGTTTGTCAAAAGTACTCCTTGCACGCTGTTCTGTAAAAAAATGTCAGCTGGAAATTGCAGGAACATAAATACAGAGAGAAATGATGTAAATAATCAAATAATATGAAAGTGTGTAAGAAATGCTCCCAAACACGGAGGAAATATGTCACATGCACTGTACCTCCAGAGAGGATTGCTAAAATCAGTAGGTGCCTGTCAGACATTCTTCCAGGTGCACGTGGCCATGGCCATGCATTGGAGAAGAGGTGGACGTAAGGAAAAAAATCCTTCCCAGGAGAGTGGTGAGGACAAGACCCAAAAAGGTGGTGGGACTCTGTCCTTGGAGATGCTTCACACTTGACAGGACAAGGCCTGGGCAGCCTGGCCTCGCTTTGGTGAGTCCTGCTTCAGGTAGGGCATTGGACTGGGGCCCTCCATGTGTTCTTTTTCCAATATATATTATTCCAGGATTTTATTTTATTTTATTTTATTTTATTTTATTTTATTTTATTTTATTTTATTTTATTTTATTTTATTTTATTTTATTTTATTTTATTTTATTTTATTTTTGACCCTTAGGTGTGGATTTAAATCTCGTTTGATTTAGGAATAAGGGAGGCTTTCAGCATTTCTGAGTGCTGAAGTGGCCATGGCTGAGTGGCCATGCTGTCCTTTGGAGTGACTGAGGTAGGGCTTGTTTTACATGCACCCGTGAGCTCAGCCAGGGGTCTGAGGGTGCCTCGTGAGCCCCCTCTTGCCCACCTGGCATCGCTGTCTGCAAGGGAGCTTTCAGAGCCAGGATGTGGAGAGCAATTCTCAAGATGAGATGCAAATTTGGAGAACCTCAGCTTGCTCTTTCCACTAACTGCACCATGAAAGCAAGATTGCTCTCCTCTAATCTTCCCTTAGCTCTGGTCTAAGCCAGAACAGGGGGCGCAGATGCTCGCCTTGCCTCTCTCCCCAGTGCACCCATCTCACACACTCAGTGGTGGGGCAGGACGGAGGGGATCCAGCACTCCCAGCCCCTCAGCAGTCCCCTCGCTGCCAAGCAGGCACCAGCACACAGCCTGCAAAATCAGACCACGTCTCTCTTATCCTTGTGGTCCATGCTTTCACCCGTCCTTTCCCTTTCCCAAACCACGTTTGTGCATTGCAGTGCCCCGCTGCAGCAGATGGTTCTGAGCAGGGCATCCCTCCCGGCGCTGTTTTCAAAACAAACAGATAGATAAATAAATAAAAAGCAACCATTCCTTAGGCTCTTTAAGCTCGGTAGCATGCTTTGCAGCAGAGCTGGAAGTGAAGCTCTGGAAGGGAAATATCTCCTCCAAATAATTTGTCACTGAAGTTTTTTTTTCAGCTCAAACGTCAGGCACGTGCTGGCCTCACTTCTCCTTGTTCGACACAAAGCAAGGAGCTGCAACAAGCTGGCAGGACGCACAGTGGGAGGCTCAGGGGCACAGTCCCTGGCCACAGGGGTTTGGTTTCATAGGTGTGTTTCTCTGCCTTGAAACGTTATTATTATTCTGGATGGGTTAACAAAGCAAACAAGCCCAATTGCTTGGTAGGCAGTCGGTGCGGATGCTGAAAGCAGAGTCCCTTCTGCCCATCCCTTCCCCGGACAGCCCTAGCGCCTTCCCGCAGTGTTCCCAGCGCCGAGCTCGTCTAACACGTTATTTTGTATGAAGAGTTCAGCCAAATGAACCGTGAAGCAACGAGACAGGCAGAAATGGAGCAAGTACAAACCATGCCCACAGCAGCAATCAGGCAGGTTGAGAACTGCCTGCCTCTCTCTTCGTGGATGCAGTGACGAAGTCACGGGTGCACCAGCACCGCAGAAGGGCTCTTCTGGGTGTTTTTCTCACCAGGAGAAGAGAGCAGAGTATCAGAGGAACAGGTATCCTCCTCAGCCCTCCTGCTCCCTTGCTGGCCCTGAGCTCCCTCTCGCTTTGGCTCCCAGCTCCATCCTCCTTGCTGGCAGAGCTGAGGAGCATCTCTCCTGCCTGGGCAGTCAGATGGCTCCTGCCCAGGGCTGTCCCTGCCGTCTGGAGGGCTGCTGGGGCTCCCCAGCAGGACCAGTGATACAGACAAGCCTGTTCACATTGCCTCAGCCTTAAGTTGTCACCGTATTCCCAAGAGCTGGGACAGGTGGCAGCAGTGCCAAGGAGCGGCTGCCATTTCCCTCTGCGTGCAAGCTTTCCATTTTGGTTTGCTCAGATTTTCCTGGGAGAAGCTAGGGAGAATAAAAGCCACCTCTCCGACTGCTTGGGCAGTGCTGTGCGCCTGGGAACGTGACCTGCTTGGATCAGAGCTTGACCTGCTTGGATGAGAGAGGCTCAGTGAGAACAGCCCCCATCCCCGCAGCCCTGGCAGGAACGTGTGGTAGCGCCTGTGCCACGCTGCCTGCAGGCAGCCCTCCGAGCAACGAGTCCCCTAAATAAGCACAGAAACACACGCCATCTGCTCAGCCCGTACGGCTGCTGAGGAGCTTGCAGAAAGGAGGGTGAAGGGAAAGGGGTGCCCAGGGGTCAGGGGTGCAGGCGGTCTGTGCCATCGGGACCTTACCTGTGTTTGTTCGTGACCTGACCCTGTCGGGGTGCGGGTGATGAGAGTTAAAGGAGTTTCCCAAAGGATCACCAGGGCCATTGCATGGCCTGGGGGCCAGCTGGCACAGCTCTGCCCATGTCTACCTGGTTAAATCTCCTCAGGGGTCTAAGGGGAAGTGACCGTGGTGGTGCAGCCTGGTTTCACCGACCATTGCAGACACACCTTGGTGGTCCTGGGCACAGCCGGTGCCTCCTCACACCCTTCTTTCCCAGCAGTGCTGTATGCCACCCTACAAAATGCCCGTACCGTAGACCTCTGCTATGAAGAGTGGGGCTCCTTCTCCCTTAGCCCCAGCAATATCCAAAAATGCACACAGAAAAAAAAAAAAAAAAAAGGCAGAGCTGCTGAAACACATGTTCAGATACCCATGCAGATACACGGGTTGTGTGAATGACAATGCCCTGCATCAGCCGTTCCTCCTCCTCCCCAGGAGCCTGGACGCCACCAATCCCAGCGTTTCCTCTCGTGGCATGAGTTTTAATTGCTGCCAGCAGGAGTGGCTTCATCCTGCCAGGGCTTTGAGAGGACGCTCATATACAGGAATCCCTCAAACGAGAAAACCTGATTCCCCCAGTGGGCAAATGTTTGCTGCGAGGAGTCAGAGGTCAGCACAAAATTTCTGTCCAGCTTCTAGGTTTGTAAAAACTCTTTATTGGGTATGCAGCCAGAGGAAGGAGCACTCATACATCCAAGATCCCCCACAGAATTGGGTGGGAGTTAAAGGAAAGCACAGAGATGGTGTTTAGGTGAAAACTGGGTTTTGAAGCAGCACTGGGGGACAGGGAGGGACAGTTGCCAGGGGATTTAAGGCCAAAGCAGCATACACGTCATGTCTTCTCTTATCACAAGTGATGTAGATCTCATTACTGAGCAGCACGGTGTTGTACATTTATCCAAAACACCTCCATAACCACTGTGCCTTGAACTGTGGGGATGGCTTGTGGGTAAGAAGACCAGGGATGACAGCTGGAAAAAATGGTTTGCAATAATCTGTTGTTCACTGCTCTCTTAAAGAAGTGTTTGTGCTTTTCAACTGTATTTTATGACTTGGAAGGAGAAAGTATTTCAACAGCATGAGAGGATAATTCTGTAAAAACCATAGCACATCTCACTAGCACCTCATTCCTAGTAGTAAATTACAGACTACTGCTTCCTCTGTTCTTCTGCTGAGCGCATCTCGCCTCCCTTAGGACAGCTCTTGCTCTGGCACTGGGCTGCCACCACCCTGCACAATGAGCTTCTGAGTCTGGGCTGTGAGATAGAAAATGGGGGCTGACTCCTAGGCCAAATACAGACCCAAGTATTTACAAATATCTAAAAAACGCTGACAGCAAATGGAAAATCCTGCCTGCCTTCCCTCCGTCTGCAGTCCTGGGTGCTTTTCTGCCTCACACACACGTGCACACCATGGTTCTTCCCTCCATGGAAGAGCTGTCTGTGCTTCTTCAGGCACATCTGAGAAGCCACCTTCAAGTAGTAAAGCTACGGGATTCAGGTACTTTAATAACTCTGGTATTAGTTCAGCCTGAATCGCTTGCAGGGCTTGCAAGCAATTGGGTGCTGAAACCAGCCCCAGCAATGGATACAGAAAACACCTTCAGGTTACATCGCTAGGGTGGTCCTGTCACCACTGTGCCAACCTCCCCGTGACAAATGAGTGAGGTTTTTTTTCAGATGCCACCTTGAAACAGTACCTTTTGACCACTGCGGAGAGGAGAGAAACGAGGGGAATGAAATAAAAGCAGCAGTCTTTCTTTAAAAGTGCTCTGTTAATAACACAGCTCTCATCCTCAGGGCAGGGGAAGGGACTGCTTTCAAAACACGTCTTGGCAGGCAGTAAGTTAGGCAAGATGGAAAAGGTTACAACACCACTGGGACCTTTACTGAAGCTGCCAGGAGGACCAGGACCTGGACGGAGGAGCAGCTGGCAGTGATGCAGGGAAGACCTTGTCCGGGTTGTCATTTTTGCCTACATCACTGAGAAGCCTTCAGCCAGCCAGAGACAATGTGAGATAAACAACTAACAACCAGCTAATTATTAAGCATATCCAAACAGTCCCATTTAAGTCTCCTCCTTCACACGCCTCTTTCAGTGCCACTGAGCAACGTTTAACCTCTATGCCTCCAGCTCAGAAAGGAGGTGGAAGAACTGGGAAAGGACGGAAACGTACTGGGGGCATGACTGGGAGCAAGGGAAAGTTTCCTCATCAGCCAGCTACACCAAGAGACACCGATGCGAAGAACGAAACGACGAGCATGAAAGCAGATCTTATCAGCGGTGAGAGGCAAAGCGAGGGTCAGGAGCCAGTAACTGCTTGTGTGTCTGGGTACGAGAGCAAAGAGGCAGCACGCAAAACTAGCAGATGGCAGGTTCACTTTCAGCTGGAGGAGGCATTTCTTCCTCCCATCCACAGGTCGGCCTTGTGACCCGTTACCACCAGACGTTGCATATCCACCCATTTTGCCTAGCTCAGAAAACCCACAAGACCAATTCACATAGTCACGACAGAAGAGAAGAGCCTCCAAAGCCTGTAAGGGAAACACTGTTGTAGTCAGGAGGAGCATGCCCACCTCGGCGAGCCATGGTGCTGAGCGGGGAGGTGTGTGGGCCATGCTGGCACAGGGAATGTGCCCTGCCAGGCCTCACCTTCGTGCAGCAGCGCCTGAAAGAGGGACTGATATCTGGTGGTGAGAGCCCACCTTTTTGTTCCTTCACAGAGGTGTGTTTAGTTGGTGTCATACAGACTGCTTTCATGTGACCATTAAAAACTGTCTGCAGCTACTTCCAGTCAGCAGGCTGCCTTCTAAAGCACATCTAGAGATGTGCCTGGCTGCCATGCAGTGGGCTGGAGATTGACACGTCCTTGATCACTGTAAAGATAAGTTATCAGCTGAAGCCATTCTGCAAAACAGATCATGCTTTGTAGGAAAGCAAGTCTCTCTCTTTAGTTTGGAAAAGAGACTGCTGCAGGTGATCTGTTTACAGTCTTCTACTGCCTAAAGGACATTTCAGAGAAGACAGAGCCAGGCTCTTCTTGGGGGTGCCCAGTGAAAGGGAGGAAGCCCTGGGCACATGTTGCACGAGTTGGATGTGAGGAAAAAACTAGGAGCATGGTGCTGGACTGGAAACTTCCAGAGATGCCTTCTGACATGACTCCATCAGATTCTTGGAATCCCATCCAGTGTGACCAGCCTTGCAAGCCAGGACTGATCGTCCACGTTCAACCAAGCAGATAAACGCTTTTGACAGGAGAACATCCTCCATGTGCGATTGAGACACCAGCCCGCAGACTTCTTGGGTGGTTCAGTGCTCAGCCTTCAGCTCAGTGACTCACGCTGCACCTCTGCTCTGCTGCCTGCCCTGCAGTCCTGGAAAGGCTTTGCACGAGGGAGGTGCTACATCTGCTACACATGCCGAAGCACCCTCAGACACTCTTCTGACTACCGGGCTGAAGGATTTTCTGCTCTAGATTTTCTGCAATTCCCGCAGATCTCGCAGGTGTTGCCTCCCACAAACCTCACAGGTCTGTGCTGAGGAGCTACTGTCCTTACAGAAAAGGTGGGAACAGGCAATCACACTGCCTGCTGGTCTGCCGTAGGGCCAGATTCAGTCCCTCGTAAAACATGGGGGCCAAATCGTCCACAGCGCTTCCCACTGCCCCCCACCCCATTAATGCCGCATGCAATGTAAAGGAGCTTAGATGAGAAACCTAAATTTTTGCCAGGCTGCAAGGGGTGAGCAAAATCATCGCTCGGAGAGACGCTTGTTGGGGCTAACAGGAGAGTTAGAGCAGGCAGGCAGAACTCGGGCCTACACCTTCAGCTGAATCCCTTCACCGAAATCCCCTCCACCTGCTCAGTAACAACAACCTCATTTTTCTCTTTCTCTCTTCTGTCGTTTGCTCCTTCTGGCAGAAGTGAAAGGAAGCATAAATCATTGCAACGCTGACGCTACCTGCAGAGCATCTCCTGTCACTAACAGAAAACTTCAGGGGACAGAGCATGTCTGACAGGGCTGTGCCGAAGTTGGAGACACCTGTTCATGTATTTCTTTGCTGACCAAAAAGATAAGCATGAAAGCCACTCAAAGCATATACCGCTTTTTGGTCTCACTCATTTCCCCAGTTTCTGGGCTGTCTGAGGTGTTTACTAAGCAAATTCAGAATTGTTTAAAGCTGAACGCACTGAGCTGGGCCAGATCTAGAATAGTCAACCAAGGAGCTCTACTCATTTGCCTTTTTTTTTGTGCAGCTGGAGGTCTCGGGAGCGACAGAAACTGGCCCAGCAATGCATATTAATCTTTTGATGGTGGTTGAATGCTGTTATCTTGTGGGAGATTCTTTACACATTGTGGCTGGAGCCAAGCTGCCTCAAGCACAAACTTGACACAGGACTTTTCATCCAAGATCGGACTCTCGGTTGGGGTAGTGACATAATAATCAGTAACATTTTTGTATAAGGCTCCCATATCTAATCCCAGATTATGTTTCAGATAAAAGCACGCATGTGGTGCCGCAGTTGCAGGCTGATCGCTGTGTACACACGTTGTGCTTACTGGGCACACAGATTTTACAGGCATGCCCAGAACACCCAGGTCTGGCTGAGCACATGAAGGCTGACCGCAGAAGTTGTGAAGCTTTCAGGACTTTTGAATCCATTGGAGGTATGAAAAAAAGAAAAGTGCATCTATACACGTCTTGGTCTCCACTCAGGATTCCTGGATACTGACAGTGCATTCTGAGATACTGAGATATTTATGCTGGGTTACACACTCTTTGAATAGACTACCAGACACCCACAAATGCTGGAAGAAAAATATATTTTTGTTTTGTTTTGTTTTGTTTTGTTTTGTTTGTTTGTTTGTTTGTTTTTGGATTGGACAAAATTTCTGTCTGGGAAAAAGGAGACTTGTTAAGGAATCCCGGTTCTAGAGACACTTTCTAGATCCTGAGGTCTCTAAAATTTATGAAATGGTACGCTTATTTAGCTCATCTCCAGCTCCTCTTCTCATCTCTGAACAGGACTGAACTACACACTGCTAGTCAGCAGGGCTAGTGTATGAAGAGAGACAAATGCTGCAAAATGATATGCTTTGTCTACAAGGTGATTTTAGTGCATGGACTCCACCTGCTTTGAGATCTTGTAAACCAGCAGCAGGAAAACTGGAGCTGGCTTGCTCGGTTTTAAATTTATTTAAAATGAATTAAACTCTGTTTAATTAACCTGCTCCTCATTTCTGATGGGTGTCTAGATATTTTTACTGACTCTGATGTGCTCCTCATCATTTATGTGTTCTTGCTGTTGGCCAGCAGCTGTCATCACCAGCGATGCTACATATTCACAACAGAGTGCTCACTGAGAGGGGATCAGTGGGGTCTTGAGGAGATTGGAATATGTCCCCATGACTTACACATGACTTGTGTGCTGGCTGAAAGTCACGTTAAATACAGAGAAATATGTTTGTGCTACAGAGTGCACAGAAAGGATGCGCTTTCCGTCACTGTTTGCCTTGCACGCCTGCATTTTTAACCAAAATACATCAGCAAGAAAGTCTCGGAAATATCCTTCAACAAATATGATTAGAATTGGTGTGGAGAAACAGTACCAGCTGCAGTGAATGGACATTTGGGAGCAGCGTCAGGTCTGCCATGGTAGCTCTAACACTGGAGCAACTTGGCGCTCGGAGAAACACGAATGGTCCTGGCAGAGGCACCCCGGAGCTGCTGGAGGACCCTTGTAAAGACAGGTCTGCCTTCACTGCCCTGTGGTGCCAGACAGCAGCTCTGCTGTGGAGAGAAGCCCCTGGGTTGTAATTCCTGGGTTTCTAACTCCAGAGTGACAGAGCTGCGGTTTGGGCTAGTTCAGGAGCACCTACCTCAGCTTTTGCTTCAGTTGTTGTGCCTCTCAGGGCTGCCTCCTTTCAGTTTCAGGGAAAGGGAGAAAAGAAATCGGCCAGAAGCTGGCTGCTTCATTCAGAACTGCACAGTGTGAATTGCAGCAGGAGTAATCTCATCCGACTGAAACAAAACTCCCTCCCCTAATCTTGATGGTCTCTTGTCAGCAAGTGCGAACACATAGAAAAACTGAACATTGCTACCATTATTTGCACCTATTGTTCTATAAATGACAGATTCGGAGGAACGTGACTTTAAAAAAAATAAAATAAAAGAGAAGGAAACAACCTAAAGGTCTCTCAATTGTATAAAAAGCATTCCTGCACCGTAGGGTGGGTGGTCCACTTGGGAGTTGTTATGGTTTCAGCATAAATCGGCACAAAAGACTAGTGATGTGTGTGCAAACACAGCAGTCTCGTAGCATCACACTTAAAACCAGGTTAGCCAAGTGGCTTACCTGTACATTGAGTCATGTTTAACATAAGTATTTACCTAGATGGCTGTCAAGTGACTACCTTGGCTACCAGAGACTAGCAGCCAGTGCCTACCGTGGTGCTCCAACATTACACTCACCCTCTGTTACAAATCTCAGGGGCGTTTTAAAACCAAGATGGATACGCTCCCATTTTACACAGACGGTAAGAGGACCATAAAACTCAGCGAAAAGGACGATTTCACACCATCTCAGGGTGTCAGGGCTGTGTGTCAGATTGAATTCCCGGCTTGAAGCACCCAGAAGCCATTTTGTGAAGTCACTGAGTCCCTGCACCTCTTGCTACTTTCGGCAGAGACCAGCACTTACAGACAAGGCCCTGATCTGCTGGCAATGTGCATGCTAGAGAACAACCCATCACAGCTGTGAGTGCCCTGGGACATGGAAAATGAGGTGTTTTTAAACATGGAGTAGCAACCCTTGACCAGCTTCCCCGAAAAATCACTAACAAGACCCAAAGCAAAATCAAAGTCCTTTTGCAGAAGGCTGTCTGCTTGCAAAACTCTGACTGCAGCGTTTGCAATATCAAACATGAAAAATCTTTTCCTTTTTGGAAGAGATAATTAAATTTCACATTGAATACAAAACATTTTAATATGTACTTTTTAACTGTGACACTTGCAACTGAGCTAGATGGAAATCTTTGCTATTGTTATGGCAATGTTAATTTAAAACAACGACAACAACCACAACATTTTAAAGCGAAGCTGCACTGCAGATGAATTGCCTGGTTTAGACATTATCCAGTCAGAGGAAGACTGTTTGGGTGGGCAATATGCAGCCAAGCTTTATGCATGATTTCAGATAACTCATCAAGATTCCACCCATTATGAATTCACCTAAATTTGTGTAGTTTTGGTTATCCCATGAGCTATGAGGATGAAAGTGCAAAGGCACTCACAGGACAGAAATAAGAGCACCCTCTAGTGGTTGTCGTCACAGATATTAGCTAAATCTTTTTAAATCAGCGGTTAATATATCTGCTTTCTCAAGCAAACAGCCTACCCAAAAAGCCTATTAAAATATTCCTGTGAATATTCTGTATGCTGTTCATGCTTTCTCAATTCAGCTGATACAACTGCGAGGTTTTATTTCGTTTATTCGCCAAAAATGCTACAGATCAATAAAGAATGTTTTAATGCTTTCTGTAATTTAAGGTAAAATAAATCTTTTAAGTCTTTCAGGTTTTCTTTTTTTTTTTTTTCAAGGAATTCCTCAGGAGGGACAGAGAAAATGACACAGCAGAATATTTGGTCTCCATATCAGAGACCTTATTAGAACCTATAACAGAAGTTAATGGATGCTTGCATAAAGATGAGAAGAAAGTAATGTGGCTTCTGTAAAAGGGAGTCACGTTTTCCATATCTCTGCAGATCCTGCTGGTGTTCTCTGAAGGAATTATGGAACGTGTAGACTTCCTATTTAATCCTAACTTTTTTAAGGAGCCTAAGAATAGCGCTTACTATAAGATGATACAGAAGTTATTATCTGACAATCATCAGACATAAAAAGAGAATTAGAAAATAAGCACTCTGCTGGGATGTGTAAGTAACGTACAGGCAGCTTTGGTCAAGTTAGCTTCAGTTAGCTTTGGCTGAGCAGGGGTTACAGAAACTGCCCAAGGAAAGAGACATGGATTGAGTTTTCCCCAAATCAAAAGTTTAGGAAGAATGGTTTCAATGCCAAGTAGCCAGCAAATATGCTTTGTCTCACTTTCATTTCCAAGCACATTCTAGACAGGTGCTCCTGCACACGAGTTTGCAGCATCATATCAATATCACTTTTTACTTAACTTTATTTATTTATTGTACTCCGTGATTAAATTGTCAAGTAACATTCTTGTTATCTCTTGCCACCAAAGTCTACTGTTTACTGAGTGGGTCCTCTGGGATTTCCCAGGTAAACACAAGAGTTAACACAACTGCTGTCCAGCGTGAGGAACTTTACAACCAGGATTCTGCCCAAACAAAGATGGTTTTATGTTGTATACATACCTTATTTATTTACATATTTTACATATTTACGCGTATGTTGTATATCTGTTGCATACATGTTTTTGTAAACTCATTTTATACATCCATATTTTATGTTTGATGCAGTGTTCAGTTCTGAGCAATCACTCTGGGAATGGTAAGAAGAGGTAAGACAGCAAGTTTCATGGTACCACATGAATTAATAAAATGAGTGAAAGAAAAGAAAAAAGAAAAAAAAAAAAAAAAAAAAAAAAAGTATGTAAGTTACCAGAGCATTAGGGCAGAAACTGAGGTTGTAACTCCCTGCACTAAGATGCTCCAGAAGATGGCTCCCATTGACAAGAGGAGGGGCAGATCTAGGAGAAGTAAAACACAGATAAAGCATTGCATGCTGCTTAATATACGATCAGAAATAGCAGTGCTCAGAGAATAGATGGAGTGGGTAATACAGATAATGTGTCCAAGTCCACGGATGTTTGAGGCAATTTGTACAGGCACTTTCAGACTCTGGTTGACACCAAGGAAGAGGCTAATTAATCCATGGGATGTTGCCAGGACTTCGCTATCTCATAAAAGCTGTAAAAAAAAAAAAAAAAAAAAAAAAGGAGTAGGAACTCATAAATACTTCAAATGCAAGCTAGAAAAAAAAATGCAAAGTTCACAACCTCTTGAAAATCTCAAAAACAAACAAAACAAACAGAAACGGGGGAAAAAAATAAATTTAAAAAGTGATTTTTTTTTTTTTAAACTAGATACAAACTTTGGCAGACCAAACTCCAAGCTGATTGAGTGCTACAGAAAGGCTTATCCGCAGCCATGTGAGAGAGGCAGAGCACACCCAGGCTCACGAAAAGCATCACATTCCTCCCAGCATGGGTCTGCAGTGGTGGTGAATCGGCTACAATGGTGGGCAGCGGCGTGTGACGGGTCTTCACCAGGGCACGGCCAGATGTGGAGGGAAGTGTGAATGCCTCCGCTCGGAGGCGAATCATTCCATTGCCTCCGCATTCAAAAGACCGCTGAAAACAGGGAGCCTTTGACCCCTGATGTAATTAAAACTCCGGCTGAGGCAAAAAACCAAGGAACTGTAGTCCCCTGCAACAAAAGTGCAGCGTGCTTTCACTAGACCCCAAATCTGGCCGGGAAGAGACAAAGATTCCACCCCCACCCCCACTCCCCACCCCCACTCCAAATTACTCCCCAGGCTCCAGGCGAAAATTGGACATACCACAATCCCCAGGAAAAGGGCTCTGGCAAATTGCAGAGCTCGGTGTACCTCTTCAGCAAAGAAAACCAATTCTGAGAATAAACCAGCTGGAGATAAAAATGGAAGGACCTGCTGCTCTGCAAGGCTTTGATTTGAGCACATTAGCAAGAAATATTTGAATGGAGGGGAAGTAACACAGGAATGCAGTGCATTTCTCAAACATGTAAGAAACGAGCTGAGAGCATCAAGAACTCTTTCAATTTTCCTTCTCTCATGAATGGTTTCAGTTTAACCCGGGGCTTTTAAGGGGGATTGAAGCCCTTGGAATCCACTTTTCTGTTCCAAGAGATAAATCTATTCATGCTGCATGCAAAATTGCTGTGGTCACTGTTATTCTTTCTGGACAAGCAAACCCAAATTTTCCCCTAAGGAAACACAACAGAGCTAAGAAAACACAATCAACTAATTCAAGAAATCCAAGTAGCATGTTAAGACCCTGGTCAGGAGTTATTTTCTGGTCATGCTCGGAGCTTACTTTCAGATTACGCTCAAGATTGTGAATGATGTAGTATCTCTGAAGCACCTCCTGCTAGATAGCCCCGCATTCCTGGGAGGCTTAAGCCATATGTTGGCTCCATATTTCTCTCACAACTAGTTGTTGTGAGCCCAGGACACACGTTACATGTAACATGTTACCTAAAATACATGGGCCAGTTACTAAGATCAGCCCCAGACCCTCCTTTTCCTCCTGTCCTCCAGCACGCTGAAGCAGCCTCAGTTCCCGGTAGCGTCCATCCTGAAGAGCAGAACAGGGGCCTGGGGGCGCATGTGGGAAGAAGTCATCCCATTTGTTGCTAATAGCCGGAAACCAAATTTTAGGGAATGTTATCTGATCAAACCCATGGTTGACAGCACCAAAACGTTTTGCAGAGATCTGCAAGTGCTGGAAGAGTTGCATCTTGCTTGAATCCTGGAAACTGGGACGTGATTTTCTTGCTACAGCAGATTTCATCAGCTGTTTCATCATTTTCTCTTCCAGCTACTCTGCAGACAGGAACAACTGAAGCTGACTTGGAAGCAGTCACAGAAAGATTCTCTTTATAGTATCATTTTTAAAAAGAGTGTGGTACTTTGAATTATATGCAGCAGAAACCTGAAGTTTCTTTATAAATGCTTACATTGTGAATCTCCTTAAATGCTTCAGGAAGGCCAGAAGTCTACACTTTTCCCCAGAATGTGCAGCCTTTCATCATCAATACAGCTAGATCTCATGTCCCTGAGATTAGTGTAATTGATGATGTATTGATTTTCTGTCTCAGAAATGCCTGAGCTGCTCTTAATAGAAAGAAAGAAGTAATTAAAGCATTAGGCAAAGTTTCTATGTTGCTATGGAAAAGCTTCTTTGAATGCATTAAATAACTGACAAAAAAAAAAAAAAAAAAAAAAAAAAAAAAAAAAAAAGGAATATTGAGAGAGAAATAAATCTACCAGCTCACACATCCCTTTTACGTGGTTTGTGAGTGTCCCTACCCACTGCAAGCCCTGTGCATTTGGGGAAGGGGGGGGTGGAGGCCGGTGACGAGTGGTGTCCCTCAGGGGTCTGCCTTGGGACCATGCTGCAGCTGGGTCAGGGTAATTCCAGGCATGAGGACAGGCAGAGTGGGAGAAGGACTCGCTGAGAGCAGCTCTGAGAGAGAGAACTGTGGGTTCTGGTGGAGGAAAAGCTCGGCATGAGCCAGCAGGGTGCGCTTGCAGCCCAGAAGACCAACTGCAGTCTGGGCTGCACCAAGGGAAGAGTGACCAGCAGGGCGAGGAGATGAGTGCCCCGCTCTGCTCTGCCCTTGTGAGGGCCCATGTGGAGTGCTGCTCCCAGACTGGGACCCAGAAAAAAACTCCCAGTGCCCTGGTTTCATAAATATATATATATATCTTTCTACTGCTTTGTTACTCTTTGCACTGAAGTTATTACCAAATCATCAGGGGCTGCTGCGCTGCAGTTGCAGAGCACGTCTGCTGTGTTGCCACGTTTTCCCATTCTTTGTATGGGTGGGAGATGGGCTTTCCTGGTAAAGCAGTGGAAGAGGATTTCTCTTTCTGGACTGCCAGCCAGCAACAGAAGTGTGTAGTCAGCTTTGTGGTGATCTCTGGAACTATAAAAAGCAAGCAACATTTTTTCATCACGCCTTGACACTTGCCTGCTCATGGATGTGAAACCAGCGTTTTCTGGTTATCTTCTTCGCTATTAAAAGCAAACACATTAAAGTCCTACTCAAGAAAAGTAATAAAACAGAAAAGTCATGAAAAATGCTAGCAAATAAAAGAGATTTAATTTGTAATTTCACATTCTGTCATATTCTGTAACAGGAAAATAATAACAAACTTGCATTAGGCTCTCCTGTCAGGGAAGAATGCCAGTTTTGGCCTGTAAACGTTTGCACTCCAGTTCTTGCCTACCTGTGCTTTTCAGATCTGTTGCTCAAGCATTCAATGCTCTCCGTGCTTCCTCCATTATCTACCTGCTCAGTCAAGATTATATACATCAGTTGGGAGATGATAAATGGAGCATGAAGACAGGTCACATTACTATGAAAATCCCCTCCTACAGCTCGTGAACAAATGAGGAGATCTCACAGAGGGATGACAAACTTAATTTACTCTGCATGTCCCATTCTGTCCAAGAGGATGACTCACTGCCTATCTCTGAGCTATGGCATAGGTGAATTCAGAAAGAGAACGTACAAACCCAAGCAGGTGCACTTGTATTTGGCCTTAACAAGCTCCCTTCATTTTTCCTACGTCACACTCTCCTCTTTCACCAAGACACAAGGAATGCTTTGCCTTCTATTTATTTAAGATAATGTAAGATAAAGGTGTAGCAAATTAGAAACCTGATGGAAATATAATCTCAGAGGGCATGGTATTTTTTGCCTTGCATCCCCAAGGAGGCAAGAAGTTCTCTCCCATAAAGACACTTGAAATCATTGGGCAAAATCCAATCCCTTAGTCATGCTAGGAGGCAGCAGCCAACCATTTAATCAGAGTGTGTGTATTGGCTGGTCAGCTGCTGACTACACAACTCAAATGCGGCTAAAATTCATGCTACCACCTGAACCATCAGAGGGAGAGGGGAGAGAGCTGAAATGTGATTTTTTTTTTTCTGCAGCGCCACTCCCTTTGAAAGACAAACCCATTGGAAATACGATGTTATTGGATCTGTTTCTCATGGAACAAATATTTTTACTGAAAGAGGACAAAAAAAAAAAAAGTTATGTTGTAGGTATGTGTCTGAATGCAGATTGGTATTACGACTTCGTGGACACAGAGAAATAAGTATATCGTGAGTCTAAATGTAAACATACAGCACAGCAGCTGCTCTGCAGGTAATTCCCAACACAGATGAATGCTGAAGCTGGTTTGAAAGACCCCAGCAAACAGGATTATGGCTGCTGTGTGGCCCCAGGTATCTAAATATCTAAATATCAGCTACTGCATGATTCTCAGTGACTATAAGGAAGAGGCTTGCTGTCTTGGATAATGAATCCATCTGCCCCATTTCCACCACTGGGCATGGGCAAACACTGAGGGAAGAGGAGAAATGAGGCAAATACATGATACCTCCTCTGCAACACTCCCACAGCCTCCAACTATATTCAGCTCAGGGGATTTCCGGAGCCTGAGGGGGTGTTCATTCACTATGATAAGCACAGACCTCTTCCAAATACTTGGCCCATCTGCCCCAGGCGCCAGAGAAACACCTTCTGTGCAGCGCACAGTCATGCAGAGAGGCACTGCGGGAGGAATGAACAACCTCCTCAGGTTTGTGTAGAGCCTACCACCACAAATCTGATGGTGTGTGCTCCAAAAGTCAATGGCCATCCATCCCCTCATAATCACCTAGGATGTGGTAGGCCTCAGGCTTATCCTTTCCAGGTAATTTCTTGTCTGGGTGAAGAGTACAAGCCTACTCGATTGTTGATTTTTTTGTTTTGTTTTGTTTTCAAGGGAGGCAATGCCAAATAGTTTATCACCCATTTCCAGTTTATCCTTTCTGAAAAGCTGGAAATACAACTGGATACAGCGCTCACGGTGCAAGCTCATCATGGATTTGTGGGGCAGCATAAATATAACTATATATATTAAAAAATTATATATATATATATATATATATATATATATATATATATATATAATTATGGCTGCAACCAATTCAGATATCGCCGTCATTTATGCAAACTTAGGACTAGGCTTCCCCAAACGCATCACGTTACATTTATCTACCCTGAGTTTAATCTTTTCTTGCTGCCTAGCCACCCACAATTCTTTACAGATGACCCTCATTCTTGCTAACTTAAAAAAGCTTTGTATTGTCAGCAGACATTCCTATCTTGCTCCCTACCCTTTTCTCCAAGGGAATGATGAGCTGTCAAGCCACTGGTTTGCTGGCTCCCCACACTCAGCTACTCACTGATGCTATTCACCATGGGTATGAATTAATGCATGTCTGCACTTGCTGATTAATGATGGCTGCTATTGGCTACCAGCGGCCAAGTAATACCAAGAATTGCTTGGCACACAGCACCTGAAAAAACTCTCTAAAACATGGTTATAATTATGATTAAATCCTGTGCACCCATTAGGCTGTGCATGTTTAATATCATGAGTACTAACACATGACTAAAAGAGTGCATACAAGACAGTCTGCAAACCCTTGCGAATGTGTCGCTATCTGTCCTACTGCCTTTTCCCAGCCAGGAAAATTAGAAGCATTGCATTTGATTCATTCTGGGAGGAAGCAGAGTTGGGGAGAATAGTCTGTTCTGACTGCCTAGCCAGACTGACCCTGAGAAAAAGAAAAGAAGAAATGAAAAACTAAGAAAAAATATGTAGCATATGCTTCTGAAACAGTTCCCCTTAATCAAGCACTAGCTGCATTGCATGAGCCACTGTGGCCCATGGCTTAGTTTGCTTAAGTGCCTTGCCTCTGAATTTGCTTTTGTTTATATGTTCTAATTTCCTATTAATCCTAATTCTGATTTGGTTGCATAATAACAATATCCTTCTACCCTTGAAGCCCCCCCCCCCCCCCTTTTTTTTTGCATGGTCCCACACTTTACGTTTTAACGCAGTTTTGATGTGTGGCTCGTATCGAACCATTTGCCAACCCCCAGGCACAACTCAGAAGTTAACTTCTCCCTGAATTTCTCCTCCCATAGAGTGAAGGGGGGGAAAATGAAGGGCACCCAAGCGCACGTGCTTGTTTCCCAAGCAAACAGTTCAACTTCCAAGCCACCCAGTAAACACCGGGCTTCAAGCAACTTTCATGTCAATGCCTTGTGGCGTGTTTGCCGATCTCTTTGCAGGTCCATCTTTAGGAAAGCTTAAAGGAGTGAGGCTGGAGGAGTGTGTGCTCGCCCCACACCGTCCCTCAGGCTCTTTCCCTGCAGGCCAGCACCGCTCCCTGTGCTTTTCATCGCCCAAAATGCCTCCCGCTAGCCCCGGCTGCCTGGCTGCCAGGCGCATCTGGCCATGTGCACTGCGGCACTTTCCCAACTTTGTCAGAAACCTCGGTGGGAGCGGAGGGCTTGAGGATTAAAACCCTGAAGGTTACCAAAAATGCGTGAGGGCAATTTGTGGCACGGGGAGCACCGATGGGGGGGGGGGGGGGAGGAACTCCCTGCCGCCGGGGCGAGCAGCTGGGCCGGCTGAAACGCCTCGCTCCGCGTTTAAATATAAATATATAAATATATATATATAAATATATATATATATAACGTGTCGTTTCCCAGGAGCAGGGCGTCCTTTTCGCAGCGTTTGCAGCACACTCTGCCGGCTGCCGCCGACACTAGCAGCGGGCCCACGTGAGGGGGCCGCGGGCACCCGGCGCTGGCGGGGCGGCAGGGGCACGGTGCGTGCAGGTAATTACCCAGGAGATGATAATTACCGCGGGGAGACCGGGGCAGGGCAGGCGGGCAGGGGTTGGGGGCGGCTTTTTTGGGGGGGATTTGGGGGCAGCGAGCCCCAAGGGAGCTGTGTGAGGGAAGGGGGGGGGGTGGGGAGGAGGGCGCCGCGCTGTAAGGTCACCGCGGCTCGGCCCGCGGCCAAGGGAGCAAAGCTCGGGGCTGGTGGCCCCGCTGCCGGCTCCTGAAGGACGGGGCCGGGCTGCGGGCAGCCCCGGGGCCGCTGCCCCTCGGGGTGGCTGTGTATGGGCGGCATTTGCATGACAAAGCCCTTGGTGCGGGCGCCGCGTCCATAACCGGGGCGGCGGGGCCCCGGCGCGGCTCCTTCGCCTTGGGCTGCTGGGCCGCGCACAGCCGCCGGGGGAAGCGCTAAGAGCCGAGAAAGAACACAAAAAAGAGGGAAAAAAAATGAAAAGAATGAACAAAATGAGGTACCGATCGCCGTGACCGCTGTAGGTCACCCGCGCTGCCGGCGGCCGCGGTAATAAACCATCCTTTTTTTTTTTTTTTTTTTTTTTTTTGAGGAAAGTGTGAGGTGGGGGGATATCAGGACAGAAAGCGTGGTGGGCTTTGTGGTTTTTTAAATTATTTTTATTTTATTCTTTTTGGGGGGAAGCGTGGTGGGGTGGTGGCTGTAGGAACGTGCTGGGGGAGGAAAATGGAGCGCGGTGGGGGCTATTTTGGGGGGTTTTGTGGGTGGGGGAAGGGAAAAATGGCTTTTTTTTTAATTTTTGGTGGGGTTTTCGGTCAGTTTTCGGATTTTGAGGCAAGAAAAGGCCGCGGCGGGGGCTGAGGCCCGCCAGGCCTCCCGCCCCGTCACGGCGCGGGCCGGGGCAGCGCCGCCCTCCATCTTGGGAGCGGGGCGAGGCCCCGTGTGGTGCTCTGAGGACAAAAGGGTCATTAGCCGGGCTGCGCGGCGCCTTCCGCCCGGCTCCCATCGTTCCGCTCATTTCATTATTTTATTTTTATTTCATTTTTATTTTTTTAATTTTAAACTCACACCGTATTGCTCAATAATGCCGGGTGGGGGGGGTGGGGGGGTGCTGAAGGGGAGGGGAAGGGAGGGGAGGGGTGGCGTGAGGTGTGTGCTGAGGGGAGGATGGGATGGGGGGGGGGGGGGTGCAGAAAGCCCTCGAAAAGGCGCGCGCGGGGAAATCGCAGGGTCATGCGCTCCCCTCCCCCACCGCCCGCTTCCCGCCTCTCCCCTCCCCCTCCCCCTTCCCCAGCGGAGCCCCCTTCCCCTCCCCTCCCCCCCCCCATACCCCCCTGCACCCCCCCCATATCCCGGCGCCACGCAGACCCCCCCCTTACCCCCCCTTCCCAACCCACCCACCCCTCCCTCCCCTCCCCCTCCCGTTTCCCGGCACCCCCCGCACGGCGGCGGGACGGGGCTGGGGAGGGGAGAGGAGGGGGGGGGAGGGGGCGCCCGCGTGGGCGGGGCCGCGCGCCGCGCGCCTGCGCAGAAGGCGGGCGGGGGGCTCCCCTCCCTGCCTCCCTCTGTGCGCAGGCGCAGTGCGGCGGCGGCTGGGCGAGGGGAAGGGCGAGCCCGGCGCTGGCGGAGCCGGGGGGGAGCGCGGCGCCCGCAGCACGGCCGCCATGGCCGCGGCAGTGAGAGCAGAGAAGGAGGAGGAGGAGAAAGAGAAGGAGAAGGAGAAGCGGCCGCCCTTGTCGGCGGCGGCGCTGGCCAAGATGGAGCGGAACCGGCAGCGGGCGCTGGCACTGCGGCAGGCGCGGCTGGCGGCACGGCCCTACCCTGCCGCAGGTCGGATGGAGGAGACGGGGCTGGGAGCGGGGCTGGGGATGGGGATCGGGGCTGGGGGGCGCCTCGTGAGGCGAGGCGGGGGGCTGGGGGGGGTCCTGAGGGGATAAGGGGAGGGGGGGGGGGCCGCCAGCCGTTGGGCGCGAGGCGGCGGGGGCGGTTGGTGAGGTGAGGTGGGGGGGGGGAGGGGAGGTGGGGGGGGGGGCAGCGCGCGCGCGGCCGTTAGTGAGGTGGGGGAGGGGCGGCGGCGCGCGCGCGCGCCTCTCCCCCCCCCCCCTTCTCCTTCTTCCCTCTCCTTTTTCCCTTCCCCCCCCTCTTCGCTACCACGCGTGTGGGGTGAGGGTGGGGGGGGGGGAGGGGAGGGAAAGGGGGGGGCTCTGTGCGCGCGCGCGCGCTCTCGCCGCGGGCCCCCCGCCTCGCGCCGCGGGGGGAGGGCGCGCGCCCGCGCTCGCCCCCTGTTGGCGGCGGCGCGGGGCCGGCCCCGGTGCGCGGGCGCGTAACGCGGCGCCTCCCTCCCTCCCCTCCCCTTCTCTCCCCTCCCTCCCTTCCCTTCCCTTCCTCCCTTCTTCCCTCCCCCGTTTGTCTTCCGCAGGCGGCGTGCGGGTGCGGGCCCCCGCCAAGGTCGTGGACACGGGAGGGGGCTTCTTCCTGGAGGAGGAGGAGGAGGAGGAGAAGGAGGAGGAAGAGCGCGGCAGCGCCGCCGCCAGGATCGTGCGTCCCCCCGGTAATAATGGCTGGAGGGAGCGGTGCAGGAAAGAGGTGGCCGGGGCGCCGGGAGGAGCAGGCGGCGCCGCGTGCGTGGAGCTGGCGGGGGCGGGCAGGAAGGCGCGGGGGCGACACTGAGCCGGGTCGGGCTGAGCGAGCAGGGCGGGTTCGGCAGCTTTTTTTTTTTTTTTTTTTTTCTCCCCCATTTTTTTTTTCCTTTCCCTCCATTTCCCACCCTCTTCCCCCCACCCCTTTCCCCTCCCTCCTCCTTTTCTTCCCCCAACGCGTCTCGCTGGATTAGCGCGATTTCTGGCGCGCCTGCATCCATCGGTATTCGGGCGGCTCGCGAGCGAGCGAGACGCGATGAAAAAGGAAGAATTTTAAGCCGCGGAAGTGGGACGCCGCGTGTGCCCTTGGGCTTAGCGGCTTTTTTCCCAGCCCCCGGTAAACGCTATTTCCGTGATTTCTTTCGGGATTTCGGGTTTGTAAGACCTATTTAAGCCTAAATTCGCGCGGTTCCGTCGGTGTGGGGGAATTCTGAGGTTTTTCGCTAGCCTTTATGCCGCGATCTGGGCGCTGCTGCAGTGTCAGCTTTTATCGTTATAAAACGTTGACGCCAAGTTGCTGATCGTTCGGTGGAGGATTTCGACATATTGCCTCGTGATATTCCCTCTCCAAAAAGCAAATGGAGAAGTAGGAATCCAAAAATAGATCCACTTTCTTCTCTGGGAATGTCTTTGTCTTGCTTTGTTCTGCTCTGAATCAACTGCAGGGCCGTTGGTGCAGTGTATCTCTTTGTTAGAAATCACCACCGGATTTCGTTAAGAGTATAAACGGCTAGCAGCCTTTACTGCTTTCGAGAGGCTTATGCTCTTCTATTCTTTTTTTTTTTTTCTTTTTTTTAAAAAAAAAGTAGATCTGGGATGCCTTTGCACTGGGGTCGTTCTTGCTGTATAATTCATAACGTCATTGTCCTAATAAAATGCCTTTATGTTCGGGAGTACTGCTTTAAATTACGAAACGTGATGTAAGAGCATGGCTATGCGAAGTGCTGAAGCGCCCGCCCCACTGTCGCTAGCGAGACTGAATTGGGATAAAATGTCGGCTTTGCTAGATTCAATCGGCTATAAATGCAAACACTATTAAAAATGTATGATGTTGCATGTCAAGAATTAATTTTCTATTTCAGGTATTATTAATGCTCTTCACCGCTACTGCTCTTCAGCTTACAAAACTGTATAAAACCACTAATTTTCTGCTAGGATTTTTTTTTTTTTTTAATGTCACTGTTCAAACGAGCGTTCCTTCTAGCTGCGGGTACCCGAATCAGTGTTTCAGGGTGTCACATGGAGCATAAAGCAGATGGCGATGACGCTGGAGGTGATCTCTACCCGGCGAGGATGCGGCCAGGAGTGATGGCCGGCACTGGGATGAGCCTGGGCTTGGAGCAGTGCTGAGAGGGCTTGGGGAGAGGATTGTAGTGGAGCTCCATCCCCATTCCACTCCTAGCAGCTCTCTGGCCATCCACCTCCATTTCTGCCAGCTGGAATGCGCAAGAGCCTTGCCAACTGCCCCAGGCCTCCGTTGAGCTCTTTTTGGGAGAGGCAGGTGTGGCCGAGCTAGGAAGAAAACTGGAGCAGAGCTGAGTTGGATTGTAATGCCAGTGCGGCTCCTGTACTGCTTCCTGCTCGAGCCACCCTCCCCTGCCGCCATCCCCTTCTCTGGTTTCTCCCGTCCCTGCCCGCATGTCTCCTGCATATCAGGACGTGCTTTGAGGGCCGGAAGGGAGGAAGCGGTAGGAGGGGATATAAAGCACCTCATGGGGAAATGCGGGGGAATTTTCTTTCTCGCTTAGCAATTGTTAAGTTGAAACAAATGTGTGCTCTCGAATGTTGAAATCCGATACTAAATGCAGTGAACCTTCCATTAAAAATATAATGAAATCTGTCAGCAAAGATGGGATTGCATGATGATGGTTCTGAATTTTTACTGTATCTTTCGGGAAAACTTTAACAGAGGAATTAAACGAGCCTGTAATGAATAGTATAAAACCAAATGTAAATTTTAGTAAAGTTGCTTGTGATACCAATTCCATATGTTTGTGTTCAACCTGGTGGTAGTTCCTTTTAAAAAAAAAAAATCTTTCTTTCCATTAGCACCTGTGCTAGAATTTGACTATCTCATCTGTGGAGACTGTGGCAAAGAATTCATGGATTCCTACCTTATGCAGCACTTTGATTGGGCAACTTGTGATAATTGCAGGTATTACAGATAATCAGGAGAGGGAAGCTTTATTTTGTGTAAAGATTGCTAGCTGTAATTTGGTTAATTAGCCCTTAATTAAAAGGCCGTCAGCAGAGAGGTTTCTCAGTAACTTTAGACTTACTGAAAAAGTAAGAGGAAGTTGACTGATGTCCTCTGTATTTTCCATTATGAAAGTGAAAAATGGCAGCGTCACCTCATGAGCCTGTGTTGGATGCAGGACCTAAGTAGAGGTTTGTGTAATGTTCTAGAAACAATGTCTGGGAGTGGCTAGCGAGCCTGTCGGCATGCAAATTCATGCCTGGTGGAGGGCACTGTTTAAATAACTAACTCGGATGCATAACGCAGTGTCTGCTTTATAACACGGGGCAGGTCCTGGGAGAGAATTCCCTGTCGCAGTGAAGCAACTTTGGGTAGCCAGAAGTTAGAGGTGGGCCTGCAACATGGCAGCCCGAGAGCAGAGCCCGCGGGGTGTGCAGGGAGGCGGCCCCCTGCTCTGCCTTCAGGCAGGGGGCATGCTCGGGAGGCCGCCGGCATGGCCGGGCAGTGCTGGGCGGTGAGGCAGCCCACCCCTCTGAGCGTAGGGACGGGTGGGAGAGGGGATGGAGCAGGAGAAAAGATGGCTGCGAGTGCGTTCGGGGAGCTTCCCAGGTAACCACGTGGAGTGGCAGAGTGCCTGCGTAAGCCACAGGCAGCTCATCGCCTCCAGGGACAAAGTGCTGCCTCTTCGGGGGTGGAAAAAGGCACGGGAGGAGAGGGCCTGGGGACTTGAAGGCAGTTACCCTTTGGACTAGTGGCTCTCGCAGCCGAATGTTGAAGGAGTCGGTGGTGCAATAGCCTTTACTATGAACTTTGAGATTTGGTAAAGCTGTATTTACAGCACTACTTCCTTGATGACGGTTGCTGGCACTTCCTGCTTGGCAAACTGTTCCAGATGAAGCAGTTTTCAGTTGTCCTTAAGTCAGGATTTTGTAAATTTTTTTTCCATTAATTGGTGAGTGCCGCTGCAGTTAAGACAGTTTTTCATCTGTCTGGCTAAAACTGCAGCATTTTAAGGTCTTTATTTGACTCTTTCCCGATGCTTGCTGAATTGCATTTAGAAATGAGTTCTGTGTGCTAATCTCTTTCTGGGATCTAGCAGCATATGGAGTGTGTATATTCTGTCTCAGGTGATCTGACCTGTCTCACATTACACATTCTTTTTCTCTTGACCATGTGTCAGGCTTGTACTTTTGTCCTCTGAGTTACATCTGGGTTAGGTGAATAGCCTAAAGCTACTCATAATCTCCCAAGTTTCAGTTATTCCTAGTGTAAGAAAATAAATAAAAAACAAAAAAGCCCTTCCAGAGAAACAAAGAAACAGTTTATATTCGCTCAAATTGGAGGGTTTTCTAACATAATTCCAGTAAACCTGTATCAGAGTTTAGCTAGAGTGTTCGAATTCAAAATTAATTGCATACATTAAAAATTGAGAGGATGAAGGCTGCTGGTATTTCAGGAATGCTTGGGGATGGGATGGGGACTTAGAGACTGATAAGTAGTTTTCAAGAAACCGATAAGTAGTTTTCACGTGTAGCTTTTTCATGATTGTTTTACGTCTTCCAGAGATGCTGAAGATAAGCATAAGCTTATAACAAGGACAGAAGCCAAAGAAGAGTATCTTCTCAAAGACTGTGACTTAGACAAGAGGGAGCCAGTGCTCAGATTTATTGTGAAGAAAAACCCTCACAACCCTCGGTGGGGTGACATGAAACTTTATTTAAAGCTGCAGGTATAGAAACCGTTGGAGTATTTCAGACTCTTTCTTTTTTTTTTTTTTTTTTTTTTACCTTTGTGTGACTTCGATGACCAGAATTTATCACTTCAGTCCTGATTGCTGAGTCATTTTGATAAAGCCAGGTATATTAAGTTTGGCTTGTGTAAATTTTCTTTATGGTCGAAGTAGCGAGGTATGGGCCAAATTCATGAAAATGTCCGTGTTTTAAGGCCTTTTAAAGACATTTATGGACCAAGATCTCGGTACCGCTGTTTGCACAAGTACGGGCCGTAAAAGTTAATGGCCTTTCAGTGCTGACCTGAAAGGCGTGGGGCAGCTGCTGCTGCCTGTGGCCCTTTGTGGCTCGCGGCCCCGGGTCTGCAGCTCTGCCCTGGGAGCGAGAGCAGCAAGTCGATTTTACAAGGCTGTAATTTCCCGTTCCCTCCTTTTCTCAGGAATGCTGCTGCTTTGCTTGAATGTGCACAAATTCAGAGCGGGGGTTTGGTTTAAGGAAGTTAATCTAGCTGGTGCTAAAACAAATCTCCTAAGCTATCTGTCGGTGTGGAAGGAATGCTCACATTTGCAGTTCAAAGGCGAAGAGATAGGAGGCAGAGACAGGATTCTTGGTGGTAGGCTTGACTTAGTTTGCATATGTATAGGGGGAAATTGTGCCTGTGAGTTAGAATAGTTTATTTTTATCGTTTCAGGGGAAAAAAGAAACACATTTGTGTCCATCCTGTAGGTAATCAAGCGTTCTCTTGAAGTCTGGGGTAGTGAAGAATCATTGCAAGAAGCAAAGGAACTCCGCCGTGACAGCCGAGAGAAGATAAAACAGAAAAAGTTTGATAAGAAGGTTAAAGGTAAATGCTCAGACTTGCATAATGCTATACTTAAAGGAACGTCCAATTCCGCGTCAGGTTATTTCTGTATCCGATCAAAGTGGTTAGCATTCGGTGTGACAAAATGGAGGCTCTGCATGACCTGTGTGAGTAAGCCTGGAGCAGTCCGGTCTGACCTCGTGGCTAGCTAACTCTTCGGAGCAGAGGGTGGGACTAGAGATCTGAGGTCCCTTACAAACTGAGTTAGCCTCTTGTCCTGTGGAAATGCTGCAAGTGACAGAAATGATGTATAAGAGTCCATTACAGCGTTTTAAAAATTCTTTGGTATGACCTAGATTATGCCTGGGATTGTCTTTGTTACTCTTTCTGACTTGAAGAAAGCAGGTTTTTTTTGTCAGTGGGTTATAATTCAGAAATCATACATGTGCAGTGGGATAACTGTAAATGAAGGCAGAAAACGCCTTTTCCCACTGTTCACAATGTTCCAGCTCAGAGTTTTACTGGTTTTCATCCGTATTTTTCCTAAGAAATTAATATTTAGGAGAGTATTCAGCGGGTAGGTGAAACTACAAAAAAAGGCTTTCAGCTCAGACACGCCGGTCATTTTAAGAGCCTGCGCGTCTGTTTCTTAGCAAGAGCTGAGGCTTGCCGTGGTGTCGGCGCGGTGCTGCCTGTGCGGGGCTCGCACTCGGAGCCAAAGGGCTCGGGCTGGCCGCGCTGGCATTGTCTGGAGGAGGCAGCACAGAGGGCTGAGCAAACAGGAGGGATTGCAGCAGACCGTGGCAGGGATGATGGAGTTCAGGGCAAGGACAGGCCTTAACATGACGGCGTTTGCAGCCTAAATGACTTGGCTGGAAATGTTACTACCCTCTGCTGCTTAGTATTCCTGCCACCCACTTGCAACATGCAGAAAGTAGTATGTCAGGCTCGACCGCGGGGCGCTGACTTCACTGCAGCTGCTGGATAGGCAACTTGCTACTGGGCGTAGAGCTGGGAGAATGCAGAGTCATTTAGGACGAATACTGTGACCTGAATGAGAAGTGCTTCTTCTTAGTCATGTAAAACAATGAGGTGCTTCATGCTTGCCTCCTCCTTCCAGCCAGCCCTTCTGGATAGCTTTGAAGGGCAGCATGTATGAGGCAATACATGCTTACTCCAGGTGGAAAACCTGCTGGGAAATTTTGTCATTGTATTTCCTGTCCTTTAAAACCCTGTGAACAAGGCGAAGCTGACTGCGAGGCAAATCAAAACTTGTTCCTGCAAACGAGTATTGCAAGAACAAATTTATGTCAGACAGGCCGAAAGCAAGTTGTCAAGGGTAGGCCTCAAAAGGTGGGTGGCTTGAGTTTTATTCACTAACGCTTCACCCTCTCAAAAAAATCCTCTTAACTTTCTCCTCAGAGCTCCGCCGTGCAGTGAGGAACAGTTTGTGGAAGAGAGCAGCTAGCATCCACGAGCATGAATACGGACCAGAAGAAAACATTGATGAAGATACATACAAAAAGACATGTACTGTATGTGGCCATGAATTAACTTATGAGAAGATGTAATTTTTTTTTTCTAATTTAAGTATCTTTTTAATTGTATTTTGTATTAAAGTCAAATAAACTAATTATGACCAAAGCGTGGACAACTTGGGTGAAGAATGTTTCTTTGTGAGAAACTACAGAACAGTAAGGGTGGGCTTTCTGGGCACGTCTTGGGGTGGAAGATGCACATTTGTAACAGTTCAAGAAATTGTTACCTTGCTGGTGAAAGATAAGTTGGCATCATTACGCTATTCTGATGAAATTAAAGGTGGAAAACTTCCCCCAGCTGGTTTCCAGTTACTAAGACCTGTCATGGGCAGCAGGGCACGGGGTATCTGTAAGTGAGGGTGGGAGATGCCTTTCCCCACGGGTTACAGTACCCTGGTCCTCGTCCTTGTCCTTTCTAAGCACACTGAGAACTAACATGGCTGGTGCAGTTAGCACAGCAGGAGGCAGCCTCCTCTCCTTCATGGGGAGCTGGAGCCCTCTGCCTGCAGCAAGGGTGTTTTTTGGGGGGAAGGAGCATTCCCCACAGAAAGCAGCCCGCTGTGAGGGGCTGTGAGGCCAGCACCCTTCTGGCAGCGAGCAGCCCTCCTCTGCTGCTGTTCCCTGCTTGGCCCAGGCAGCGCAAGATGGCTCCCTGCGCTCACCTCCATTTTGGAGGGAGGTGTGAGTAATTCCTGGCAACTCCCTCTCCTGGTGCTGAGCGAGGCCGGGAGCAGCGTTCCCCTGCCGCGCTGACTGAACGTACCTGCCTGCTCTCGGCGTGCGCAGGGGGACAACTCGGTCCCAGCGCGCCCTCCTCCCTTTTCCAACTTTCCTCTGCCCTTCCTGCTGCCGAGGAATGCGCGTGGAAATGGCTGCAGACAGGGAGCCACCTCCGGTCAGCCCTGCCCTTTGTCCACCACGCTGACACGGGGCAGGCCTCGGGGAAGCTGCTGAGGCAGTGCAGCCCCAAAACATGGCCGGGCAGAGGGCTGGGAGTGCTACCAGTCCCTGGCTGTCTGGTGGCAAGGAGAGGGAAGGCGTCTGTGCCAGCGGGCAGCACGCACACCCTTGGCTGTGCGGACTGGCAGCCGTGGCACAGGGGAAACGGGTCCGAACCCGGCCGCACCTAGCGCAGTACAACCCTCTGATGGCTGCGCTGCTTCAGCGCCACCCCCCAAAAACAGCTCGGACAAACACTCCCCGTAGCAAGCTGCTGTGCCTTCATTTATTTTCATCTTTTAATTGTGGATTTTTTCCAAGCACGCCACAGTTCTACAGCATCTTTATGCTATCTGCCAACCCCTGTACTGCGGCAGCTCCAAGTTCCTGCAGCTAGCTGCCCGTATCGCTTTTAGGTACAAGCGTGTCATTCCTTCTTTCTCCCAGAGATCCAACCGGTTTCCCAGTCCAGTCCACCCAGCCGTGTGCCGCCAGACCGACCGGGAGTACAGGGCTTCCCACAGACTGCAGGGATGTAATCAAAGCCCATGCACACACGGGAAGTTCAACCAGTTGTGAAAGACATTGCTATTTGGTTTTAAATCACAGGATTACGCTGTCCGCACACAGGTGTTTGCGACTGGATCCTGAGCACCATTATTTGCTGAGGCTGAGAGGAAGTTACAGGTTTGCAAGTTTTATCCGCATCATCGCTTTTACAGAAATCACATCACAGTCAGTTAGATCCCCACCACTGGTTAATATCAGAATTCCTCACTGATCTGAGACAGTGGAAAAAAAAATCAATTAAACTCTCTACAATGCTAAATGTTTCTTCAAAAAAAGGCTATTTGATTACTCAAGAACATTAACAGAAAGGTCTGAAGCAGAAGTCTGTGCACAACTGACAAAACCCTTGCATAAAGCAAATTCGTAACACTTAACAGTATACTCTAAAAGGGAGGGGTCAGTCAAATCAGAGAGGGGAAGCAGACAAAGCAGAAGTAACAGATTTAATCTATGAGATATATCCAATTGCTACAGGCCACATACAAGCTTAAATCAACACTCAAAGTAAAAAATGTATTTTTTTTTTTTTTTAACCCTCCTCACTTGATTAGGAGGTCAACTCATTAATGTTGGGATGAAATGCATTACTAGGCATAACACTGAAAAAAAATTTGAACAAAACTTCAACAAGGAACAAAATTACCCAAAATTCATCACTTTTGAGCTTGAACTGAGTAGCACTAGGTACAAAATTCTTTAAACATTCACCAGCAAAATAAAGAGACCATAAACGGCTTGGAAGTACGCTGCACAGTACAGACCTGAGCACCTAAGGCAGTGTCTTTGCCATTCGTCACTGCTTACCGTAAAACAGACTGCTGATTTGGCATTTATATAAGTAAATCATTTGCATAACTCGAAACTAAGGCTACTCTATTTTCAGGTTGTGTTTCCCCAGTCTAACTCTCCTATAAGGTATCAGTTTAGCATTAAAACGCTTTCTGAAGACATGGGAGCCACATGCTGTTGCCACGCTTTGAAGCAAGGGAAGGGCAGCAGATACAGCCACCACGAAGCAGTTGTCACTAAGCCAGGTAAGGCGAGGGCACTTGGTTTATCTGCAGCCAGTACCAGAAGGGCTTCTGGGATCCCTGCAGGTGCAGCCCAGCTAGCTACAGGCTGGAGTTAAGGAACAAGCTGGACACTGCCCTTCCCTCTCCGCTGTGGGGCTGGAGGCCCCTACACCTCCGTGAGGTGAGCAGTACAGCAGTAGAAAATCCGTCCCACTCCGAGTGTTGCTGACTGTCTCTGCCTACTACCAGTGGAGACGACTGCCAGGAGCAGTTCATGGTTCTTTGATCCTACTGCAAAAAGGATTGCATTTTTCAGAAGACGTACATGAAGTTCCTCTACTGATTGTTTATAGCTACTGGAATAAGACACCAGACAATACATTTAAAAAACATATTTCAATTGTATTACAACCATGTTCTTTCAAACTCTGAAAATCTAGCTGGCTTGATAATAAATCCGTATGCTGTATCCTACTTTGAAAGCTTATCTCAATGTTTCACGTGCCCAAAATTAAGACACTTTTTCCTGTGCCATCCTAGAGAACTTACCACACTGTTCACTGAGAAAGCGCATTCCCCTTCACACTCACAAAACACTACAAATTGTTTCACATTTTTGCAATTCCTTTGATTTAAGGGCCAGGCAGAGGTAACAAATCCTATAGTAGTTTTTGCCTGGTTTTCCTTTTCATATAAACAAAGAGGGGGGGAAAAATGCTAGCATGAAGTCAAGAGTCAAACCAAATTAAAAGACAGATTAAAAGAATTTGTATTTTACTTTATGTCAATCCCCTATGAATCGTATCTAGTAAGGCTTATGATGCTTACACAGTTTGCTGTAGGTTAGAGTACTGTATTGTTTTACGTAGGAGCACATGAAAGCCAGTTTTAGTCAAAAAGTTTTTCATCCCCATGTTTCGCATAAAAAAAAAAATTAATTCATTAAAGTCCTGCAGACAAGACTCTGCCACTCTGCCCACGAATACTCCTCAGGCCTGCAGAGCACAGAACTGCTGAAACACAGCCAGTATGTGGTGGTCCAGTTCAGCTGTAAACAGGAGGTTCTCCAGGGTCACCATGTACTGCTGGATTATCTGGTGATGCTGGCAGATAAAAAAAAAAAGTTTTGTTTTTTATTTATCTTTATATAAGAACAGGAAGAGAAGTCAATACATTTAAGAATCACAGATCAAGTATTTTCACCCAAATTGCCGAGCGCATCTCATTTCCATGAGACATTAGCCGCTGATAAGAAAGGCACGATGCAGAACTACCACTGACTGCACAAAGAAAAGAAAGCACACACTGATAGCCTGTTTCAAGAAGCACCATGCTCTCTGTGGCTTTCCACTCCCGAACACTGAATTGCATGCAGTATGCCATGTCCAGAGGCAACTGCGGAAATATCTTCAGAGATTCAAGTTATTTGCCATGCTCTGAAGTCACATCTATGGCCAGGGAAGGGTTCAGCCCATGGGAGAATTACGCTGACACTCCCTTGCAGTCACCCATCTTTTGATATATGTCCTGCTCACACTGCTACAATTTTTTCATTACTGTAGCCTTCATCATTTCATCTGTGCTTGTTACCTGATTTAATACAGTGCCAAGAATTCCCGTTTGAATTTCTGATATATTTATACATCTTAGTAAACGGAATTTTGCAGTATTTTCATCCACGTATTTAAGAGACTTCTATTTTAGTATTCTTGTTTGCTCAGAGCTTTGCCCTTACGATAAGCACAGTCAAAAGTAGCTCAGCTAATTTCATAGTCACAGCTCAGAATCTACTTTGCAAGATCCAGTCCTTCCACCAGCATGTGGCAAAGAAGCGGCCAGAACCAGAAAGTTATGGCCAAGCCCTGCAGTAGCCTGCAGAGATATAATGCTGCCACCTACTGCTCTAACGGAGTGCTCCGCTCTCCAGCCACAAAAGCTTTTCAACCCAGCATGCGCCTGCCCACACCCTTCCAAACCGAGAAATGGAACTTACTTGTAGGAAGATCTGCTGCAACCTCTCTATACAGCTCTTGTACCAAGGTGTAAATACATCGATTCCACCGGTTTCACAGCGCACTAAGTGCTCAGTTAACAACATAATGAAACGCTTCAAGAGAGGAAAAAAAGTAATACTTATTTCATCTCATCAAATGAAAGCAGGTTCCTAACTTCAACTAAGGGTATCTTAGGGACAGAAACTTTGAGCAGCAACGTGAGAGTAATCATTTTGCTTGGCAGACGCTTAATTAGCACACAAAACCAACTTACCTTCTGGTTGTTCAGGAAACTATACTAGCAGAATTCTGCTCCTGTGCACGTGAAACTAAACAGATTCTGCTCAGCAGCAGTCTTTGCTGTGGGATGATCTGAATCGACTCTAAACCACATTAAGCCCATCAACCTGTTTTCCTATTCCCTTTTCCTCATCCCGACAGTATGTCTAAGATACAAGTGACACCAAAAGCGTATAAATTCAGTAACCTTAGAAGTGGGATGAGACCTTGCCCGTCATTACCTGGAATATAACAAGGAAGAGATTCTTCTGCTCACTCTGAGCTGACTCAACTTTCTCCTGCAAACGCTCTATCTGCTCTTCTAGAGGTCCATCTTCCCGATCACTGCTTCGGTCGTCATCATCGCTGTCTCGCTGTAAGTGACAATAACACACTAACTAGCAACCTGGCTACCTGTGGATACTGTTAATGCATTCTGGTTTTACCTGTGAAAAGGTCTACAGAGAAACTGAAGAGCAGCAACTGAAGCTGCTTTTTAGCTTGGCAAGAACTGCATACTTTAGGATATTTACTTAGAGTATAATAACAGAAAACCTACTTGGAAGAAAAGACACCAGTGTGGAAAAGGCTTGAAAAAAATCAAAGTATCAGAGCAGCCAGAGAAAGCTTAAAGATTTACTAAGCTTTTACATACTGGAGAAACAATAGAAGGTAATAATGCCTGCTGACTTTATCATTACCAGATAATGAACAGCTTTAAAAAAAAAAAAAAAAAAGGCATAGATGTTTTAAATTGTGGCCATTGCTACAGGACAGGCAATTCATCCAGCGAACAGTTGTGAAATCTCAGGACTACAAAAAAAATAAAGTGCCTTTGTGCTAGAGGTCAGACGAATCTGGCTGCTTAGCACACATGGAAAACCAGCCATTTTATTAGCCCAAGGTGCTGAAGTGGGACCTCCCCTTATTCATGACCAAACAGAGACTACAGCTCCAAGACTACAAAGGGACAGGGTGGAAACCAAACTAGTAACATGCAATTTTCTCGCTGCCTGAAGCTAAACCAAACCAAACGAACCACCCCCACTCCCAAAGAAAAACAAACGGGAAACAAATGCTCCACAAAATGCCCACAAGTACATGGTATCAGACTGTGATCTCAGATAACAAAGTTTTACACAAGACTAAATGGGATACAGGAGGATGGCGAGAACCAAATGGATTAGGATACATTCAGATGTAGATATTGTGTCATACCCCATTGTTTCCATGTAAAAAATGCCCATACAATCAACAGCTAAAAACTTAAAATATTTGTAAAATGAACATGAGCGACTTGTGACAAATGTGGGGACATCTTAACTCACCTACTGCATGACAACTGAAATTCACAATCAGAAGACACTGATAGCTCTGAGTCAGTGTTAAAAAAAAAAAAAAAAAAAAAAAAGGCTTTCCAGATCAAATGTGAACCTGAGGACTTTATTTTATTCTTTCTATAGGAACTTACTTTTTCCCCATCTACAGAGGTTACTTGAACTTAAAATGATGAAAGATCAATGGGACCTAAGAGAAGGCTTGGACTCATTCCATAATAAGGCAATCCATTTCATGCTGGGGACATCAAAATTTGATGGTTTCCTTCCTCTAAAAGGAATGGTCATGCAGCAGAGCACCAGCCTGCAGGACTACTCACTGTTGCATACAAATGCTTCTTCCTGGCACAATACTCATTTAAAGAATTCAGTAATAAAGAGCTGCAGCATTAGACAAGTACAGAAACAAAAACACTGATGTATTCGTTTCAAGATGCCAGAGAAGCTCTTTGTCTCACAGTGAGATCAATGATTGCATCCAAGTCTTCAATAATTACCGGCATTTATTAACTGCTGATCAATGTACATTAAGGATGCAAACAACTATGACAGCTGCTGCTTGGAGTGAACAGAAAAAGACGAAGAGGCTGCGATAAACTTGCACAAGCTAACTGTGAGATGTTGGTGAAATCTTCACAGGTACTCCTGGAATCAAATGACTTGTGCAGGTTTCTTCAAAAACCACAAGCAGCCTCTGTGCCACGTGCCAAATTCTGACTTAGTTTTGGGACTAGCTAGGGGTTTTGTGCAAGTACGCACACTCACAGACTATGCATTAACTAGGAAATTCTTTCTTACTCTCTGTGACTCTCAACATGTCTATAAACTGACTTCATACTGTCACGGCCTAGTATTACATTCAGCCAAGGGTCCTGTCCTCAGCAACTGCCACAGAAGACACGCTCTCACCCCATCTTACTGTCCTACTTGGGACAAGAGAACACAACAGCAGATTGTTCATCAGTTTGTTGCATACAGTAACTCGCATCATGCAAAAAGCATTCAGAAAAATAACCTGGAAGAAGGAAATGACAGGTGCCAGTGTCAGAATCCAGCAGCATCCATCAGAAGAACAGTAACAGCCAACTTTTCAATAGCAAATAGCTGTTTCCGTGCACTTCTGCATGGAAGCCACAAGAGTACTCTTTAACAGAACTTACTGTAAATATGTAAATAGTTTGTAACTGTTCTCAGTGTTACCTAATAAGGTAATTTGGAATCCAGATAAGAAGAGAAATGGAAGACATGCTCATATTGGAAGAGAAGCTTGTGAGAGAAAGCTTGGACAGAGTAAATAGACGTGAATTCCCCTAAAGATTTTACTGATTTCTTACGTAATTGCAAACTTCAGAAATGCAGATTGATAACACGCAATCAGTTTTTAACGTTTTTAAGTGCTACAAATGACCATGTCTGCATACATACTTCCTGATAAGCATATTTAGTCTGTCCTTCCCCAAAAGCAATTATGCATCAGTCTGGCAGCATGCAGGTTTGTGTAACTTAGCTTAAAATAATTAAGAATTACAAACAAATTACTCACTCTTTTGTGCTGTCTGGCCAATCTTGCCTTAGTCTCCTCCAGTTCCTTATGAATCTTCAGAACATGCTTATTCATCTTACGAATTGTGGAATGTAAGATTTCCCAGATATAAAACCTACATACACAACAGAGTAACAAGCTTTGCCTAAGAATGTTTTCCAGTGTTCTTCCACTTTGGTATGTTTAGAGACTACTTGCAAAATGACATGCTAGCAACATTCTTGCCTCGTCATACAAACACACAATGCCAGCTGTCCTGGTTTCAGTTAGGACAGAGTTAATTTTCCTCCTAGTAGCTGGCGTGGTGCTGTGTTTTGGATTTAGGATGAGAATAATGTTGATAACACACTGATGTTTTGGTTGTTGCAGAGCAGTGCTTACACTAAGCTGAGGACGTTTCAGCTCCTGGCTCTGTCCTGCCAGCGGGCAGGCTGGGGGTGCAGCAGGAGCTGGGAAGGGACAGACCCGGGACAGCTGACCCAAAATAGCCAAAGGGGTATTCCATACCATCTGGGGTCATGCTGAACAATATATAGGGGTGGCTAGCCAAGGTTAGGCTGGACATTGGTCAGCAGGTGGAGAGCAATTGCACTGTGCATCACTTGTTTCGTACATATTATTGTTATTAGTACCATTATCATTATTGTTATTATTTTCCTTTATTTTCTGTCCTAATAAACTGTCTTTATCTCAACCCACACACTTCATTTTCCCATTTCTCTCATCCCAGAGAGGGAGGGGGAAGGTGAGCAAACGGCTATGTGGTGTGTAGCTGCCGGCCAGGTTAAAGCACAACACCAACTCAGAAAGAAAGATGCTGAAGTAGGTATTTTGTAGACGGAACAATGTTAATTGTACCATTCGCTTACACTACTCAGTTTTCATAGATGTAGTGGCCACTTAAAATAGTAATTCATAGAAAAACAACCTAAGACAAGTTCGTGTTACCTAGTAAAATCATGTGCAAGCTCCGAGGAGAAGATCCAGTTTGCTACTGCAGCACAGTCAACAATTTGTGTCCGAATCATCTTGTCCACAAGCACAGCAATCATCTGTATTTTGTGAAAGACAAGATAGTCATTTCTACCAAAATAAGAAAAGGTCTTGTGGTAACATTCAGCCTACGCAAAGTACTCCAGCCTCAGAGGTGGTTTGATGCAACTCAATATTAGTGGTATTACTGGGTAATTTCAAATACTTAAAAAAGCTACTGCTGTCTAGAGATGACATCTGGTTAGTCTAGCCTAAAGCTACTTACGTTAGAGGATCTGTATCAACTGCATAAAGCAAGCATTCTCATTTTGTTTAATAACCTTTTTTTCTTCTTGTGAAAGTATCGCATCACTCTTCATAAAGTTACATATTTCCATACACAAGCAAAAAATACAAGCATCAGAGTTGGAAGTGAAGCGTCATGGACAACTCCAAGCGTTGTCATCAAAGCACTAAAACCACAGCCTATACAACTCCTGTATCACCATAAAGAACAACTGTTGGCCTACTCTCCTCACACTGCAACAGTTTTCAAATGTGACAATAAGCTCTTCCCCACAGGAACTACTCATATTAGGACAGAGCCGGTGCTCTGAAGTCAATGGAAGTGTTTGCCTGCTACAGGCAGTGTCATGATTCCAGAAGCTTTGCAAGTAATCTAGTAGGCAACTGCAGAGAAGAGCTACAGACCAAAGCAGTTAGAAGCTGTTCAAAAAAAAGAAAAAAAGGCTTATCTTAGTTATTCATGTGCTTGAATACCACAACATCTGAAAACCACAGCCTGCAATGTATTTATCCTCACAACCAGCCATTGTCACATTAGGAAGTGTAACAAAGCTCCTTTTAAGGAAGGAAAATTAAAATAACTGGATGAATCATACAGAAGACTCAGGACTCAACTTTCAAGTCCCAGGATAGCATCCTGTGCTCTATTTGCCTTCCTGTAATGCCAAGGCGAATCTCTGATTACTTAGCCTGATCTTCCAAGAAAGTGGCTTAGAAAATGGCTTAGAATTTGGGGAAAAGATTTCATCTCAGTGTTGGAGTTTCTCTTTATGAAGTCACCAACACAACCTTTCTAAATTGGTCCAGGGACTACTGATTCCTGCTGCTAAATCACTATCTGCAACAGAGATCACTCATTACTATTATATGCCTCAGAAATACTACTGTTAGTCTGAACCAAATCAAAAGACGTTCCCATTTATACGGGAGCAGGGTGAGCTGCATAAAACAGACTCCGTACAGAGTCTATGTGCCAGAGGTTGTGGACTCACAGAAAAGAAAGTGCTTAACAAGAAGCAAAAAAACTGAACTGTGATACATGGAGGAGAGGAAATTTAGGCTCCATGATCAAGGCCTTCATAACTTGTTTTAAAGCAATCTTGATTTATTCATAAAAGTCTAATGTAACCATTAAGTATGGGTTTGAAACCTCCATCTCGGTTTGGTCCTACTGCAGTACAAACGGATGAAGAGGATATGGATATTAGATTGCAGTAACATAATTTCTTCTGATCCAGTTAAAGGACAGTAGTAAGAAGTAGGTCAGATTGCAATCATCACATTTTCAAGGTCAGTGTTTTGCGCAGGAAATTTTATATATAAAAAACTATTTCTTTCTTTATTTTATTTATTATTTTTTTTACTGTACTTAAAAGATACCTAGACAAGATCTTATATCTCTGTTAGGCACTAAGTTTTTACCCTTATGAGCCCTAGAGAACAGACCACAGGTCCAGTAGCAGATGCAGGAATTATCCATTGCTCTCAGTGGAATTGCTTCGGAAAGTCTGGACTATGCAGCTGTGAAATACGGTCCACTTTCAAACACGGTTATGTGTAACACAAACACATCAGTATGGAATACATGAAATAATTAATGCAGGCAAATTCAGCATGAGTTCCTTATTGATTTCTATTTATAGAAGAATGACAGCTGAGGGAGAAAACAACTGCTGTGAGGAAACTGAACGGCTTAAACAAGTGAGGTATTTTTCATAGGTCTTCCAGGGTGTTATTTCCTCTGGCTCGAGATTGAATGTAATCATGGTACTGTCAGACTGATCTGTTCTGAACAGTTATTGACTGCAGCTCTACTCACTTTGCACATGCACAACAGTGACTCCAACATGATCTTTGTGGAATAACTGCATGGCTTTCACTACCAAGTGAAAAAATGCTCTGAAATCAGGTTTTCTCATATCCAAAAATTTTGCCTGCTTTTGTTATGAGATCTACATCACATTTTTCCATTCCACACGTCAACACCAGTTTCCAATTTTTGAGCAGATACAAGTTTTTAGCAAAATTACACTCTTATTTGACAAAAAACATAGCATGAAGCTGAGTCAGAATGACAGCCTTTGCTCTCCCGTAATTTACTGAGGAACAAATGGCTTCACAGTATATACTTCACCTCCAACCTTCTTTTTAGGCACTACTAACAGTAAACACAATTTGAACTTTCCTTCAAATAAGTCAATAGTCAAGAATCTTTTAAAGGACATAAAGCAAACTATACTGCTTTTTATTTAATATGACCTCTGTGAGTCAAAACTCACAACTACATTGCAACCTCTTACCTGTGGGTGATTCTTCCAAACCTCATATACAACCCTCAGAACATGGAGTTTTCCCTCATCACTTTCAGCAAGTGTTTTAAAGACTTCATGAAACCTTTTAACAGATACAGAATAGTCAGTGGAGGGGTTGGGATCAGGTCAAAAGAGCACGAGATATGAGGCAGGTGGTTTAGACTGCCCAAAATGAGAATTCTGGGACTATCTGCAGCAATTCTTGAACAATTAATCTACAGAAAATATAATCAGTCTGAGCCAAAAAAAAAATCTACAGCCCTAAAAGCTGCTTGAATCTCGGTGGTGAACTTTCTCCCTGCCAGTGGACTACATTTCTCATACTCTCACAGAAAGCAGGAGGCACTTTCATGCTTGGTGTACTTAGCTACACAACTGAAGCAAAATTTGCTTGCCTTTTTGAGCCTTAGACCTTCTCGATATGTGTTTCCATAACTTTAGACACTTAACCAATCTGCCTCTTTTTGACAGAAGTGCAGCTAAAGCCTCAATTTTAGCATAGTTATGCTCAATGCCACACAGTGTTCACAAATCGGCTTATTGTAATGTAACTATAAAGCACTATTTAGACCTTTTTGATCTCATGCCTGCCACTGCTGGTCTGCAGCAGGGAAAATATTATGGCTCTGCGTATTTACATCAGCCGGCCTCTTGTACTACTGATTGCAGGTTACTGCAACAGCTTCTTGTAAACACGGCCTTTACAGAGCTTCCAAGAGCAGGTTTTTGTATTACCTCTTTGTATTTTTACTGGCAAACACAAAAATAATCCATTAAGACGTATTTAGCTACCTTTCCCAGATCACGGCCATTTAATAACACCTGCAAATTACACAGTACTAAAAATGAGCTATTTTATCTCATTTTGCTGAAAAAAAGGTAAAGTAAACTCTTTAAAGAATTTTGTTAAGGGGTGCTCTCCAAAATACTCAGGAATTGATCTTACTTTGTTTTGTTACATACAGACATTTGTAGCAAGCTGCTTTTAAATTTCCTATTTTCTTCTCATTTTCTCCAGGTTTTACTGTTTGTTAGTCATACTCATAGTAAAGATAACGTGATGACTGTTACCCAGTCATTCGAACATAAAGAGACATCCCTTTTTCCTCATATGCGCAGCAAATGAGTAATCCTAAAATGGATTTAGGTTCCAAACCTGTCTCACTCATCTGATGTGCATCACACCGCTGTGACATACGTCACACAGCTCAATATACCTTTGTTAACTCCATTCACATATGTGAGCTAGCATTTACACTACATTCCTTCAGTAAGCAGCATCACTAGTTCTCCAAATCCTACTGCATTGTGAAGCCTGATCTCCTGGCTGAAGCCTGGAGATCAGCTTTCTTGTCAGTCATTTTGTTGTCAGAATTAAACAGTTCTGTTAGCCCCAAAAGAACATACGTATTACACTTACTTCGCCAGGGCACTGAAAGAGTGGCTGAAAGACTTTGCAGCTAGATGGAGCAGGGTCTGAACAAAGACTTCTATTTTCAGAGGGTTGAAGGTAAATCCTTCATCTGCAAGTTATTTGAAGTTCAAACCGTAAGTACCTCAAGCAGAGCACGTAAACTACACATAAAACTGGAACAGTAACTTATGGTTTTAACTCATTTCACAAAAAAAAAAATAAAATGGCAAGAGGGTCGTGCAAGGCTGAGCAGGGAGCTGGTAAAGACTTTCCAAGTACTTATTTTACCAAGTATTATATGTATTGCAGATATTCACACCCCCGTTTTGTCACAGGGAAAACACACGGGGTGAATTCCAGGCCACTGAAGAAGGTATCAGAGACATAGTCCCACTACAAGCATGTAACAGCAGCAGAGAGGGAGAGCCAAGGAGGTTTGCATCAAGCTGAAGGCCTGGTAGACCATTAGGAAAGGACAGTGGATGAGCACAGGTGAAGCTAAGGATGATTAGGAAAGGGTGGCTATTTCTAATATGGGAGAAGGTCAAACAAGTGTGCATAGTGAACACGGGTATAGAGGTGAATGGTGCTAAATCTTTCCTGTAGATCTACAGATGAAGACAAGCAGGACAGGCAACACTGGTTACTGGGTGACACCTAAACCACATCAGGAGACATGATAGAGGATCTCAGGACAAGAAACTTATTACTGGTGCTCTCTGCTTGCATGGTAGAGCAATTGCTGTTACTATGGAAATATACTATATACTATGAAACCATCCCCATTGCACAGATCACTTCTCAGAAGACAAATTCTCCATCTCGTACTCATTCTTACCCCCTAAAATGCATGGGCTTTAGCAATCAATACTGCCTGAGGCTGCAAAGCTCAGCAGAACTTGCATGGAGTCCCATTGTGAGTTTCTATTGTAGGAGGAAGAGAACTACCTTCTATGCAAGATTAACACCAGCATGCGGCTGTCTTGTCTGCCGTGAGACTGCACTGAGAAGAGGGGAGCTTTTAGACAAGGGCAAAAGAACTGAATTGCCAGGGTAAGGCAAACAGCATGAACTGTACTATGAAGGCAAGGGAAATGTTAAATTCCTTCATGATGCCTCTGACGACAATTCCAGGAAAAGCCATCTCGAGCACTGGGTTACCTCTGTTAAGAAAAAGAGGTTTGCTTCTGCATGTAACACGTTTACAACAAACCTTAACAACAGTGCATGATTTTTATTTACTAATACATTAAAAGCCAAATGTAGGAAGGAAGAAACAAACAGTTCAGTTAACCAGCACACACATAGCTCTAGAGGAGTGTAAATCAGTGCATACGGAAGTATTTAGAGCCTTGCAAAGCCTAGCAGGTATCTTACCATCATCATCATCCTGGTTTGGATTAGGCACATCTTTTAAAATGCTGAAGATTTCATCATTACTGGCCTTGTTTTTAATTGCAATTGTTAAACAGAGTGCCACAGTATATCCAGGAAGAGACCCTAAACACAGAGGTCAAAAAAAATCAGTAGACAATTGAGTATTTTTTATCATCAGTTTGCCTCTCAGAGAAGCAAGTACAATTCCCAGATACGCTTAAAACTAGCAGTTTTTGACATTGTCCATACCACTATTCCATAACACTGCTCAGCAGGTTTCCTAGTCTTCATGTTAAATTCAAAACATTCAGTACAATCTTTAGAGCTGAGGTCAACATATCACTCTCCCTTTCTGAGGTTATATTTCAGCTTCCCCCACTTTCCTAAAGACATAATATTGCCTTGTTTTTCCTCACTTCATCTTTGGTGGCGAAACCTTTATGTTTAGGATTGTCTATTAATTTTTTTATTATTGGTTGTAAAAAGTCTCTACGTCAATCTCCACATTATTTGCTGTTTCATTAAACCCATTTTACTGGTAGAATGCTCTACTGTTTTATGAAGGTAAAAAAAATAAGCCCATATTATCATTTCATCTGCTTACTTCTGTATAGGATTGTGCCTGAACAGGGAAAATAGATTTTCCAACTTTAGTCCTCTGACAAACAATGCAATACTGTACAATACCACAACCACCTCAGCAAAAGTAACTTAATGTATCTGGATTTTCTTTTCTTTTACAAAATTAAAAAAGATAGTAATACAGAGATCCAGACTTTGTAATAATTGCTCATATGGAACATATGTGCCCATAAAAAAAATCACTTATATTTGTTTCACCTGCACTTTGCTTTATGAAGGCAACCGATATGCTCAATCTAGTGTGCTCCCTTGTTCTGAAACACTTGAATTCGACCACTCAAGTAACCTACCACGTAATACTTACTATTGCTTTCATCTCCATATTTGTAAATGCACACTGGATTTGCAGGACTGAGGACAGAAAAGCTTGCAGGAACAATGTCTATTATTCGCTGATGGTAGGAGAGTCTGGAAATAAGTTTCACAGAGCAGAATGAAGATGGCTATATGTCTTGGTATCAGCTACGATAGTTAATTTTCCTCCTAGTAGCTGGCATGGTGCTGTGTTTTGGATTCAGGATGAGAATAATGTTGATAACACACCAATGTTTTGGTTGTTGCAGAGCAGTGCTTACACTAAGCCAAGGACTTCTCAGCTCCTGGCTCTGTCCTGCCAACGGGCAGGCTGGGGGTGCAGCAGGAGCTGGGAGGGGACAGACCCGGGACAGCTGACCCAAACTGGCCAAAGGGGTATTCCATACCATATGGGGTCACACTAAACAATATATAGGGGTGGCTAGTCGGGGTTGGGGAGCCGGCTGCTCAGGGTTAGGCTGGGCATCGGTCAGCGGGTGGTGAGCAATTGCATTGAGCATCAGTTGCTTTGTACACATTATTGTTATTACTACTATTATCATCATTATTGTTATTACTTTCCTTTATTTTCTGTCCTAATAAACTGTCTTTATCTCAACCCATACGCTTCATTTTCCTGTTTCTCTCATTCCAGAGAGGGAGCGAGGCGGGTGAGCGAATGGCTGTGTGGTGTGTAGCTGCTGGCCAGGTTAAACCACAACACTGTAACATCAGGGCCAACACCAAAGTCACTGATTTACAATGTTTTTTTTCTGGTCTTTACATTTCACAGATGTTTCTTCAATACAGTGGTAGCTTCTACCTGTTAGTAAAAGTAACTTACCAGAAGATGCTCTCTATTCAAATACTTTGATACTGAGAGTATCATCTTCACAACTTAGCTTGTGAAAAGATTTAGAAGCTGCTTGGTAGGATGCTTTATGCAAAAGCCTAAAATGCTTTCTAGAAAACTAGTAAGACATTGGTAATCCAAGCAGAAAAAAATATTAAATGTCTTCATGTCTACAAATCTCTCGATTTTACTTTCCAACTGATTTGATTACTATAAAGGCTTAAATTTCACTACCAGTTTCCAGTGAAATGGAAGAATGTAACAGAAAAAAATGCATTCATTTTGTAGTACAATACTTTCACCCTTCCTATATTGAATTCACTCTAATATGGATTAATGTTTCCATGTGGGACACTGAACAACATAGGCTTTTTGAACATTTTGCTCTTTCTCCCTTCTATATCCTTCTCTCTCTAGAATCCTAAGTCTAGTCCTGATTGTGTACTCTTATTGTTGGGCTTTGGAGAAACTTGTTTGTGAATTACTACTATTGTTATTTTTAAATACAAGCAACATCATAGAGGCCCAGAAGCTATACAAGCAACATCATAGAGGCCCAGAAGCTATGAATGGTCTTGATTCTTTTAGAATAACTTATAATCAGTTCCCTCTATCTCTGCGAATGCCTAATACTTTCCAGAAATAGTGACTGAATTCTGTTTCTTTCCATGCCTATGGTGAAGTACATCTTTTTGTAAACATAGGTGGGCATACCTAGAGATAGCTAGCTCAGTAACATTTGCTCCACCTATTTCTCCCTCACTCTGATAGAATTAGTGTTCTAAGTGTCCTACAGTATGTAGGCCAGAACAAAATAGTACAGACTCATCTCTTAGCTGAAACTGAATCATTAAGAACAGACATGTGTAAGATAAGAGTCAAGTTAAAATGAATTTGACTATATCCAGAAGAAAAGATCAACCTTTGTTTAAAACTCAACTATCTAAGGGTGTTACTTACCGCATGCATTTTTCCAAAACCTCTCTCACAAATTTGGGTTTGGGCTTTTCAAGGTCCTGAGTAAGACAATCTGACCTATCAAAGGACAGAATGCAATAGCTTTTAGTGAAAGAATTTGTGAGTTAGTCTCTTTTTGGCTTAGCCTACTACGTGCAAAACAATCATGGCCTAAGCATAGCTGGACTGCTTAACACTTTCTGTTTTATGGTGTAGGCATTTTTAAGACAATGAGGTGGTTTATCACTATTTCCTTATTATCAGCAATCTTGAAAGTTCATCTTTTGTGTGCTATGTTTTTAAGTAGCACTCTTTTCCCCACCAGACCAAAAATAGCTTGTGCTGATGGTTAGCCTGCTTTCTTTTTCCTGAGGAAAAGAACCCTGTGTGATTTCATAGTCTGTTCCTCCCTCACAGGAATTTCTGAACTTCTGGCTGATTTCAAATGCATTTCAGTTGAAGAAAAATCTCAAATATAGTTACACTTTCAAGATTTGTGAAAAATGGCAGCTTGTGATAGAAACCCACATAAGCATTCCCATCAAGGAACATCCATGCAAAGAAAAATCAGCTCTTTGAAGAGCACTGACTGGTCAGCCAACATGGATGTATACTAGAGTAACCAGCAAGCACTTAACTCTACAAGGACAACACAAGAAACTTAAGTAATGCCACAGCAACGTATTGCACCCCTCTCCATGAGGCTTGGGCAGATCACCTATGGAGAGTGTGTATGGTAGCAGGCTGCAGAAGTTAGGTCTGTAAAGAGGACTGAACGCCAAAGTGATATTGCTAAAATGGAGAGAGTGAGCAACAAGATGGCAGTAAAGAGCCAGAATGGCGTCTGGAACACAAAACCTGAGAAACCTGTGGTTAAACAGTGATAGAGTCCAGGGATCTCCAGCCAGGAATACAAATTCATGATTTGGCAAGATAAGAATGGGTAGCTGGTGCAGCTATGCTGGAACTTTGTGTACCAGGATTTGGCAGGAGGGAAACAGACCCCAAGGTCCCAAGGACAAAGGTTAAAATGAAAGATTAGAGTAGGAGAGAGAGCATCATCACAGCCTGAACACAGGATACAAAGAGAGGAAGCATCAGAACAAATCATTAAAATAAGGAGCCATTTCAGAGAATTTGCCAACAACTGACCGAGGGCACAGCACAATCTAAAGAAATTTCTATTTCTCCTTAGGGCACACTTGCACTTACATGAGATTCTTCACAAAGCTAGTCAGTGACAGACAATACAGTAACTAAAAAGATTATCAAGATAACCTGCCACTGAATGGTGGTGAACAGATTATAAAAAGATCTCTGAAAAGCTAGAGGAAAGCAATTAACAGGGCCAGTATACTGTGACATTTCATGAATAAGTTTGAAAGTTTAAGGTTTTTGCAATATGAGGTTCAGATTAAAAGGAGAGAAACTTACCAATCTTCCCAGCTCCAACGGAACTGGAAGTTGCTCAAGTGGTGAGAAAACCAATTAATAAATCTTTATCAAAAGGAAAAAAAAAAACAAAAAAAAAAACAACTCCATTAAATACCAGAAGTGCAGGAAAGCTTTCAATTGAGATTTTCCTGTAAACGTATTCTACTTGTCAAAAGCAAGCTTGAACTCTAAAGCCATTATAGCATTACATTTATATTGACAGATATGAAAGACCAAGTTCAGAGAAACAGAAACTAGCTATTTTGGAAGAACAAGACAGCCTGTCACATTCTGTTGTTCCATACATACAGACGACATACTAAGCTAACAAAACGTAAACTTTGTGTGCATATGCAACTTTCACATTTTTGATGAGTAGTTAGCAGCTCTCCTGCACAACACAGGCTTTACTCAAACAGCAAAATGACAGCCACTCTCCTCCTCTGGGTGGCACGTGTGTCGAGACTCCATTTCCCACTCACTTGCCAGGCCGCTAGGGAGCAGGCTTAGTACCAGTCAACTAGAAATGAACTGGAATACCAGGCTGGAACATGAGAAAGTTCTTACCAACTCACCATGGAGTGTTTATAAGGAGGCCAAGAGTCACCTACTTTCTATTTAGACTGATCAATTCCAGAGCCCCCAAAATCATTTTGAACAGCACCATAAAGTTCTAACACAGATTTTGGATTATTCCTTCCACATATTCCTCAATACCCAATGCACAAGAAGAATTAATAACACTTTCTGTCATCTCCAGAACACTTTTACCTGTCTACACAGGTTGTATTCATTGTATCCAAACGCATGTAGAGCATTTCTGTCGCTTGTGCAAGCTGAAAGTTTCTTATTAAGGTTAACAGAGAAGCATTAAATAAGTCAGTTGTAGTTCTTTTCAGTTTTTGAATAGAATCTTATCAACTCTTGTACTGACTGCTCCAGGATCATGTAAATCACAGAAAAAACACAGTGGAAAAGAACAAAGACTACAGGCCAAGAAGTGAGTTCTACCTTCTAATCCCAGTCTATTTTTCTTCTGTTATTGTAACAAGACTATGTGATTCTTCTACAGAAAGTCAGAATTCTGATCACACAAGAAGGGAAACTGCACTGATATAAATGGACACCAACTTCCTAATGGAGTATTTCTGTAATCTCACCATCATGGCTTCACAGGTTGCTGTCGAAGCTTACCCATAATCTTTGATCAACACTGTAGTATTGAGAAAGTATGTCTACACTGATTTCACCCAGAAGGGCTTTATCCTTATGGCGTCCATATTAACACTAAAAACTTCCTGCACAGAGGGCCACACAACTCTAGGAATAGATCAATGAGATTGTATGGTTTTCAAAAAGTGAGTGATATCATGAAATATAATGAAAATTTGTGAATGAAGTTAGCAGGCATCTGTTCACAGTCCTCCATTCTCAGAGTCTATAGCGTGACCTGAAACGATGAGCTAACATGATCTAAAATGGCAGCACAACAGGGACAATGTAATAGTCAGAATTAGCTGGGAGTCATGCATCCTTCTTCAGCATTTAGCTACACTATCTGTGCTGACGGATGATTACTGACCTTTCAAATGCTCGTAGTGGGAGCATTTGAGTGGGAACTCAAGCAAGTTCCTTTAAATCATCTGCTACACTTCCTACTGGAGGAAAAAAAAAAGAGTAGGAGCACTCACTTAGCTGTTAGAACAAAAGATCAAGTTTGTCACTTCCTTTCTTTCTCAGCCTGTAATGCATCTGTGACCATGCCACACATTATCCAGACCTAACAGGCTATACTGACAAACAGGAGAGCTAATATTTTATCCCCTCACTAAAACAGCACTTCTTGGGTAGGTGAGAGGAAGTACCAGAACAGTGTCCAGAAATCTGAAGAGTCTTGCCCAACCAGCAAGACTAGATCTGTGCTATGTGGGCTGTGCTGTTCTTTCATGTGAGTGTAACAGGCATTATTACTGACAGTATTTATTGCTGTCTCCGCACCCACGGAACAAATAACATAAAGACTCCATTTTAAAAATGCTCTCCAGCAGCAAGGAAAGGATACGACTTGTGGTAAAGAACCAGGCTGAAGTTTGCACAGTTCAATCAGCAGCGTCGTGTACATGACTTCGATGTGTGGCGGAGACGGAAGCTGAAACAATTCTGCAAATATCACCTGTAGGAGAGGAAGGCATACAATTAGAGCACAGCCTGACGTCAGCCTCCGAAACCCTCAGCTCCAGAACAGTGACATCAACCTTGAACAACAACATACACAAATGACTTCATATTACTGTCAAATATATGTTCCAGAAAAAAAAAAAAAGTGAAATTTGTAAAGACAATGGTAACTCTACATCACACAAAAACAGTGAGCAACTGCCCTCATCGTCCAAATTAATACTACACCATCCCAGCATTATACATGCCTAGCAATGTGCATGGTTTTAATATGCCATATTGCATCATCACCAAATGATCTGAGCAAACCAAAGCTGAAATTATCTAATCCTCTTAAATAATAAATATTAAATATACCATATGCTTAAGCTTCACTTAATACGAGAGACTATTTACAAGAAAAATAAACCTGTACTTTTCCACAGTGGCCTGTTTTCTTCTATATGGAAAAACTTATATAAATAAAAGCCACAACTTGAAACTGAAAATTACAACCAGCATTTTATACAACAAAAATACATGCCCTGTACCACTTGGCTGAGGATCCTTGTAAGAAAGCTAAAAACAGTCCTGCATTCATGTTTTATTTTCAACTTCGCCGAAATAAATAATAGGACATCAACCTTTAAGGGCTATGAAGAAATCATCACTATACAACGTTCATGTCTGAGCTTCTGTTTAGTTTGCATGCCATTCTCAACTAGATTTAAATTACTGACAACTTCCAAATAAACACGGAAGAGAAGAATTAAAGCTTAAACGAGTAAGCAGCAGATAATCTTACTAGTGTAAGAAATCAACATCCATTTATAGACATCACAAACAGCACGTGAAAACACAGTGACTAGAACTTTATATTCTGAGGATGAATTTAAAAGCATGAAGAGACCATAAGGAACTGAAGAACCTTTCCACGACAAAATAATTTGGACATAATGTTGAAAAACATGATAAAAAGGTGTGGATGGGACCCTGTCAGGCACAGAACTACTCCTGTTCTGAAGATGGGAAACAGCAACAATTGGACAACCACTAAATACCTCTCTGAGACACTCCTCAAGGCAATAGTTCTGATGTTCATCATGGGTTTGTTATCAAACGTTCAGATGAAGTGTTTCAAACTGGCATGCAGCACTTTGTGAAAATAACCAGGTCACAAGAAAGGTCAGGGCTCTGAAAACCTGAACATCCAAACTCTGTCCAAAAGCCATAAGCGCACAACAGGTCATACCAGTACAGCAACCCAGTCACGCTGCTGAGACACTCTCTGTTCACAGCTACCAGTAATACCACAAATATGCTTATAAGCAGCTGCTGAAAGGTGCCACGTTTCAGAATATTTTGCACAGGTTCTAGGGAGCACAGAGCATTCTGACAAACACAGCTCGGCCTGACAAACTACAGCATTCAGCCTAACGGACCTCAAAAATACATATATTTGGGAAGATACTGAGCAGTTTCAGGCTACATTTATGCTTATGGTCTCAATCTTAAATAATACTTTATTTATTTTATTAATTTCTTTGTTAGACAACATTATATCGACTGTTCTGTGCCATATGACAAAAGTTAGTGAAATTTCACAGATGAAACTGCTGAACTGCTGTTGAAAGCAATAAATTTCTGGCTTGAATGTTAAGAGAAACCTTACAAAGGAGTAGTAGCAAGCAGAATGAACAAGTCTGCAAAATGCATGCTAAGCCTTAAAAATTCAGGAACTTCTTTAAAAATACACAGTCATAAGTAATAACGTTAACATTCTAAAACAACTCAAAATTGCAAGAAAAATGAAATTGTGACAGATATAGTCAATACAATTCATACACCAGTCCTGCATTTGTCTCCAGTCACTTCGTCTATGCAGACTTTTTAATTTCATCTCCTCCAAGTCTTTGAATCAGTGGATTTCCAAGGTGTTTAAGTACCTTATTTCATCAGGAATTGCAGTAACTACTTGCTGGCACTAACACTGAGCTGAGCATAAAGCACCTAGCCATATAGCCATATACAGCACCAGAAGATATTGAAGATAAGACCACTGAAGATATTTTGATGTTAAGACAGAAAATTATTATCAATTTTGAGATTCCTCTCTTCTGAATTCAGAGTACAAATAGAGCAACATGACCAAACATAATACAACTTACCAGCATTCAGAATATTTGGCATTTTGGTGCCAACAGGAATTCTCAATCCCATCTTTATTAAGATACACCTTCTACGTTAGATTATTTCTTGTTATAATTAACTACGAAATTCCTATTTATAGACAGTTACTTCTTCATAAAGCCTTTATATAAGTCAGGATTATTACTGAAATCTGTCAATTCCTTTCAATTTTTTATTAGAAATTAATGAAGTTTTATACAGCTCTGTATCATGAAAATAGACCTTTGAAAAGAGGCATTACGAGAAAACCTACGCTGCTCTTCTCTTCTGATACACATTACGTTTAATTAAACTCCTCTAACATGGGAAGTGCCCTGGAGGAAACATCACTATTTCACTTCAAGATCTTTACGGGGCCAGACCAATATGTTCATTTAGAAGATCCACCCGCAGAATCACACAGAGCAGCTCAGGTTGGCTGGAGATTATTTAGTCAAGTCCCCTTGCCCAAGGCGGGGTCACCTACAAGACGTTGCCCAGGGCTGCTTTTTGGAGGGTTTTATACTCCAAGGATGGAGAATTTACACCTTCCATGGGCAAGCTTTTTCAGGGTTTAAGCACATTCACTGAAGAAAAAACAACCAGCCAACCAAACCACAACAACACGGTCTTCTTATGTTTAAAAGGAGTTTCCTATATTTCAAATTTGTGCCTTTTTTTTTTTTTTTTTAAAGCAAAAGTGACTCAATTGTAGCCAACTCTTCAACTATGGGATAAATTAGAAGCAAGAATGTTTGGGAGATGCTACAACCTGCAATACTAGTGCACTAAGAAATTTCAGTACTTGACCAAAGCTCCCCCACACTAAGTTAAAGTTACAACAAAAAGAATAAAACTAGCATTTGATTGTATATAACTTGCTCATTGAAGTTATTCCTAGAATTCAGTGAGCTTCTGGTTGACTCCCAAATCAAGCTGTAATTTAATTGATCTATCATGGAGCTAATTGGGATGTCTTATTTGTGAAATAAGGAGCTACGAAAGAAGTTACCTATACAACACATACCTCGACTATGTGGTAGTTCAAGGGGATCTTGTTATTTCCTGGATAGCTCAACAGCTGGGCAGCACTGCAAAACCATAGGTACGTTTAGTTCTGAATATAACACAGCAAACATGATGTAAAGATACAGTAACAAATCTACAGGAAATGCTTAATTCTGGGCAAGAATTCACACAAAATCAGCACACACACAAATCAACAGCACTTCCAAAGACTGGCCGTTGTTCCACAGGACACTTACAACACGAGCAGCACAAGAGCTCACCGGCACTGCCTGAACTATGACCTGTAAAGATGTATTTTATTTCTCGTTTGCTATAACATTTGAATTCTGTAACGCTAAGCAAAGTAGTTTTGCATGGTGACGTGAAATTCTGGCACGCACATACGAAGTGGAAAAAAAATCCAAACTGAAACAGATGTTCAGAATGACTTGAAAGCACAATTGAGCTAACAGGTTGTATAAGAAACTCCCAAGTTTCAGATGCTTCCTCTTTTAACCAGCTCTTTATCACCTACCATTATTTCACAGCAAACAACTGATACTCTCTTTATTTTATTTCTACCTCTGGCAAATCTCGAATCTGCCTCATTTACTTTCTCAGGGAATTAACAGACTCTTCCAATAACTGCAACAACCTTGCATTTCCAGTTCCTTCTGAATGAAAAAGCTGCAAGGAAAAAACTTTATCACACCCCATCAAGCATTGGTTTTGTCCATTTTTTGTACACTATACCTAGTTTGGTGGGTTTTTCATGGAAGCATGACACAGATAATTAATTACCTGTGGCAAACAACCTCAGTTACCAATTACACCCACCAGATATTACCCAGAAAAAAGAAATGAAGAAATGTGCCTTGACTGGTTACTGGCGCTTCCAAATTCAAACACATGTAATTTGTTGACCCTGCAATGAGTACCCAGAGCTGGCTCCATTTTCTCTGCCATGCAATCCCTATGAGAAGAGGGCAACAAGGAGCAGGAAGCAAAAGCATCTTTGTGAACACCAGCTCAATGCTCATCCTGCCTGAACAAATAAGCTTCTTTAAAACTCCAGGAAGAGTAACACAACCATACTCTCCATAGGGCTCCAATGAAGGGTTATGTGTGTCTGTATAAATTTTTGCACCACATTCTTTATTATCAAGTAATTCCCTTCTCAAGAAGATACCGTTCCACCGGCCCCAGGATTATATGTAATCTTCATGATCAGTGTATTAGAGCCCCACAGTATTGCAGCTAACAGTTTTAATACGGTTAAATGTAGTAAATGAAGTTAATCAAACACTCTAGGAAACATTTAATCCCAAGCTCTTGTGTAACCAGTGCAGGACTCTGCGTATCCCTGATACTACTGAAACCATGGTAGTATGTAAGCACCAGGGCCCCATAGCATTAGCTCTTCCTACCAAGTTTTTCTCTCTTTCCAGTGGGATTTGATGATGCAGTGAAGGTTCTCTTCTATTACAAATCGTTCAACAGAGTGACTGCCAGGCATGACAGGGCCCTAGTTCAAAAAACAAATGAAGATTCATGAAAGTTAGGCAAACTATACTACTTCTATGTACACATGGAAAAAAAAAATAAAAAAACAACAAATATGGTGAGCTCTCAGCTGCCCTATATCCTACTGAGAAGTTGGTGTGACACAGTTGCATGCAAACCTCAGACTTATATTTAAAACAAAATGAATACAAGGGCTCATAAAAGGCAACAAAATTAGAGAATATAATCACGAGTTCATGAAGCATCCACTTCTTCTTTTGGTCCACATAGCAATGAGGCAGGTTAATAACAAGCAGCTCAGAAAAAAACATGCCTGAGTGAAAATACGGCTAAAAAATGGCCAGGATAGAGTGGAGAGAATACTGGTCATGGTCTCATTGGTGACAAAAATTGAGCATCAAGAAATGAAGGTAAAAGGTAGCAGACTTTAAGCAAAGGGAGGTATAAAAGTACTTGGGGAAATCAATACATATTCTTTCCTATTCCTATATACTTTTGTCTATATGTCTGCTGCTGACCCCTGAACCTAATTGTAAAATCAGCTCCTCCACGGGAGTCACGTACCTCGGGGTCATCTGTATAGTCAAACATCCTAAAAATAACCCTTGGCATCGGATACACCGAATCTTCAGTGTGAGGCGGAGGAGTGAACGGAGGCAGATTGTGTTGCAGTGCTTCACAAAGAATGCTATCAAAAGCCAAGTAGGGCCTCAGAATGTGTCGCTCTTGCCAGCGGTCTTTTTTCAACTTCTGAATCTGAGACCAAAGGCAATCTAAATACTGAAAGACAAAAAAAAAAAAAAAAAAGAGAAACATCAGGTATGCTGAATGAGTAACAAAGCTTGCAGCTCACGGCACAATCAAAAATTTATGTTTTAAATTCTGCATTGCATTCAGAAAAGAAAAAACAGTTGCTTTAACCGCTTATTGCGGGATCTAATGATTCAGTAAACCAAGAGATAATTTAGGAACTCTAACCACCAGAGGTGTTGCAAATTCCACACAATATTTTGTTAGCAAAACTTAAACACTGATACGTTTTCAGAACACTAAAACAAAGCCCAGGAGACCATGATAGCAGTTTGCCTGGTTTAGTTGCTTTCTACAGTCCTGATAAAAGCGGTCCAGGACCTCTGGAGGCCACAAACCGCTACAGCCTGTGGCCTTACTGAACGCAGTTTTCAAGGTATAACCAACACAAGAAGCATCTTCATTTGAAAGTGCTTTGCATTTACTGAAATCATCACACTATGAAATGGAAACATAACTAGTACAGGCACCTAAAGTGAATAGTAATGTTTACAGTACTCTGGATAACAGCAGGTCTCAAATGCACTCTGCTAATCTGTTCTCTGCATAACTAAGTAAGGAAATCTAGATATTGGGTAGGCAGAACGCTCATGTTGACATATCAATCATAATCAGAAAGCCCATTTCTTCAAATTATGACTAACAAGGCAATTGTTAAGACTGGGAATTTAAAAATAGGCATCTGATTTAATCAGAACAGTGAACAAAATGTACAAAAAGGCCCAAGTTCCAAAATTTCTGAGAAAAATCAACCTAATTTTCATTGCTTTCCAACAAAAATTATCCTCAAACTCAAGGGAGGAGGAAAAAAAAAGAAAGTAACTGCGAAAAAAATAAACAGAAAAGGCAAATTCTACCTAAGCCAGCCAGATGCCACCTCGTCCACCTAATATTTTGAAGTTTAATTGTGAAAGATGACACAGTAACTGCTGCATACAGCTTCTACGTGTTTGTTTAGCACTTCCTAGGGGAAGTGAAGCCACTTCAAAGGTTTCTTTCTTGCAGGGAGAAAACAGTAAGGGATGAGTAAGTAATTACACGCTGCTTGTCATAAAAGCCCTTTTAGCAAGAAGCCCTGCACATGCAAGTCCAAAAAGAATACTCCAGCTTACAACCACTCTTCATTTAATAACATTTAGTCAGGGACTTGTCAGCTGTCTCCTACTCACCCCATAAAACCTTATGCTTTGGTCCAAGACTTAAAAGAGAACTCCTTATCCAGGACTTCTCAGAAATAATGACAAACAGGAGATAATTCAAAGCATTAACACTTTTAGAGATACCTCTTAATTTTATAGTTCTGATTAAAGGACGCTTCAGGCAAAAATTGTGTTTCAAACTTTCTGAAAGAACGTAAAGTAAAAACCAGTCACCTCTTCTTGTGGATGTGGTTTATCAGCAGTCCAAACTTGAAGCATGGGTACATGAATCTTCTGGCGGCGTCTGTTTACACAGAACAGAAAGCTTTACTATTAAAGGCTAATTTAGGACAGCATTTTTTGTGTGTGACTGTACTACCACTTAAGTCTCTTCAGCTGATGAAGTCTATGGTACACAAAAAGAAGGTTTGTATTTATTTAAAGTATCTCGACAGCAACGTTAACTTGAACCATCTAGGCAAAAACTGTAGAACACTGAAGTAACCTACCAGCACGCACATCACAGCTGAGTGTGAGTTGGGCAGGACCTTCCACATACCCTAGCACTAAACAATATAAAAAAAACTTTTCCAATTAGAAACAAAATCTATCCTTCTGTTTTTCAATGTTCCTTCCCCAAACAACTCAGACGTCAGACTTGATAGAGTTTTTATATGAATAATCAAAGCTATTAATTCATGCTTGAATAAGTAACTTTAGGATTATTTTAACAGCTTACAACTTACTTCAGATAGCTTTCTGTCTGAGACAAGAGGCGATCCATCTCAGCATCCTTTTTCTCATATAACTCCTTTCCAACCCAAGGCAAAGATGACAGAAACGCAAACATGTACCAGTCACATCGGACCTACAAGAAGGAGAATTCTGAAAACTAAGCGTACAATTAAGCTCTGTAAGTTTTCATACATACATCCCATTTTAATTTAAACTAAAACATTACAAAAAACTATTGTTTTGTGGGGACATAAAGATCAGCTGTTAAAGACTGGATTGGCAAGCCATGAAAAAAATTTATTATTGGAATGTATGATTTTTAACTTGAACCATGACAGGAAACTTGGAAAACTTACCCCCTTCACAGTCCTTCTGCAGATTATCTGTGTCACAACTGTAAACAAGCTTGGCAGAACAATCCAGGCACTATGCAGTTGCCAAGGTAAAGTAAAAAGAATTTGGTTCAGCTACCTCAATATAAAGGCCCATGCTTTCTTACCATATACATATTATTTTCTAAGCACCAGAGGCAACTTCTACTCATGCCAAGGAACCTCCACGTGACAGTCCATTTAGGTTGCTACCTCTAAAACTTCCCTGTTTGAAGCTGAAGTATAGAAGTTTTGATACAGTAATAGTGCCATTAAAACAGCCCTAGAGAAGCCTATGGATCTTTTGCTTACTTGGGGTACATCTTCCTCCTGTGTCACACTCACAAAGTTCTCAAACATAGCAACCATTGACGGTGCAGCTATTACGTGACAGTTCACAAGGTCAGATAGAAAACGGACCTAAAAAAGACCAAAAATGTTTTACATGAATATATTTTAACTGACTGCACATGAATAAAAATTACTTGAACAACAAAAAATAAAAAAATAAAAAAAAAATAAACACGGTATTTGTTCAGTATAAGGAAGGCAGAAAAACCACACTCTGTACAAACCCACCTGTCAACTCCAAAGAACAAGTAACAGAAGCACTACCTAACGTTGTTTGCTATAATGTCTGTAGTCTGTTCCACTGCAGTAACATTGCAAAGATGATATTCCTAATTAAGAAACAGTAGGAAACACCGATATGCATTTAAAGGCATGCAAACTGATACTATAGAAAAAAGGAACTCACACTTCTCTCTTCTATACTTGCAAAGGATCACTAAAATTACAGGAACAGGGCAAACAAACAAACAGTTCTAAAATGCTGAAGACGGATTGATCCATTGCTTCAGTAGTCCAGAGGTGCGCCAGGAACAGCAGGGCTGAAATCTGTACGCCATTTACACGAGTCTTTCATACATATTGAATTTCTAGCTATTTGTTCATAAATACAGCTACACGGAGAAAGCCTATGCAAAATGCTGTTATTTTCAGGTTTCAGAAAGACGCTAAATGGATGGCATGCTGGGAACCAAATGGCCTTAACTGCCTGAGAAGAAAAAATTCTCCATGGCAAAAATATGCCCTTTATTTGGCTGCATACTATTTAGAAATCCAGACTGACAGAAATGGCAATTTAAGTAGAAAAATCTAGGGCACAGCAGTGCTACAGGTTACGCTGGGACCTACCTGGGAAGGGTTTACTGCATTATTTTTTTCTTCACCACTCTTTTGATAGATTTGTATCCTGCCTTCAAACTTAAACAAGTTTCTGGTATGACCCAAACTCTCATGGTATGACCATAATCTTGACAAACAATATAGGTTGAAATTCAGTGCTAGTAATGACATCCCCACTTTTTTTTTTTTCTTACAGACTTATTTTTTCTTAATGGCATACTCACAAGAAAGTAGTCAAAAACCACCACAAACACATAAAAAAACACTTTTTTTGAAGGCAAATCATTGCAAAGAAGTCTTGGGGAAGCAATTTGAGCTAAGCACAGTGCAGCACTCGAAAAACAACTGCAACAGATGAGAGTAACAAACTCTTACTTTCCTGATATTTATTGCACTAAACAGTCTTTGAGAAGTCTTTGGCAAAGCTGAGGGCAGCTTTCTACTGCCACTATCTTAGCTGTCATTCCCTCACAGGGCATTTTTAAGTAAGCATGACCAGAGAAGGTGGAGCTGAAAGCAAGGGACAGTACACTCAAATTCAATTTTATTAGCAAAAAAGTCCCACTCCTGAGCAGCAGTCACTTGACAAAATATAGTAAAATACCAGAATTTTAATTTTTACCTGTGGGCTTCAAATGAAGCATGGGAGCTTGCCACTGGGCTTCTAAATCAGACATCTCTGAAGTTCTAATATTATTTTTGCAGACCAAATCTACAAGCAGTGAGAGCTGAGCATGTGATTTCAGAGAAAGACAGCATACAAACCTGTCCATTTGATTTTTACCCCTCTTTAGCAGAAGGAAAACACAGCCCTGGTAACAGCCATGAATCAGCTGTTATGAACAAAACTTATGGTTCTATGTTGTTTTTGTTTTTTTTCTTCCCCCCCTCTCCATGGGAGCCACAAGAACAACAAACACGTTTAAACAAAAAAATAACATGACTTCCATTCACCCTTCAAATTTCACAGGAGAAAATAGAAAAGGTTAGGGCACTCTGCTTACTGCAAGTTAATTTGTCACCGAGAAAATACACAGTTGGAAGTCAGTTTTGCAACTTTAATGTGACTTTTCTCCCCTTTGGAAGGAAATACTTCTCACGTTAGCAGACGTTTCCTCTTGGTATACCTACAGTGCACCATGTGTTGATGCCAGGAAAGACTGTAATACACACAGAAAGGTGTCCTGGAACAAAAAACGTGAAAGGAAGGAAGAAAAAAAGGATGTAGAAAAATGTAGAAAGACAGATAAATAAAAAAACAACTTACTAAGTGGACAGCTTCATTGTACATATTGACTTTCAGACATTCTTTAAGCTGACGAATCATGGCTTCTACAAATTCCCCACCAAAGTTGTAGTTTCTGGCATTCAGCAACCCAACTAGTGTCGTGTAAACAGTAAGCTTTTCTGGTAACAGACGTGCACTGACACAGAAAAAGAAACACGGTGTTAGAAGTTTATTCATCATGTGCCAAGTGGCAACGGCACAGCAGCTCGGAATTTGCTTACAGTAAGTTAAACTCATTTCAGGTGGAAATAAGAAAAAGTGCTAGCAGAATTGTTAGTTCTGTCCCGTGGTTAATACTTTGCCTGGCAATCTCTTTTTCAGAATTACCGTCATTTAGAAAGGCAGGCATCACTTTTGACAACATTTATGACATTTATTTCAAATTGCTAAGCATTCTGCAGAGTTCACCAAATATTGTGATAGAACAAACACAAAGATGTAAGATGCTATTTTAAGTTCATACTTTAGGATAATCAACAAGACTGCACAAGAGATGTACACCTTTTACGCTCTTAATTTTGACCCCAGGTTCCTCTTGTCGAAGTAGCTGATTTAGAGGCAACAGAGGGAAGAAACAGACAAGGCTGGGTCCTGCTATAAAGCAATAAATTTCCCTCAACCATACTTTGAATATCTGTAGGTTAACTCTGTATTTCAGTGTGTTGCACTGCTATTGGGAAAAGCTGCTATTGTAGCAAACATTGCTACAAACTAGATTTAATGCACTTGCAAAACTATAGCACAAGCCACTGCTCAAACGCTCTCCCTCCTCACCACGCTCTTTCTTCGTACTGCTCTTGTACGCTACCATAAGCCATGTGGGGACCCCTCCTCCCTCAGCCCCATCTCCTGTGACCCGACACAGCCCAGTGCAGCTTCTGCTCCTTGCTGGGTGAGAGGAGTGCTGTCAGCCAGGGAGAGCCTGCTGGCAGCTCTTCCATGCTCCCAGCTCCCCGCCTGCAGAAAAGGGGCTTAAGAAGACAGGAGCATCGCATCACCAGAGGAGAGGAACCAGCAGCAAGAAGAGAGCACAGCCGGTGAGACGCAGTATTAGCAGCCAATGGCTTTAGTGCCTTTAAGTGTTTTGTTGGGAAACAGGCTGTCACCCAGTACTGTCCTATTTTTGTTGCTGCCGAGGAGCTGCTCTGAGGTTCTTTCATCTGCTTCAAGCCCTGCACCTGTTTCAAGGAAACACACTGTGCCTTTAGCACTGGGGGAAAACCAGCATCTCCCTGACCCGGCCCCAGGCCTTCTGCATACGTACACAGTGCACAGGATCCTCAGTATCTTGCTCTTGTAGTTGGGCAGATCCGCCTCCAAAACGCCGGCTAGGCCCTCCAAGTTGCTCTCCAAGGACGAATTGCTCTGAGGAAGGCGCCATAAATAAAGATAATAATAACAATAATAGTAATAAAATAAATAAAACAAACAACAACGCAGCCCCATCACCACCACCAGGCACCGCGAGCCAGCCCCCAGCCCTCAGCCCCCCCCCCACACACACACAGGGGCTGCGTGCGGGCCCCAATTAACCCCGGGGCGCTAATTAACGCCTGGCGCAGCGCCCCGTCCCGACCCGTCCCGTCCCGCTGGCCCTTTTACCTTCTCCCCCACCCTGCAGATCAGCGACTCCAGCCTCTCCTCGATCTCGGACGGCTCCGACGTCCTCCGCCGCTTGTGGGGCTGCCCTGCTCCGACACACGCGCGGCGGTTGGAGAGCCGTTAAAAGCCGTTAGCAAGCAGCCGCTGGCGCGGCTCAACGGCTACCGGGAGGGATAAACGGGAAGGGGGGGGGGGGGGGGGGGGTTGGGCACTCACCATCGCTGTCGTCGCTATCGTCGCTGTGCCGCCGCCGCGACATGTCGCGATGAGGATGAGGAGGATGAGGAGGGGGGGGAGGAAGGCTCCGGGTCGTGCCGCTCCGCGCCGCGCGGGGAGCGATGTGCGCGCGCCGCCCGCTTCCGCCCTGCCCGCGCCCCCGCTTCCGGGGGGAGGGGGGGGCTATGGCGGACTTCCGGTGTCCCCCTGAGGGAGGAGGAGGAGGAGGAGGAGGAGGAGGAGGAGGAAGAAGGGGGGGGCCAAGATGGCGCCCGGCGAGGCGGCGGCGGAGGTGGTGGTGGCGGGGCGCGGGGCTCGGAAGCGGCTCCGTGCGGCTTTCTCCGCCTTCGTGAAGGCCAGGGAGGTGCCGGCGGGCGCGGCGGGCGCCGTGTGGTGGCGCTGCTGCCGGCAGACGTTCCGCGAGCGCGGCGGCATCCACCGGCATGTGGGCACCCAGCACGGCGCCGAGCTGCTGGGCGCGGGGATGGGGACGGGGACGGGGACGGGGACGGGACCCGGTGAGGCGCAGCGAGGGGCAGCGGGGCCCGCTGGCGGCACGGAGCTGAGCGAGGAGCTGCCCGACACCCGGCACCTCGGCCCCGCGGAGCTGCAGAGGTAAGGAGCAGCCCCGGGACACCCCCCCCCCCCCCGCACCCCCAGTGAACGAAGCTTTGTCGCTTATTTATAAATAAAACCTTTTGTTTTTTTTTTTTATAGTAGAGAACCCCTCCTGCTGCTCAGAGCGCAGGCACCCGCCACCTTACTCAAAATCTGGTTTTATTCGGGGTGTGTGTGAGCTTGCAGGGCTGAGCGCTTCGTGAGACGGTTGCATGCCCATAACTAAAAAAAAATATAAATAATAATTAAAAAAAATGAGTTTTTGTAGTCTGTCCGTTAAGGGAAACGTGTATTAGGTGTCCTGTGCTGCACAGCTCCCTATGTGACCGGTCCCAAGGCATGCAGGAGCTGCCCCCATTCCCCACCCTCCCTCCCGGACACCATCCAAACCCCGCAGTGCTCCCCCCTCCAGGCTTTGTTTTCTCCCCACCGCAAGGAAATTTCCCACTTTTTGAGAACTTATCACCGATAACATACGTCTCTATTCTGTCCACATTCTGACGCTAACGTCCTGTTCCTCTGTGTTCGCCCGTTGCCGTGCTGTGGGCAGCAAGGCGGGAGAGGTGCTGCTGTATTACTGCTACTGCGAGGTGAGGGACCCGGAGAAGCTCTGCGCCTGGCAAAGGGCGCTGTGCGTGCACCTGCACCTCACTGGCAAGGTAAGGCTGCAAGATACAGCTGTGTTTCCTTGTGTCATCTTTGGAAAGTGTTGTCTGCGTTTCATGCAGGGTGATGCGGCTTGGTGGGTCCTCAGCTGTTTTGTCTGTTACCACTCCGTTAAGAAAAGCACCCAGACACTGTAAAGTATCGTTTAGAAAGTTTCTTATTAAAGCTAAAGCTACAGAGAAGAAGAAGCTACAGGTAATCGTACGCCCCTTTTGATGCTGAGAAGCAGGAGTTGTGCACGCCCTGTCCGTGGAAGGGTTAACCCACTCTGGTCATTCAACCTGCTGCAGGGTTTATTACCAGGAGAAGAAGCCCAGCCACCATGCTTGCTGTCAGACAGAAGGGGTGCTCGCGTGGGAACTTCTGGAGGATCTTTCACACGCAGCCAAGGACACGGGGGTGGGAGGGAGCCCAGCCTGTGTGTGCAGCACATCCCGAAGGCGAAGCTGCTCATGCAGCACAGCACAACCCGGCTGCGTGGTGTGTTGCTGCCTCCTTGAGGTGCAGCGGGCTCATAGGCAGGGTCACTTCACGCTGTCAGGAGTGAGAAGGGAGCAACTGGCAGCTTAGGTAATGCCACCAGGTATCAGTGCTGGTTCCTGAACAGCACCTTTGTGCTTTTCGTTCCTTGGAGGAGAGAACAAAGAGTCCAGCTGGCTTCTGGAGGCTGTGGGTGGGGGCGCTTCAGGCTCGAAAAGCTGATGTCCCTAGGCTATCCGTGGGGAGGGAGGTTTTCCAAGAGGACAGCTCTGAGCAGGACACTGCTTTTGTCTGTGACTTGTCTCTCTGAGTAGCCTTTCTTTCTCTGCCAGCGGTAGGAGACCAGCCTCTGCACGCTGTGACTAACTGTGTGGGTGCACTGGAGCCACTTGTCCACAATCCTGATGCTGGCAGATGCCTCCCCTTTCTTGGTCTGAATCTCTGCAGAGAATATCTGCCCCCATTTCCTCCTGTTTGGATTTTCTACTTCCAATTCTTTTTATTTCTTAACGCCTGCTGGGTTTCTTGTCCTGATATACAACCTAAACCTCCCCTGGCACAACTTGGGGCCGTTTCATACACAGAAGACTCAACCAGGATGGACTGTACTGTCAAAGCACTGTTGGTTGTTTTGTTTATTTTTTGATGTTTCCTTCCCAAAGTTTTTACTACTCCCTTTGCTTCATTTTCTTGCTCTTAATTTCCTGTATCTCAGGAGTGGGAACAGAAATTTCTCACGGCACTCTAACTCAGCTAACAGATTTGCGTCTCATCTCTGACAATTTTCCCAGAGCTGCTGCTGTTTAAAGCAGAACAGATTGTACAGACCTGCATGCAAAGCTCTGCATTGTACAAGCCCAGCCTTCCTTGCTTAGAGGGAATGAAAGGAACACACCGTCCCTGTTCTACATCTGCACAGTCTGGGGCTGAAATATCCTGACGCATTAGCTTTTCTTTTTGATCATGTATCTTGTCTGGTGGTTGGGTTTGTGTTTTTTTTTCCCCCTTGTTTTTTTTTTTTTTTCAATTTATTTCTTTTCCAAATCAGGTTCAGCAGTTGTCTTTTCAAACATTTTTTTCCTCCATTTTTATATTCAGTCTTTTTTTCACCAGCTCAGAGTTTTTCTTCATTTACGTCAGTGCTGTAGGTAAAATGACTCACACTGGCGTTTAATATCGCACGCCATATTATGCATATCCACATTTTCCTTTTATCACCAAGCACCCTCCCATTGTTCCTGAAGCAGACTTCAGTGGGGATTTTAATTCTGACTGCAGGATGTGTTTGTTAACCAGTTACCGTTTTATTGCTTGAGCTTACCAGACTCTCCTGATGTCAGTCTTCTGAAATGGCTTAAAAGCAATTACTGGGTTTTTATTTCAGTTTTTGTTTTACTATGTTCTTTCTGCTCACCTTTGCTATAACTCTTTTCCTTCCTTCCTTCCTTCCTTCCTTCCTTCCTTCCTTCCTTCCTTCCTCAGTAGTCTCTCCTCTGAACCTACTTTGACATCTGCCTTTTGTTCACCCAGTCATATTTTGCACGTTTCACCACGATCTGTTTCTGCTGTTACTAAACCTTAGCCCCAGCTTCTCCTCTTGCCTTCCAGGTACGAGTTGCTTCAGAAGGAATCAACGGAACAGTGGGTGGAAGCAAAGTAGCCACCAGTCTCTACATTGAAGTCATGCTTTCCCAGCCTCTGTTCAAAGACATTTTGTGTCAAGATGATTTCAAGGTATGAAAATGTAATTTCAACACAGATGTTATTAATGCAGGACTTGTGATGTTTGAGGAATGGGCACACTGCTATTTGGTAATACACTTTTGCTCTAGCAGTTCTGCTCTGCCTGCACTGGTAAATTCCTAAACTAACTATGTTCAGATATCTGCTGGTGCAAGCTGTTGTAGCAGGTGCTGTGAGCAGTGGTGGCAGCAGATGCAAAGTCATGCGGGCTGCACACAGGTGAGGGAGAGATAACACTTCTCCACTATCCTTCAACATGCATTTCCTCTGACTTGACTGCCAAAACCTAGGCATCACAGCTTACACTAATCCACACAAAATACTCCCCCACTCCCTTCTTCACTCAGATGTGAGATCCTCACCTAGAAGCCTGCTGGTTTAGGTTTCTTGCAGGCTTTGGTGTCCCGATGCTGTCCACTGTCAATTCCATGATTTGGATGTGTTTAAAAAAAAAAATACACAGGCAGAGTCACGGGGTTCTTCCCTACTCCAGTCAGTGCCTGACCAGAGGGAGGGTGGGGTGCTGACTTCTACCTGAGCCTGAACACGTTTGTTGATTGCAGTGGTGGTGGCAGCTGTAGCTGGCACCACGTGGCATTCTGGTGGGCTTCTGCTGCCCCATCTCTGTACATCCTTTCTCTGTGAGGAAGGAAGGCTGCTGCTTTGATGACCATTTTGTTTTCTGCACAGTTTTGTTTGCCCGGAGTACCATTTTGTTCTCAGCAAATAACTAAATCAAAGAGCTCGTGAAGCTCGTGACACTCAAATCTCGCACAGAACTGCAGTGCTCATTCAGTTGTAGCTCTTCAGTTGTGTGTTGTGTTTGGATGAATTTCAAGGATAAATCTGACCTTTTAGTTAGTGATGTGCAGTTGCAAAAACGAAGTGGGGATGGAATTTTACTTTGGCAAAACCTCCAGCCCTGCATTACCCCTCAGAGCACCAACACTCTTGTGTTAGCTTTTGTTGTTACAGAATGTCTCATGGATCCTCCACATGCTGTATCTTTCCCCCAGCCACCAAGATACTTCCATATTCCAGTGGAATGTAGAAATTACAATGAGTGGATGTTTTTGATCTTGACACCTGGCAACCGTGTTGGATTATTTCTGTGTTTAATTTCCTAGAGAAGTGCAGGAGGAGCTCACTGCTTCCCAGACCTTCGAGTTGGAGTATTTAAAGAAATCGTACCTATGGGCATAGATCCAGAAAAAGTCTCTTATAAGGAAACCGGTAAGTTGATTTCATGAAAAAACAAAGCCTCTCATCACACTGAGAGGTAAGCGAAGAACAAAGTGTCTTCACCAAGAAATACTTCCTGCTGCACAGTGGCCAGGACACAGCAGATACAGAAAGCATCTGAAGTAGATGAATTGATTCCTTACCAGTAGTCAGAAGTCAATGATGTAGGGAATTTGCTGGCCCAGATTTTGTTGTGCTAAGTGCTTCTCTGCTTCAAAAAGCTGAGAGCTAGCTGTCCTTTTTGTAGCAAATTGTAATAGTCCAAATGACTTTTGGAGTAAGCAAATACTTTATTCTTTAGTCCGGGAATGGCTCTGGACACCTGCTAAAGGCAGATCTCAGGTGAGATTACTTGTGATGATTGGGAAAGACGCTTCAAAGCACGAGAGTATTTGTTATAAATATTTTGTAGGTGCTAGCTCAGAAATGGTAAGTATAAAGAGCTCCAGTGCTCTATCAGCTTGCTGTAAGAACCAACTTGTATAGGAAGAGTTTTCCATAGTCTTGTGGATCCAGTGGATTGTCATGCTGTGGATGCAGAGAGCTGTACTTAACTTTTTTAATAAGGTGCCAGAATCCCGCTGAAGCTTACACTTGGGTATTTATATGCATTTTCCTACGCTTGGGACTGCTGACCTGACTTTCCTTGTGTTGAAGTTAAAATAGTCATGCTCCTATCACAGTAAAGCAGAACCAGGTTTTGTATCAGGATCATGCCAGCCCCCGGCACAGGCAGCATTTGTTTTCTGCCACTTATAGCTGCTTAGTATGGATTAAGCCCAACAAGAAGTACATAGCTACGCACCTGCTATGAGGACACTTACGTAGATGGTAACATGTTGGTAGACTTACTCGTATTAAAGATTTGAGAAGTCTGGCTGTGAAGTTTATCCCAAATAAAAAAAACATTCATTTCAAGTAAAAGCTATCAGTCTGTGATTGTTTCAACTCCCTGCTTCTGAGCTGACATTATACTGGATGTAAAACTCCTGTGGGCTATGCTAAGAGCCATCTCTGCATGCTGCCATGTTATTCACATTATGCTGATTTCTTCTTGCCATTACAGCAGTTAACAAGCTTCTTACAGAGCCCATCCCTCCCAGGAATGGATACCTGCCCTTGTGGACATGTAAATGATTGTTTAGTGTTTGTCCCTCCCAGCTGGGGATACCTGGCTTTGTTAGCATCGGAGTGATCGTTTTTCATCACTCCCTTCTCTTTTCCTAAAACAGTGTATATATATGTAGGTTGGGTCTCTTTAGTCACTTGGCTGAGAACGGCAGCAAAGGGAGAGCTGCTGTCCTCTTGTTCTCTTGCTGTGATCATACTTCATAAAACTTCTGTGAGCTGTCCTAAATTGTACTTGTATTACTGTACATCTGGACAGTGAGCAGTAGCTCTACAAATAACAATTAGCAGAGCAGTTCTGGACATTTTTTTTCTATCAAGAGGTTTTGTCGCTGGCAGACTTCTGTAAGTAGGGGATTTTGGTGAGGGAGACTTTGTTTTCCAGTCAGCTGAGCAACCTAAAAGTTGAGAAACTTTAAGTAAATTCAAGTTGCATTGCAAGTAGTACATGCTTGCAGAAATTTTCCGTTTTGTTCAAAAGGGATTAATTTCAGTGAAAAAGTTGTGTCTCTAGGGTTCTGCCCATCCAAATACAATGAAAGATGAGCCAAGTGGAAGGAAACACATTACGCTGTTTTTCACAGTTGTAAGAGTTGCCAGGGGAACAAAACAAAGGTCATACAGACAGGCAACTGTCTGCTGCTGCTTCTGTCATGTGGAACAGCTGGAACAGTGTTGTGTTTTCGTTCATTCACCAGTAGAAGCTGAACACAGATAAACTTAGGTGGTTGGGTTGGGATGCAAACTCTGAATTGTCGCAGAAAAAAAATGTCTTTTAGGCTGGAACTTTGAGGAGAATCTGAACCAGTGAGAGATCATATATGACATATTGTAGTTCTCATTCTCACAACTTCTTTATCTCTGTCTTTATTTTTTTTTTCTAAAGGAATCCATTTATCCCCTCAGGAATTTCACAGAGAAGTAGAGCAGTATCTGTCTCAGGCCAGTCAAGGACAAAGCGATACCATCTTGCTGGATTGCAGGAACTTCTATGAGAGTAAAATTGTAAGTGGTGCTTGCCTGCTTCTTGCAGGGTTGCAGGTGCTGAACGGAAGCAGTTCGTGTGGCAGGGGTGTACCTTTACTCAGGAGGAGAGGTGACATTGACTGAAATAGTACCAGTGGCTGTTAGACACAAGCAGTGGAGGACCCCGCATGACCCTGTGGAGCAACCCAGTATGGATCCTGCCAGGCAGAGGGCTTGTACAACTTGAGGCAGGAAGAAGACAAAGCAGTCCATAGGCCAAGAGCAGCGAGAAGTTTATTGTTTGAAGTAAACATAGTGTAACATGTAAGGACGTTTTCTAGCATTTTTGCAGTGCCCCACATGCCAAGAAGAATGGGGGCGTCCTGTCCTTCCGTTTCCCACGTACCAGCTCTCCTGCACTGCTGTAGTGTATCCTCTGACAATCCTGTTCTGCCTATCTCCGTGCTTGGATAAGAAGTGTGTCCTGAATTTTCTCATATTTTATCAGCTATTTTGTTGCATGAATGCAGTTGAGGAGCAGCCTGAAGTATTGCAGAACCACAAAACAGTTTGGGTTGGAAGGGACCTTAAAGATCATCCAGTTCCAAGCCCCCTGCCATGGTAGGGATGCCACCCACTAGATCAGGGTGCGCAGGCCTCATCCAAGGCCAGGAGGTGTCCTGGCCTTGAACACCTCCAGGGGTGGGGCATCCACAATCTCTCTGGTCAGCCTGTTCCAGTGCCTCACCACCTTCTCAGTGAAGAACTTCCTCCTAACATCCAATCTAAATCTCCCTTCTTGCAGTTTAACACCATTCCCCCTTGTCCTGTCAGATAAAAAAGTTGCTCTCCATCTTTTTCATAAGCCACCTGTAAGCGCTGAAAAGCTGCAGTGAGGTCTCCCAGGGACCACCTTCTTCAGGCTCAACAGCCCCAGCTCTCTCAGCCTTTCTTCTGAGAAAAGTATTGCATTGTTGGCTGTGTGCAGTGACCCAGTTGTCCTGGCCCCAAAATTTGTTACTTCCTGTAGCCTGAGGCGTAGACCTTGCCAGGTAAGACAGCGTATAACCACTCACATGCCCGTCTGTTGTTATTTCAGGGACACTTCCAGGGCTGTCTGGCTCCAGACATCAGGAAGTTCAGCTATTTTCCCAGCTATGTCGATGAAAACCTGGAGCTTTTTAAAAACAAGCGTGTCCTGATGTACTGCACGGGAGGCATTCGCTGTGAAAGAGGCTCTGCTTACCTACGGAGCAAGGTGAAATGTCATTCTGAGGGCACAAGTGTCGGGAGTTGAGACTGCAGTGAGGGTGATTGTCTTCTCTTTTGTTGTTAAATCCTTACTGAGCATAAAGTGCTTGGTGTGGGGAGAAGGGTGTCTCACATTTGCTTTGTGCTGCCTGTCACGGACACGGATTGTTTATTGCAGCTCAGCACGATGTGCATGGACTGCAGTCACAGCAGCGATTGCTCTGTGAAAGAAGTGAACCATTCACTGAGAAGAGGTATTTATTTGTAAGTGCCTCGACCATTCTAGTGGTGTTTGAGGAGGGTTTGAGAGCACTCTGCCGTGTTTCCACGAGCTCTATCTAGGTTATGCTCTGTGCTCGTTACTGTACAGCCTGAGCATTTTGTGTGAGGAAAGCCATCAAGTCAGTGATTTCCCAGTGTTGTGGAGTTAAACCCTTCACACATTTTATTGTTCTAATTGTGTCTTCCATGCCACCGTTGTCCTGGGTCCCTACCTTAAGAGAAGTGAACATTTACATCCAGAGATGTAAACCTTGATTCTTTCTCTACTGCACGAACGTGAATCTTGAGAAATTCTGCTCCTGTAAACAGTTCAGCACAAAACAAACAAACAAAAACACAGAGGCAGCAGTGGTTCACAGAGGTTCAGAAGTGCTTAATCTGGGATGCAGCAAACCTCCCTCATCTGAGGTGGCTACCAGCCTTTTTTTGGCTGTACTGTCAATTGCTTCTTTAGGCTGATGTCAGCCAGCCACCCAGTGGTGCTGACTAGATTTGTGCGTGCACCTGCTGCCATCTGATGGTTGCTGAGAAACTGCTGCTGTTCCATCACCCCTGGTGTCATTTCCAAATCCGCTTGGGTAGCTCTGGCCCAGCCCCACTGCTGCCGTCTCCTTCAGCATTTCTGCTGTTGTGCTTGAAACAGGCAGTGTGCAAAGAGGTGTACCAGCTAAAAGGTGGAATCCACAAGTACCTGGAAGAGTTCCCGGATGGATTCTACAGGGGGAAGCTGTTTGTATTTGACGATCGTTTCTCCATTTGCTCCAATGAAGATGTCATCTCAGGTAAGGCTAGATAACCTGCGTGCAAAATGCTGGGAAGCTATGGCAGAGTTTTCCACAGAGATGCATAGAACAGGGGGGACAGACTGGCATGTGTATTTCATCCTCGTACTCACGTTGATCTGTTAGTACTGTCACTGTTTGTGATAATCAACTCTAATCAAGGTTTTGACACACAAAACACAAACGAGAGCTAAAGAGGGCACTAAACAGAGTTCCCTAAAGCTGGGTGAGTAAAATGAAGCCTCCCCTGCAGAACAGCTGCAGTTATGAGCCATCAGCAGCTGCAGGGATGTCACACACTGCTGTTGTTACCCACTTGTTGACCACAGAGATGATCAGACTGTGGTTGGCCAAGTAACCACAGCGTTAGAGTTCTCCTGGTGTCAGCTGGTCTCTGCTGCAGAGGTCTGAGAGTGTTAGCACAGACTGACAGGCACTGGGAACGTGGAGGCACTGCGCTCTGCAGCAGTTAGTTGTTTTATGCCTTCATAGTTTCTGCAGCCTGTAGAATCTCCGTGACCTCCAGCTGAAGTTGTTACGAACATTGCCTGATCGCCTGGCTTGGGTCACTCTTCAGCTGTTTCAAATGAAATGCCTGTTGTCATCTTCTCTGTTGCTAGGTACAAATAGAAGGAACTTGGCTCTGGCTTTTTTTTTTTTGGTTTTTTTTTTGGAAGCAGTGCTTTTTTTTCTCAGAGTGGGTAACGTTCTGAGCGTAACCTCCCACTCCTCCTCTGCATTTTACCATACTCATCGTGAAGGTTCCTGGCTTGGTGTAGCAGCAGAACACACTCTGGGTATATCACAGCCATTTTTCACAGAAGCTTCAAGGGGAGGTGTTGAAGTAGGCACCTTCTCAATGGTGCAGCTGAAATGGGCAGAAAGCTTTTTGTTAAAGGGTCAAAACCTGTCTGATGCTGTGGAAGGACTCTGCTAGGACTGCAGGTGACTCCCCATATGCCACTGCTTCCAGGTGGAAAGGAGCCCCATGGCATCGCTTTCAGGCAGCGTCCCTGGGTGCTGGGCTCCTTCCCACCAGCACTTGGTTCTTCATGGTTCTCCTGGCAGCAGAGACCTGCTCTGTCAGATCTGTCTGCTCTGAGCTCGAGGAAGCAGCAGCGGGCACTGTGTCTGGAATGACAGCTGCCTGGAGTTTTTTTACGTCAGAAGTTCAAAAATTATCTATGTTCTGGAATACCAAGCTAAAGCAGGAATAAAATACCTGGAATACAAATGGATACCCTCTTAAATGAGATTTTAGCCTCTTGGTGCCACTGGAAGCCCTCTGCAAGGGGGACACATGGGACCATGAGGGTGTTAACGTGCTTTTTTTTTTTCTCCTCACTCCAGCGTGCAGGTACTGTGGGACGCTGTGGGACCAGTACAAACTTTGTTCCAGCCAGCACTGCCGGCAGCTCGTCCTGACATGTCCAAGTTGTCGAAACAAAGGTCTTACAGCTTGCTGTCCTGTGTGTCAAGAGAAGGAGCTCGAGGTGACTTCAAGGGCTTCAGGACAGACGCTGAAGGAGGAGTGCGAATGTACAAAGAGAAGGCCAAGGGTACCTGTTGAACGTATCTCGCGAGGGACGCTGGATGCAGGAAAAGTTTAAGTTGTTTCATTAGTTAATCTGACATTGTGCTAATGCAAAGGGCTTCTAAAACCAGATCCCTGTCTGCTCCTCAGCTAGGTTTGGAAATCACAAAAATCTGTTGGCTTTGGAAGTCTTGTTTATGACCCGCCTTTAAGTCCTGAAAAACTGTGCATTACTTGAGTGTAAATTACCAGAGTGCCCAACCTATCACCGGTGCTACAGGATTCCTCTTTCTGGGTACAGTCTCGTAGCAGGGCCTCTACCATGGGGATTTTGCAGCAGAGAATGTGATGGGACACAGCTGCTCACAATTATAAAGAAACTTAAACCAAAAAAAAAAAAAATCCATTCTGTTCTTCCTGCCTGGAGGTGGATCTGTCTGCCTGCTCCTTTAATCATGCATTTGCTTCAATAGCTAGTGCTAGCATGATGAAGACTGCAGATTTACCAATTTCTGGCTACGTGACCAGTTTAGAGCTGAAGGTATTCCCATGTGGAATTTATTATGACTCTAAATCATGACTCCAGTGACTTCCATGATTCCAGTGGGATTAGGAACTCACACAAGGAAAAAATTCTATAAAAGTGAATTCATAGTTTGTTACTCTAGCATCAATGTGATTTTTACTTTCTAAAGATAGCATTTTTTCTACAAATGTCAACAAAGGTTTTCACAATTTCCACATTAAGCCATAATTCTATACTATATCATATGGAATTTAACCATATTGCCACAGGTGATTGATGCTATAAGATCATTTCCTTAGTACATAAACGCATATATGTACTCAAGTTGCAGCAGGGGAGGCTCAGGTTGGCAATGAGGAGACATTTCTGTCAGAAAGAGCAGTCAGGCACTGGAACCAGTAGCCCAGGGAGGTGATGGAGTTACTGTCCCTGGGGGTGTTCAAGGACAGGTTCGACGTGGTGCTTGGGGACATGGTTTAGTGGTGACATTGGTGGCAGGGGATGGTTGGACCAGGTGATCTTGAAGGTTTCTTCCAACCTTAATGATTCTGTGGTTCTGTGTACATGCCATATGCGTGCATCTCGTGCTTTACACCAGTGAGGAAGAAGCAAGGAGCAGTTGCCTTTGACTGCAGCATAAACCTGGTGGGAGGAGCAAAGGCTGAGGATGTGTGTTGCTCACAGGTGCTGCCTGCTCAGCTGCACTCATTGTGTGTGACCTGTGGGTTGAGCAGCAGAAGTAACTCTTGTTCTGACGCTTCCATCTGCCTGGGAACTGCTTCTTTCAGCTGGTCAGTACGTGAAGTACCCAGCTCTGCTCGCACCAGAGAAAAGACAACAGCTTGGAGTGTGCTGGAACTGAGACACACGGAGAGGGGAGCACGGAGACCATCAAAATACCAGCGATGGCACCGGTAGTGATGCTGACAGGAGTGAGTGTCAGCAGCAGCCGTAAGGAGATGGCCAGGTCCCTTATCCAAGTTAAATTATCCAATATTTTGGGAGAATCTGTGCTTTGTAAACATGGCTTGAATTTTTCAAAAGCTGGGAGATGTTTATGCAGTTTTCAGTGCCTATTAGTGGAGAAACCGTCTTGGACTTCGAAAGGATCCCACAACATAGTACCTCAGGGTACTTCCCTGCCTGGTGCTTGGTGTGCCTGCTGCTGCAGGAAAGTTATTAGTAACACAGAAGATGTGTCACGACTGAAAAGTGTCTTTGCAGCTTACACCCATCCTTGGTACTAAGTCATTAGGGAATCAAAATCAGTTACTGGTGGTTTCAGTTTTCATTTTGTGTTTTAAACCAGCAACTTCTTTTAAAGGCAAGAAAAAAGCACGATTACTCAGGTTTCTGTAGTTGCTTAGTGACAGTTAGGGCAATGTTACTCTCAGATAGGCTGTAACCCTCTCCCACAGAGCTGTGAATTTGGCACGGCCACGCTGGTGTCTTGACTGGCAGCTTAAAGATGGGGGCACTGGCTATGTTGCAGCCAGAGCACAGCAAAGCACTTCAGCACTGCTGCCCTGCACTCAGAGGTAACAGTCCTTGTGACAGCTCTTCTCGTGAAGCAGGACTTTGAAGCTGAAGTGTCTGCCTGGGGAATCACTCCAGAATGGAAAAAAAAAAAAAACAGCAATTCTGTATGCTGCAATCCATACGAGAGGGAAGGTTGGGAAATTCCTATCAGTAGGAACCTTAAGCAGAAGTCGAAGCAGGACCTGTAGTCCCCTGGCATCTCACCTCCCAGGTTTTGCTGGCCATTCTGTGCTTGTTTTGAGGCCTGGAATATCAGTGGGAAAAATCACAAGCTCTATGTGCAGGCTTGGTCTAGAGCACTGACGGCAGTCCTCAAACCTGCGTATGTTCTGTCTCTCTCTGTCAGGTGTGAAATGAAAAAGGACCAGATATTATAATTTACTCTGTCTGCAAATCTGAAGCACTATAATCCCTGTGGCAGGCTGTTTGCGTATCAGTTCTCAGTGCAGAATGAGGCAGGGCAGGCTGTATTTTATATGAAAGCCTCTGGAACTGCTGCGATGATAAACAACCCTTAGTGCTTCCGTCAGAGTTTCTACAGTACGGCACAAGCACACTTGGTTTGTCTGGTGGTGGTGCTTAGTTCTGCAGCAGCAAATGCTGGAAACCAGCTAGCCCTCTGCCACCGGGGAGCCGTGGCTGTGAGGTGCAGTCCTGAGAGTTCCTGGCAGTGGGAGATCCTACCTCGGAGGCAGAGGAGGGCTGCAGGACCTCTGCTGGTCCTTGTGCACTAAGGCAGCAGCGGAGAAGGTAAGAGAAGGTGAGAGTTAAGCGGGACAGGCTGTGACCACCAGGTGCTGCAGGCACCCCATGGCTTTTTCCCCTTTTCCTGGAGAGCTGCTGGGGCAAAACGGGGAGCTCTTTGCCCCTGAACATCACCATTTTGTAGCTGTTGCTGCACGACTTGATGCCTTTCACCACAGAGCCTGGCGCTGAGCAAAGCAGCTCTGTGAGCAAGGATCAGCTGAGGAACCTGGAGCAATCCCACCAGCTTAGTGTGAACTACATGGTTAAAGTGGATGCTGCTATAGCACAACAGAGGAAAAAGTGTTATTTTTAAAGGGCTGCTGTTGTTGTTCGAGGCAAAATGCTGCCAGGCAGGAGTCTCTGTGCATGTTCAGGTTTCTGAGCACCATCAGGATGTCCCAGAGCAGAACACAAGGTGCCCAAACCAGGCAGATCCATGTGGATGGCTCAGTGGGAACTGTGCCTCTGGCCTGATGAATTAGTCAAATTATTTGCAGTGCACGTGGTAGGAGGCTGTCTGCCAGATTTTTTTTTTAATTATTATTTTTTAATATGTCTTCAAGCCTTTTTATTCTGTATTCTTTTAACCTTATGAAATGGAATTTGCAGGGCTTGGGGGGGGCAGGAGGAAGAAGCTACAGTGAAGCGTTTCATTTGGCATCATTAGCATATTTATTAAGATTTTAAGAGCAACAAGTATGTTTCCCACATTGCTGACAGTAAAGTGTTTCTCTGCTTTATTTTTTCAGAGCTAAGTTCTATCTGCACACGAGCTCTGTAGAAATCTGGGGTCTTTCCTGGAGTACATGCAAGAGGCTGCAGGACTCTGTTCTTAACAGATGCGTACAGACAAATTCTAGTATTTTGCTAGGCTGTGTTTACATCAGACCAAGAATAAGCCCTTAGTACAGCAACACGTCTGCCAGGAGAACCTCCAGGATCCCAGCCACGGTAACAGCAGGCATTTGGGGTGGGACAGTGCTGGGTTCAATCCACAGCACGCCTGGGAGCTGCGTGTTCCTGGGGGCATTGCTCCCAGGCTAGAGGACGGGTGGTGGGCTGACGAAAAGCTGCCAGGCTGTGTGCAGCCTAAGTTCACAGCCGGGATGTTTCTGCTAGCAGGAAACATCGCAGTGTTCAGCGTTGCATTTATGCAGATGTTAGCGGGGAGAGTAAGCAAAACAATCCCCAGCGTAACAAAATTTAATTAATGGGCAGGATCTTCTCAACAAAACAGTGGGGAGAGAGGATTTGACTCATTGCTGGTGAAAATCTGGACACACGCTTTTGAGGTCATGTAACTGAGAGGGGTGGGGACTAGAAGAGAGGACGGTCTCTTACTGATTAGCTTGGCTATTTCTGGGGAGTTGGTGTTTGCAGCAGGTCTCTATAAAGCTGATGTTTTTATTCAGGCATGCACAGGATAGAACAATATTAACCCATCCTCCTACATCAGTTTTTGAGGGTTTTATAATTGGTGGCCTTAATTTAAATTTAGCGGGGGGGATAAGGGTAGGGAATCGATCTTTTCTGAGAAACACAGGGATGCGTTTGAAACAGCATCTCCAGCTACTTGACTCAGCAACTGTCAGTAAAAAATTACAATTCACAGCTCCTGAAATCAGCCTGTTTCTGGACAGCAGAAGTGCTTGTTAAACTAGTTGCTCCTCTATAGATATTTGAGATCAATTTCAAAAAAAAATAAAGTATTTTTTTAACACTTCTGTAATTTGTGTGAAACAGTTGAATCCTTCACTCATGCATACCACATCCTAACTATTATACGAAACACCGTGCAGAAAGGTTTATAGAAAAGTCAGGTCCCAGGTTAATTAAGTCACCTTCACACTGGGATGTACTCTAAACTGCGATTGTGTAAAACTGTCAGGCTGTTCCTGGCTTGAATAGTTTCCAACTCTACAGAACACACCAACAGTCCTACTGGATAAAAAATCTTCAACTACAGCCACTAGTTAACTTAAACCATTAGTGCATAAAACAGAACCCAGGCACCACACATACGCTGTCAAGGCACTTCAGCCTTTGGCTTTCCACAGTGGAGCAGAGAGCACTGGGAGTGACCGCCGCAGCCAGGAGCTACACGCCGGTCCTGCACTTGGGGAAGATGGGCCCGTTCAGCTCCGCGAGTCTGCTCTTCCTCACTGAAAAAGAAGAGGAAGAGGAGTCAGTCACGGCAGGGGGAGGACGGGGATGGCAGATGTGGCTTGCCCGCTGTGAGAAAGATCTTAGAGGCATGATTTCTGCCAGGAGAGAAAGAACAGCGCGAGCTCTGAGTTCCAGCTCTAAGCAGCAGGTACAGCCCTAGAGAGTTTAAAGTTAAGGGAATTAAGCTGAGTTTTCCGTCCCTTTGTTACGGCTAAAGGCTACTTTGAGCCTCACCTGTCTTACTCTACAGTCAAGTACATTTCATGCTGTTTTGGTAATCTAACGTTGGCTGAAGCACCTCTGCTAGAAGGCATCTGACTGATGTGAAGACAGCAGGAGATAGACACCACAGTTGTTTTTTTCTGCTTGTTTTTCCTAATCACTCTCTCAAATTAAAAAAAATAAAAAAATAAAAAAAAATTTTAAACTTATACCTTGTGCCTCCAGCCCTTTGATCATGGTTAACGTGGTCTGTAACTACTCTTAAACTCAGCTCTGTAACTACTCTCAAAGTTGATTTGCAGCTCTGAGAGCTGCGTCTATGATTTTTCAAGAACTGTGTGTAAGGAAAAAAAAAAGTGTAAAGAGGATGCAGAAGTTAGCTCATGGGGATGAATGTAAATGCTGTCGCAGCTGGCTCAGGCAGGGCATCTCAGAGAACAGAAGCTACAGGACCAAGACCAAGCTCTGGCAGCGCCAGGTGATGGTAGGCAAGAGCGCTGGAGTGCAGCAGAGAGCTATTGCTGGCAGGGATGAAAATAAAAGTTTTCTATACTTATACATTGTCCAGGTGTAGAGCTGAGAAGCTATGGCCAGAGACCATGACACCGATGAATGCGAGCTGCAAACAAGAACCAAATCAGACAAAAAATGCAGATCTTAATGGCCAAAGAGACAAAACGTACACCTGCTGCATGGGAGGCAAAGCTGTACGCTCCTTCCTTCCAACGCAGGAACAATTCAAACACTAGCTCCAGATCTTTCAGTTGAACACTGTGTATTTATGTTCATTAAAAACCTTTCTCTACAAGATGGAAAACAGCAAGCCTTTCCCGGAGCAGCTCTGTAGCGACCAGCAATGCAGCGGCAGGCAGAACAAATAGCCCAGTGGACGGTAATAAGCATGCTGTGTGGTTAGTGGAGAACTGGCACGTAGCGCTATGCTTGGCCACGTTTCATAACAGCACAGCGCCGTCTGAAGCAAGACCGCCTTTTTATTAAAATAAATACATATATTTGTCATCTGTTTAAGTACGACAGCCACTTAGAGCTATTTCTCTATGCTTTTTAAGCCCGAAGCTGATGGATGGAGGACTAGAGGACCCTGTATGTGGTGAACCTCCTGTGGATTAAAATACAGGTTTCCAGCTTTTCGCCGTTCCTTGCCAACTGGCATTTATACCTCAGGTCTTTCCTCAGGAGTGTTTGGAGGTCATGTTTACAGCCACCCTGTCTACCCAGCAGCGCTGGCACTTCTAATCAGCCTGGAGAAGAGGAGGCTGAGGGGAGACCTCATCGCAGTCTACAACTTCCTCGTAAGGGGGTGTCGAGAGGCAGGAGACCTTTTCTCCGTTAACACCAGTGACAGGACCCGCGGGAACGGGGTTAAGCTGAGGCAGGGGAAGTTTAGGCTTGACATAAGGAGGGGGTTCTTCACAGAGAGAGTGGTTGCACACTGGAACAGGCTCCCCAGGGAAGTGGTCACTGCACCGAGCCTGACTGAATTTAAGAAGAGATTGGACTGTGCGCTTAGTCACATGGTCTGAACTTTTGGGTAGACCTGTGCGGTGTCAAGAGTTGGACTTGATGATCCTTAAGGGTCCCTTCCAACTCAGGATATTCTATGATTCTATGATATTGCTCCACTGGACGGGTTTCCAGTGCTCTACAGCACCTTGAAGCCAAGCAGTGGAAAGCCTCTGCCACGTTCATTAGCTGAAACAGCACTTTACAGGCTGGCCCACATTTTCCTTCACGAAAACGTGCTCACTTCGTTGAGAGTATAAATATAACTCCAAGCCATGTGGCTTCCCCACCTCCCCCCAGGAAACTTCCAGTTTGCTTTGCTGAGGGGGGTGGGCCAAGCCCCGCTGCCTTCAAAGTTCAGCTCTCCTATTTTTCATCTCCTCGTTAAAGTGGAAGTGAAACTGGAGGAAGACGAGCAGTTGGCAGGAATCACAAGTGCTGTCAGCTCGCAACCTGTGTGCCACATCACGCACGTTGCTGCCCAAGCACATTAACAGCCCGCACTCCTTCACATCGAGACCCTCCCTTACGGCCAGAAACCCGCCCTCCTGGGGGTCTGGGCTCCAGTGTCGCTGGGTTTGGAGCACAACCGGCATCGCTGGGCCCCTCAAGAGCTGGTACCTGACTCCAGCACACCCCCCACACCCCCTTTTTTAACTCTTTTTAGCAAGGTTCTGCCCCCCGCCCCACTCACTGAGGTCGTTGTTGTTCATCATGGCAATGGACGCGCGGAGCCGGGGACCTTGCTGGGTGAAACAGTACCCAAACTTCAGCAGGGTGGTGTTTTTTTCCAGTATGCTCGCAATTTCCATTTCCACTTTGTTGCCCAGGGGCTGGCTCTTTGGGAGGAGAGAACAGAGAAGCAGGTGAGTGAAGGTGTCCTCCTGTTGCTGCTGTCAGTTCACCCACAGCCCTCAGCTGCCACCAGCTGGCTCAGGGATGGACCAGCTTCTGCTTCTCCCTGGCTATGTGGGGAATGCTTGAGCCTCTTAATCTTAAATATTTTATTGTTGTAGGCAGCTTGCCCACCTCTGTCCCCCCCTGCCTGGAGATGCAGCCAGTCCCACAGCCCCTGCCGAGCTGGTTGGGTCAGAGGGCGTTCAGAAGGAGCAGGGATCTGCTCACCTTACCCCCTCCCCTCCTTCTGGATCCGCTGCTCCTCCAGCATCCCTGACATGGCACTGCTGGGACGCCTGCTGGCCTGCTCCTGGTACAGCCCAGTGGCTCCAGCTCCTCCAGCACACACCTCACGCAAGTCACCTTGCCCAAAGACTATTTCTTGAAGAGACGTGCAGCGAAGAGGAGCCTGGAGATCCTATCATCTTGACCTCACAGTCGCCTGCCCCAGAGCTCCTCACGGCTCAGCCGCTTCACTTCCACCCTTGGTTTGGTTTCTGGAGAAACTAAACTTGCCAAGGCATCTGTACTGCAGCACACTCTACAGCCCTCCTGCCGTGTTATCTGCTCCTTCCCTGCACTGCAGTACAAATTTCATTTTTACTAAGTAACCATTAAGCCCACGGCCACCTTAGGTCACCCTCCACCTTGTCCAGCCACTTGACCTCCATCCAGCAAACAGGACATCTTCCCCTGAGCAGAGCTCCTGACCACCTGCACTTTACCTGGTTGTCAATCCGAAGCTCCTCCAGGGCTGTGTTGCCCTGGAGCGATTCAACGAGAGCCAGGATGCCGGCCCCAGAGATGAAGTTTGACTCCACGTTCAGGCTCTTCAGCGTGCTGTTGACCTTCAGCATTTCAGCCAGCGCCTGCGGGCAGAGGTGGGCAGGAAGAGCTGGCATGAGACAAGCAGGGCCAGAGCACCCTGGAGCCCCTCTGCTCTGGGGGATACCTGGGGGACCTGGTGGCAAAGGGGATTCCCTCCTGTTCCTGGGGCATTTTTGCATCTGAGTGTGCTGGAGGGCACGGCAATGCCTCGTACAGATCAATATTTAACTCCACCCCAAAAGGTGACAGCCCTTCTCCTTGTCCCTCTTGTGAAGCCAGCATGGTGGTGGCAGGGGGTCAGCCCTGCCTCCTCTTGCCCACCACTCTTCTTCTGGAAGAATCCCGCAGGCAAATATCAGACCTAGTGGGACTAAAGGGCTGTCTTCTGGAATAAACAGCTGAATCCTCCACAAATGAACAGGGAAGCAAAGGAATTGAGGTTTGATTCTGGCTTTCATTACTGCTTGTGACTGAAACACCTGCACCAAAAGCCTGAGGTGCAGAACGTGCCCAGTGTGACTTAACTGTGACGAAGCAGCGAGTGTGTGACTCCAAAAGCACCTTGCCCAAGAGCAAGCCCTGTCACAACGTTGTCACTAGCAGCTGATACCGTGTGGCATCACACTTACGAAAGCAACAGGATCGTTGCTCTTCGTTCCAACAATGCTGAACTTCTTCACATAGGTGTTGGTCTTCAGTGCTTCAGCACAGGCTTTTAAAGTTGGTATGGGGATATTCTGTGAAAAGAAATGCAGAAAGCCAGAGTTAGGTCATCATCTATATGAAGGATATGCAATACATTTAAATAGTATTTCAAAATTATTATTGAGATCGACACCAGACTGAGGTAATTTAGGAAGGGGCTGATGAATGTTTTTTCAAGTTCTCTAGCTATAATTAACATATCCTGAGGACTGTAGCGATGTCTTCATCCCGTTTCCCACTCTGCTGATAGCTCACTCCCTTAATTTCAAGATGCAACGTCTCTGCTGTTTAATTTAATTACCTAGAAACTCAGCTACTTGTGAACACGGGCTCACGGGGGTGTGTGTAGCTAGGATCCATGAGCCTACAAAGCACTGCTCCTGTGCTTTTAAGTATAAATGACAGCACTGAGCAACAGCCATGTAATGTTATGGAAAATTTCTACCTACAGGGCCTGATCCAGAAAGACCTGAAATGATCTCCCTGTAGAACAAACTGCATTCACTTCTGACTGTAATAAAGCAACGTAAAACAAGGTAAATATTGCTATAAAATAATATATTTCTGGCTAACATTTGCCATACTAGTTCCCAGCCCAGAAAATACATCTACGCTTATTCTGAGTTCAGCAAAATGAGTACTTTTTGCTTATTGAACATTTTAGGTACTCTTGTCAGAGGCAGGCATTTTCATCTGCAAGATCACGTGGCTGGTGTCAAGCACATGAAGGTAAAAACCTTTATGCTACAGAAAGGTGCAGGTGGGATGGCACAGGTGTTTTTAACATGCACATGCTGTTAACATTCCTGCCATATGAATGCATCATCATTCAGCAAACCCCATGGGCTGGGGGTCCTCAAGCCAGGGGACAGACAGCAGCTGTATTTTTCAGTACATGTATGTACCCAGAGGCCACGTAAAAAGTGGTGCCGTGTCCTGGTTTGCTTTCTACAAGAAGAGAAGGAGCCCCAGAGAAGGGACGGGTGGGAGGTGGACTGGGTTATGTACAAGAAGGGATGTTTCTTCATATTTGCTTAGCAAGTGTCAAGATTAAGAAGCCATTTTCCTCCCACTGTTTTACCTTACAGGAATATCCCCTCCAACAAACGTGGCTGACGAAACCACTACAACAACTCGGAACACTTCAAACCAGACAGGCTGGAGGTGGTTTTCTGCACCTGCCCTCAGTCCAGAGAGCACACGGCTCCTCCAGGCAGCTGACGGCACTCTCCTGCCACCAGCTCCACATCATTATCCCACAGCAGGCAGCAATGCCTCCTGCCCAAAAGGTGGGAAGCGCTGGGGCTTCTTGCCTGGCTACACGCAGTGGCATGGCATTAATACCCTGCGCAGCAAAGCAGGCTTGGGCTCTGCCCTCTGTGTGGTGCTGTTGGTGGGAGAGGAGAGCAGGACATACCATGATATTGTTAAAGTTGACTTCCTCAAGGTCAGGATCGTTGCTCTGGATTCTTTTCAGAGTTTCTTCCACATCCGTCGAGTTCGGCTCCTCATCAGGAACGGGCTTGTACTGCGTGGGTTTAATAACGCCTGCAGGTGAAAAGCAAGATGGGCAAAACCAGAATTAGCCAGAGCAGCAGCACATCCCCCTTAGGTGTGCTGCCTGCCTTCCCGGAGCAGCACTGGGAGGAACATACAACCTGAGAGGCAGACACGAGACAAAAGACTGCACAAGCTCTTGCCAGACCTACCCACACTCATGTGTGTCCTGAAATGCTGCCTGGCACTGGGGGCAACCAGCACGGGGCAGCTGGTGCCTGCTGCTGTGTGCTGTCAGGGACCAGAGCCAGTGGCAGGCATGCCACCCGTGTTTGGATGCCTGCATCCGAAGGGTTGTGGTCAATGGCTCAGTGTCTGAGTGGGGATCAGGGATGATCTGGTGCAGCAGCTTCCTCAGCCAGGCAAGCTCTGGGAGCACAGGACGTCACCACCACTCCTCTGAGGGGCTCCTGTCCTCTCCTCTCAGGTTTCATTTGGAAAGACAGAATAGATGTTCCCACCTCCTTTGGAAAGTGATGTGCTTGACTTTTGGCAGCAAGAAATGATTTTGGCAGGAACAACTGCCCAGGAGACACCTTTTCTGCTCAAAGGGGATTAACGTTTCTAGGCAATCTCCCTAGGTGAGGTGTGAATTGTCTCTGGGAGGAATCACATCCACCCACACGGCTCCCCTGGGAAGGGGCAACATCCCATCTCCCCAGCAAACACCAGGAGATGGCAGGCTGCAGAGGAAGCGCCTCCCTGGCAGGCACCAGCCCAGAGCTGGACAGCTGTAGCACTCGCGTGCCAGCCAAGGAAGGGGTCTTTGCTCACACACGAGCGTGGCAGGGGTGGCAGGAGTCCAGCAAAAATAAAAGCCCAACCCTCAGCCTAAAAATAATTCCCACTTTGCCTCTGTGTCCAAGCTGGCAGGGAAAGGCTGCAGCCTGCGACGCGCTCTGGATCACTTACTGTTAAGCCCTTCTTTGTTCACGATAGTACTGCTCCCCAGTGCCTGGTAGTACTGCTGGTTGCTCATCAAGGTGTGCATGCCAAGGATGGCTACAGGCAAAAGGAAAGGAGAAAAACCTCGAGTTATTGCGGGCTCCACAGCCAGGAGAAGACGCTCGTGCCCGTGCTGCCCAGGATGGGGCCAGCAGCATACTGCATTTTTCTGTATCGGCACAAAGCAAGGCACAAAGGTGGGACCACCCCCAGCTGTCACAGACACACAACAGGGCTCAAATGCACCCTTATTCATGCCAGTACAGCTTGACTCAGAGAAGAGGAATGCTGCACGGACAGCAAACAAACAGCCAAGGCTTCCCAGCACCAGCCTCAACCCAGGGCCATGTGAAAACACAGCGGGGAAGACAAAACTGAAAAAAAAAAATGCCATCACCAGGATTTAATCTCAGGGTCCAGGCCAGCAGGAGCCTGCACATCCTCATCACCCCGCTCACCTGGGCACATGCCACGCCAGGTTTTGAGATTTTTTAAATTATTATTATTATTATTATTTTAAAATAACTATATGACTTCCTGCAGAAAAATGCAGGCATGTGGACACTTGTCGTATACAGGCACATATGAACAAGTATTGACCTTGGGACGGGCACAGCAGTTAAAACAAAGAAAAGACCAAAAGTAACTCGCAGGCTCAGCACTTTTGACACCCCCCCATGTGCAGCTTGGTGCGACAACAAAAACCCTCTACCAGCCAGGACCGTAAACACCTGGGCTGCAAGCAGGGGAAGGATTTGCTATTACAGCCACGTGGCTTTGCCCTTCTGCTCTCTTGCTGAGGTAGAGTTCATGCTGGTAGATGACAGTGACCCGCAGCATTGTCAAGTCTGGTGCTTACCGTGCATTATCCACGAGCACACAAGCCAAATGAAGACATCCCATTTCTGCCTCCCCCGGTGGACCAAAGGCACAGAAACCCTTCCAGGACTTTTTGGGAGCCACCCACAAGAGCTGTCCTACCGGGCTTGCCAAGGAAGGGAGCCAATGTGCCACGGCTGACAGCGAGCCCTGCTAAATAGGCAGGAGCTGTTTCACAGCCTTGGCAAACTCGGAAAAGCAACACTGTCAATATTGAGCCTTCAGCACAGCTTGTATCACATCAGCTCTCGAGTGTGTTCCCCCCAGGCCTGCAGAACAAAGTGCCCTCAGCAGCATTTCTAGGTGAAAGTAATTGCTTCACAGGTCTGGGGCTTAGAAAGATGGATTTTAGAGAGAAGTGCTTTACAGGATGTTAGGGGCAGAGTGAAAGAGCAAAACCAAGAGACACAATGCTCAGCCAGGGCAAGTGCACTGGAAGCCCTCGTGCAGAAATGCATTTCTGAGCATGAAGGTGGTTATTACTGCGTGGAAGATGCCTGTGTGGTGTGGTTATCCTACAGGCTATCTCGCAGCAGAAAGGACACTGCTGCAGAGTACAGACATCAGAAGGAGACAGAACTGGAGGAAGAAGCCAGAAGCACTGAATTACCCATCGGGAGCTAGACCAGCATGGGATGTGAGCCTGGCAAAGCAACCGAGAGGTGTTCACGCACTGCTTTGGTCTCAGCCACAGAGATATGTCCACGCTGCTGGCTTTGCCAAGATACCAACATTGCATTCTCTAAAGCAGCAAGCAAGGAGGCTTGCTGGGGGTCTCCTCCACTCAGACACCACAGCCTGCAAAGCAGCAATGAGGCAATGCTTGAATTTAACCAAAACAAGAGGTAGAACCCCTCAGAGCAGGGACCATGCCTGTCCTTCTTGGTTTGCACGGGGCTTGGCTGCTCCAGTGAATGGCACACCATACTTTGGAAGACCCCAGCCTGACAGCTCCATTAATAGAACAAGAAATTCATGTTTCACCGTGTCTGTTTGATTTGTTTCCCAAGGGTTTGGCTTAAAGGGAGCTGTGTTCCCAAAGGAGATGGGCTACAGGCTGCAGTTTGCTAGGTTCAGTGGCAGAGAAAAGAGAAACAAAGAGCCCGTGGATAAATCCTGCTTCTCCCTCCTCAGCTCCGGTCCGTGCTCCTGAGTGAATCACACGGGGGTGCTGGGCTGGAAGTAACTCTAAATATATGTTTCCTTTTTTACGAAGAAACAAATCCTGTCAAAACCGACGGCATTCACATAAACAGCAGAGAGCTCAATAGCTCACGTCCCACAAAAGAGCAAAGATAAATCAGTAGCTAAATAACTCAAACCCCACGTCACGTGTAGCTGTTTTACCAGCAATGTCACAGAGCTCTGCATCAGAGGCATTAGCGAGGGCTTCCTCCAGCTCCGGCTCCAGAGTCACGCTTTCCAGAACAGGATCCATCGGCTTCTCCTTAGGGATCCAAACTTTCCCTGCAAATGCAAAGTGAGGTCATGCTCAGCACAGCCGCAGCACCCGTCCCGCCACCACAGAGCGGGGTGGAAAGGGCAGGGGGGCACAAGGACCTAGATAAAAGATCAGAGCAGATGAAGAACCCCTTCCTGTTAGCAGGTCTGTGTCCTGCTGCAATGTGACAGGGGGCAATGGGCCAGGCACCTCCGGCTGTGGAGCAGGATGCTTTTATCAGTGTGGTGGTGGTACCTGCAGCAGCCTTGTGTTACTTTCATACAGAGCAACTTTTCAACGCATGGTGCTCTGAAAGCACAGCCTGATGTGGTAGGACTTCACTTCTTTGAAGGCTGCTTGGAGAAATGTAAAAGGGATGCAGGTTTGCCAACACTTGGGTGGACCAAGGGAGGACGGTGGCCTGGATCCAGTGCTGTCCCTCAGAGCACTGCCACCCCCCCACGAGCGGAGCAGGGACAAGCAGCAAGCAGAGCTCCCCTCTGCCACCCTTGGGCTTCTGAAGGTGGACACGTGCTGGGCAGGGACACCTCCACCACGGCTGGCCAGGAGGAGGCTGTGAGGAGACACCAGCAGCAGGGCAGACAGCATCCTGCAGCAGCCCCGCATCGCCGCAGGGAGATAGCGAGCGCAGGGCCTGGCATACCAGCCGGGGCTATTTTCGTCCCCTCTCTGAAACCAGAGTCAGCAACACCGGAGGGGAGAAACAACAATCCAGCCGCTCGGGGCTGTGCAGACGCAGAGGCAGCTAAATTTAGCCCCAAGGAAGAAGCAACTGCACGGCGGGCTCTCCCGGAGAGAGATGGAGGCGGCTATAAACGGCGCCGGGCGAAACCGCTCATCTCCTGCCGGAGGGGCCACAGCTGCTCTGCAAAAATAGGCAGCATGTAATTTAAAAATATATGTATTTTATACATAAATATATATAATATATTTATATGTGCATACATATGATGTGTATACTGTAGAATAAAAATGTAATTCACCGTCTCTGGCTGACACTCGACACAAACCGTGCCTTCACTCAGCAGCTTGTCGCAGGTGAAATGATGTTTAACGTGTCTGAGATTGCATCGGATTGAATTATAATTAACTCAGCACAGAAGCTGAAAAACCCAAAACGCCTCTGGCTGAGTGCTGCCTCCTGCTGCCGTCCTGGCCAGGCTGGTGACCACAGCCGGGCTCAGGCATGCTCAAAGCTGCTACATCTTCCTGATGGAGCTCAGTGACATCTTTCTGTTTGCATCATTCAAGGAGAACTCATTTTTTTAAATAAAAATGCTGTAAAACAAGCTCTCCCTCAGCAAGGCACAGGGATCGCTAAGAAGGGGCAGGAAGCTTTGAGGAAGGCTGCACTAGGGGCTGTGCAGTTTTGACATGCCCAGGTGCTCGTGCTGGGGTGTGAGGGGTGACCATACCTCTCTTTTCGCCTGTGAAAGGAACCAAGTCTTCTCTGTCTTTAACGTCTTTTGCCTGCTTTTCCAGGTGGGCCATGAGCTCTTCCCTTTTGAACGGGCCAGTTGGTGGCTTTTGCGTCTGATCCCTCTGCCTGAGCCCTGCCGGCAGCAGCGCGTTCTGGGCACGGGGGGAGAAACACGGGTCATCTCTGCAGGCCTGCATCCCTCACACACTCACCCCTACCCACCTCTCCTCTTGCATCGCCTTTCTTACACTTGCTGGACTTCTCAAAGTCTCAGAACCTGTCTCCATCCAGCCCCAGCGGCTCCCATCTCTGCTAAGACACGATGCTCCTTCCCTCCCCCAGCACGAGAGTTCAGACACCAGCTCCACGGGCAAGATCTCCACGCTGCCAGGTGGATGCTTCTCCACAACATCAGCTCCGTCCTTCTCTCTGGGGGCTCTCAGCCATCCCCTCCTGCTCTTCCTTTAGCCTCCTCCCACGTGCTCACCACCTTTGATACCTCCTAAGCTCAGCAGATCTCCTCCCTATCTGTCTGTCCATGGGCCAGAGGACCCCACTGGAGGTGGGGGCTGTGCCCCCTGGTCCCATGAACATCAGCCTGGAAAAATCCCCATGTCTTTCCAGCAGAGGGTTGTGGTGGTCCACAGGCCAGGACGGTGGTGCCTGCAGCTCCACAGCCCCAGAGCCCCAGCCCTTTTTTCCAAGCTGCCTCCTCGTTACTCTGCCACGTCAGCCGCCGCAGGAAGTTGCTTTGTGCCTGACACATACGGCACGTATGCACCTGCTTATATTTAAATATAGAACAGCCTTAATGCAATAAGTCTGTTCCCAGATCTGACACTAAGCGTGTTCTTTAAAGCTCTGCTGGACAGAAGGCAACATTTGTTTTCCTTAAGACACCCAAGGTGATTTTCAACAACATGCTGACTTTTCTGTGCCCACCTCAGTAATTCACTGTAACTTAAATCTGCTTCAGTGAAAAGCCTGGGAAGAATGATTACTAATAGCAAGTAATTAGCCACAGCCAACCTTGGTGGGCCACTCAGCAGCACACCACTAACGCACCAGCCAGGAGGCGTAAGGAACAGCTTTCTTGCTCAGGCTTCAAGCTGTGCAAGGTGGGGATGCAGCTCGGGTACCCAGGCCACAGCTGCACGGCAGGGCTGTCACCATTATTTTACCTTTCCACACCTTTCACAGAACCCTGTCCATCTCCACATCTCCTGGGCCAGCTGTAACCAGCCCACCACCACGCAGACACGATCCTGGGAGGCAGCCTGCCTCCTCTTAATTACTCTCCTGTGCTGGCACTGCAATTAAAAGCACTGATGATGCAATCTGCACTGCCCATCATTTCCCCCCGAAGCATTAACCGCATGTTGCAGGAACAATTTCTCACTTGGCAGTGCCCAGCCTCATCATCTAACGCTGCCGTAACCCAAAGGCCTGCCAGTTGGCTCCGCGCAGCCCCTGCCACAGCACAGCCTTGCCTCCAAAAATGTTTTCACTGTTTGGCATCAGCAGGCCCAGCATCTGCATTTGTGCAGCTCCAGATGATGTTGGGAGGCTAGAGAGCAACCGGCCCAGTTTGCAGAGCTCGGGGGTTTGCTTTTCTGACTGCAGACAGGAAAATACTGGACATTTGGAGTTTGCTGTGAAAAGAAGCACCCAGCCAATAAAACCCAAAACACTGCCTGAATGTGGCCTGATGAGAAGCAGTGATTCCTAAATATCAAGGTAGGTCTTCCTAAAATATAAGGGTGTCAGGATGGTGTAAGCCCAAGCACCCTGCTGCAAAAAGCGGTGTACAACACCAAAACTATCAGCAGGTTTTACTCCAAAAGACTGTCAATTTAATTATTGGGCCAGAGACCAGTACGGTGCTGGTCACACCACAGCATGCATCCTAGGCACGGGCAGGGGGACACGGCAAAAACAAAGCCCCACATAGAGCCTGTGCTCACGGTGCAGGAGCACAACTGCTCCTGCCCGTCTGGGGCCAGCCTGTCCCATCCCTGCACCGAGTAGAGGCTCTGCAAAGGACCCCACCGAGGCACAGGTTACTAATGCAGCACATTTGCCCACAGCTATGTGGGATTTACCACCTCCCAAGCCTCATTTCGAGACGACTTACATCAGGATCCAGCTCTTGCAGGTCATTCTCCAACTGCCTGAGCTCCTCCTCCGTCAGGGTACCAAGAATCTTGTCTTCGTCCAGGTCCCGGTATTTCTCTAGCTCCTTTCTGTAAGACATCTTGGAGCAGTCCGGCGAATATCACTCTCACGCCGAAACAGGACCTGAAATGAAAACACGGAGCGTAGCCGTGAATGCATGAAACATGACCCCGCAGCCCTGCTGGTGGGGGAACGCTGGCTATCACGGACTCAGACTTGCGCAAGATTTATGCCCAAAGCGTGGCTGGTTCCGAAGCCAGGTCAGATTGCTCAGGGCCCCCCTGCCCACTTCCAGATGCACGTAGCAACCCAGGGCCAGGAGAGCAGCGTGATGCTCGCCCCACCACGGACTCGCAGGGGATGTATCAGCACGGGGCTCTGGCTGGGGACACCCAAGCAATGCGGGGTGTTAACACAACATCCCAGGCAATTCATCTTTTTGGGGGCAATAAGCCACAGGTGGTAAAGCCTGCAGCTCACCCACCCTTGGGAGCACCGCTGTGCACGTGGCACTGCTGCGGCCAGGAGGGAGAGGAGATGTGCAGCATCGCCGAGTCCCTCCGAGCCCTGCAAATCCCCACGAGGCTGCAGACCTGAGCGCTCCTTCCTGCGGGACTTGTAAGGCAGCTGCGGCTCTAGATAGGAAAATTATCTTTAGCCTGCCCACGAAAGGGCACATTAACGCGTAGCGGCTCGACAGCGAGCCCTTAAATTTAGAGCCGTCATCTGCTGCGAGGCTCGGCCTCCCCTGGCGCGCCCGCCCGCTGTCCCCACATTCCTGCCACTCGCCACCTGGGCGCGATGCCTCGCTTATCAGGGGCTTATCAGGGCAGAGCTGGGAGGCAGGAGGTCCCGGGGACCCCGACCTGGAGGCTCACAGACCGTGAGGAGCTGTGTTCGTGCACCTCCATCTCTGTCCCTGTCCAGGGGAGAGATGTCCCGCAGGCACGGAGCCGTGTGTTGGATGCTCCTCCAGCCACTTCTGGGAGTTTGGGAGAGGATTAACCCGGTTCACCACAGGTCCTTTCCACCAGGCGTGTCCTCGGTGCCTTCCGAAGCCCGCAGCGTTGATCTCTGGTCACTTTTAATTAAACCTACCCATAGTCCTCGCTCAGGCGGCACCACAACAAACCGCACGCACAGCACACAGAAACTGATCAGAGCTGACCCCACCACAACTTTAAGCAGGTGTTCGCCAAAAAAAAACAAAAACAAACCAGGATTTGTACGGAAAGCCGTCAGGAAGGCAGCAGAGACGAAGGACGAGGGGGGCAAGGCTCTGCGCGCCCAGGGCTCGCCCCGGCTGAAACCCCCCCGGCAGCGACCCCCAGCCCAGCCGTGCCCAAGGAAGGGCAGGGGGAGAGGAGCCCTGACAGCCAGCGGGGGGCACGGGCAGAGGCTCCTCCACCCGCAGCAGGTGCCCCATGCCGGGGGGGGACAGGCTGCAGCCCCTCGGCCCCGTCCCGACCCCAAGATCCGAGCCGTGCCCGCTTACCGCAGCACCGCCGAGCCGAGCCGAGCCGAGCCGAGCCGAGCCGGGGGGCGGGGGTCCGGCCCGGCACAGCACAGCACGGCCCGGCCCGGCACCCAGCGGGGCGGGGAGGGGAGGGGAGAGGCCCCCGGCCGCCCACCCCTTCCCCAGAGCCACGGCAACTCCCCTCGGAGCCGCCCTCCTCTCCCCTTCCATTCCCCTCCCCTCCTTTCCCTGCCCCGCAAGGGAGCCCCCCCGTGGGCTCCACGCACCGAGGCTGCGGTGAGGCACAACTGAGGGATTGCACCGATGGCTGAGCGCTTGTATCGTGCGATTATCGTGAGATAAGCGAGGGTCGGGCAGTGCAGCGAGCTGACAGCACCGCCGCCAACCTTCAACCAGCCGCCGGGGGTGACCGGGGCGTACAGCGAGGAGGGGGATGCATAAAGCAACGTCGTGAGTGAATAGATCAGCATTACAGCCAGCAATTATTAAACAAATATCATTATTATATCATGTTATAAACAGTTTTGACCTCTGTCGCACTTCAGTCAGGCATACCAACACCCCAACCCTCCGAGCCCCACGCTGGGTGCAGACTGATGTGGGTTAACCCCAGCAGCTCCCCCCCCAGTGCAGCAGGGTGTGGAAGAAAATGGAAAAAGGCAGAAGTGCAAGAACTTGGAGGCTGAGACCAGGAGAGTTTAGCATGAAAGAAGGGAAATACCAAAGAAAAGGAAAAAAAGAGTAAAAAGGTGTGAAATGGCTCACCACTCCCTGACTGATATCCGTTTGCTCCCCAAGCAGCAGCAGCCCCCTCTCCCCCCCTGTTTTATGCCCCCAGATGATGCCACACTGCCCAGGACATCCCTTTGGCCAGTTTGGGTCACCTGTCCTGCTTCTGTCCCCTCCCAGCTCCTGCTGCACCCCCAGCCTGCCTGCTGGCAGAGTGGCGTGAGAAAGCAAGGTCCTTGGCTCTCTGCAATCTGTGCCCTGCAGCAACATCGGTGTGTTATCAGCATTGCTCTCATCCCAAATCCAAAACACAGCGCCACACCGGCTCCAAGGAAGAAAAATATCTTCAGAAAATATAAAATAACTTCAGAAAAATAACAGTCACAACCAGCCCAATTGAAGGCTCCAGCGTAAAGGCAGTGAGACTGAGTGAATGTTCTCCTTGCTTCGTGTCTGGGCTTTTTGGACTCTGGAGCAGCCAGCTATAACCAGGGAGACAGTGAAGCATACCCTAGAAGGATAGGACAAGCAGCTCAAAAAGCATCTTAATTTCCTGAGCATCTACCAGGCTGCTCCCCCTGCTACTACAAGCGTAAATCCCAGGTCTGCTCCACTCCATCACTTTGCAGGTGCACGTCTACTCCTGGCCAACAACAGATCAGCAAACCTCATAGTGTGCAAACACAGCCCAGGTATTCTTCGAACAACCCGACAAACTTCACTACAGCTCCACAAAATTACCCTGTGCCATTAAACTTTTCCAGCAACATTTGCAAGCTTGCAGGTGTAGGTGTCATATGCTCTTAGGCACACAAGAAAGCTCTCCCACTCTCCAGAAGCTCAGGAAAGTGCTTTTCTCATCCTAATGACCCACACCATCCGGATTTTTTGGCTCAGCAGCAGTCCTACGTAGAAAGAAAACTCTTTTACATCAATATTTATCCTACGGCAGCTGGAGATCACTTTGATTCTTTTACCTACATTCATCACCTTTGCAGCTGAGGAAGGAGAAACTATAAAAAATCCTGGAAGAATGATTAATTAAAAGCAGCTGAAAGCTCTTGTAAGCCTGATAGTAACCTTGCTAAAACGGCAACCAGAAGCTGTATATACCAGGTAACACGCAGTGTTGCATGCAAAAAAAAAAAAAAAAAAATCAATGGAAATCTTAAGAGGTTAGACACATTGGCAACCCAGAGAGGCAGACGATACCATCCTTTTGCATGTCTTTGGGTGCTGGGCTCCACAGTCTCTGGCTTTCTTTGTAGTACAATGTCACCCACTGCTTCCGCAGGCATTTTCTCCCATCTTGCTGTTACACAGGCACCGCATGTTTCTGTCCATTTTCTCTTACCCATGCAGGCAGCAGGCCATCAACTATAATAATATCTACACCACCTCTAAAAACCAAGGTCCTCACAATCTGAAGGGAGGCAAAAATACTGTGTTCAAAGCAATCATCTGTGTGCTTATGGGACATTGTTTGCTCCTGCCTCGTGGGAAAAGCAGTTGTTTAAAGTTTCTCAGAAACAAGTAAGAAAACAAATTATTAGAAAAGGAGGGAAAGGAATGCCTTGAATTTAGCAAGCAGAGGAAATGGGGTAGAATTCAGAAAAGTAGTATCATTCCTAACAAACAGCATCCAGACTAGTAAGCACAGGGAACTCCATACCCTTCTGTGAAAGTTAGGTCCTATAATCCCAGGCAAACTCCCCTGCCCCAAACAAGGCATTTTCAACTATTCAATTCTTAGCATGCTAAGGAAGGGGGAAAAACCCATCAAAAATGCACACCTCAGTCACTAAATTCAAAAACATTGAGGACTGCTTCCTTGTTTCCCAAGCAATAAAAATTCTAGTTAAAAAAAAAAAAAAAACAAAAAACAACACGGGAGTAGTATCCAGTAATGGTTAGAAGTACCAACTATGACATATGCCTCCCCCCCACTCAGGGAAAGATCACAAGAACAAGTCACCATTGTTTTATTGATAAATAACTTTTTTAGTATTTTCACCCAAACTCTATCATTTCAGTGGTAAACAAAAGTGCAATTTTTCATAAAGTCAACCTGAAGTCAATATAACCCAAACTTGTTAAACAAATCTTTTTCACTGAACACACATTTCACAAGTTCATACCCTTCATGTCATCAAGGCAATGTAAGAAGTTACATTTCTCTTCAAAGCCTGTTAATTTATTTTATTGCTAAAGAATCTGAGCCGCTACGTTTCAGAAGTGGTGATTAATCAGCTTTTGAAAGTTCCGCAAGACTTTGAGACACAAAGTCATGAATCCACGTATCAATATCTGGAAGAGACGTGTCCACTAAGTAAGTCACTATTTTTCGATCCCAAGAGTTAGTACTTTCATTAATTGCCTGTATCTGCGCCACCAAGGGTTTCTTCTCTACTCGATTCCGAAACATTATTGACGCCTCTTCTGACCACTGCTGGCTTTTCACTCCTAGGACAAATGTAAAGCAGAAGAGTATGTTATTTACAGACTAGAACAATCTGAGTGACCAAGCTTATATAGAAGCAGGGGGTTTAAAACCTTGAGAAAACAGATATTCAAGTACTAGTGAAGGCAGCTTAACTCCAGGAAAAAAAAAAGCTCACTCATCTCCCACACAAACAATGTTAATTATTGCAGAGGCTAGAACATTTATTTTTTTCTTAAAGTCTAAATCTACAGATAGCTTCACAAAAGTGAAAGGCAAACGCACTGACTCACTGAGTTTTTCCAAGTATAGTAGCTGTGATGTATGACCAAGCCATGTTACCTAGACAAGAAGGAAACTAAAGATCTTTTCAGAAGAAACTAGTGATTTGTATTCTGCCTGAGGATGCTGAAACAGTAGCCTAGATTTAGATTTTCTTCATCTCAAAAGAGCATTAGCAACTAAAAAACCTGCCAAGCCTTCAAATCCCAAACTAGACCTGCAGAGAGAAGAAGTAAATAGAAATGACTCCTAAATGTCTCACAACTCCTACTGTTTTTTGAGATCCCACAGAGGTGGGCCTGCTCAGGGACATGATGCTAGAATCCAAACTGGGTTTGGATACGGCTGTAAACCACCAAGGAAGAAGCAGCTCCTGCAGACTAGGAATTCAGTCTCCCCAGACCACTGCTGGTGCAGAGCATCTAGGCACAAAGGACTTAAAATGTTGCAAATTCCCAGGCAGTAAGTTACAGATAAAGGAAACAAAACAGAAGTGGTAACACTGCTTCTACTATTATCAGCAGCTTGCTAACAGGACAGGACACCACAGACCTGTCAATCCTCACAGGTTACAGAAGGAAAGCCGGGTTGGTAAGCAAATAGAATTGAACAAGAAAACAGACCAGAGTCTGAAAGACAACAGGTAAGACAAAAAGGGAAGAAAAAAGTGGAAGAATAGGAAGAAGATAGTTATCTGTCTTCTGGGCCTAGCTGGCCTGCTTCGACTGTATGTGGCAGCTCAGAAGCCAGCTCAGCTAGCTACTCAGGATTCTGTGAAGCAGGAAGAATTGATGACTTGCAGGCCCTCTTGGCAAGATCCTGTACTACCCCAGTACACAGACAGAGCTAGAAATCAGCTTCATTTCAGCACTGACCTCCTAGGACCCCAGCCTAGTGGGAACACATCCAACTTGACCTGTCTAAAGCAGTCCCCAAGGTCACACTGAGGCTATGCTGGAAGGCAGATCCGCAGAAAGCAACCAACAGAGCACCAACTGGTCTGTCACTTCAAGCAAGTGTATTCTGTAATTGAAGTCTAAGCTAACTAAGTCTAAGTTTACCAAACAGAGGTAGAAAGTAGCAGGTAAGAAGAGACATGAATCTGAAAGCAATGCCAAAATGAAATAAATTTGAACAAGAAGGAAAATACATTAAGGAGGGAACAAGTTGTAACTTTCTTATTTATTTTTTTAGATGTATGCACACCCTGTATGCCCATAATTAAACTAAGCTTACTTAAGTTTGATGAAAGCCCCCACCCTCCCCATGGAGTTAGTTTGTGAAAACCAATGTATTTCAGGCAATTTTGAGTTCCAAATATTTACTAGAAAACAGTAAGTTACAATATGGACAAGATAAGAAAGATTAACACCTCCAGAAACTCAGCATCTTGCCCCTAATTTTATGTAAACTACAATAATCAGAACATCAGTTCCTATCAACAGATTTATTGTAACTTCCACGCTTCATAATAGGTTACGTTTAAAGATCCAAAAAAACATTTGGATTTGATTTCCCTGGGTCCTTTGCATATTAGCCACCACACACAGGTAAATATTTATAAGAAACAGCTGCTGTTAGAATTTAAGCAATCTTCAGTTTTATACGTGCTAAAAGTGCTCCATTAAATAGGTAGGAAACCCAAACCATCAACACCTATGTAAAGAAGAAAAGGAGATCTACTTTGATAGCATAAGCATGCATGCACTGAGCATGTTTTTGCAAGCAGGTGCATGTTCACTCTAGAAAAAAAGACACTAACATTCAGCTTTGTCCCATTTACATTTATAGGCATTTGGTATCCTCACTGATGTAAGACTTAAAATAAATAAAAAGAAGAGTAAATGATTACCACCTACCTGCAAGCTGAGCTCTTATAGCTTGGAAAGGTAGTTTTCTGAATTTATCCAGGAGTGGCTGTACCTTCTCTATGCTGACAAGCTCATGTTTACCATAGTCCAGCTCGTACACTGACAGAAACCCATTTCTAAGGATTCCTTTTATTATCACCCTGTACCAACTGAAAAGAGGAAGAACAAGAATAAACACGATTTATATTTGTCCACTGTCAGGGCACCAGAAAAGCAATACACGACGGAAAGATTCTAACCAATGTGTCTCAAGCTTCCCAGATCTGGTACTATCTGAATGAAGTCCTTTGAACAACTATCTGGAAACGTGACGAGACTGCAACCTCATTTACTTCCTTAATCTCTCAGCTATAGCCAGAGATCTGCCACCTTGTTAACAATGCAGACAAAGCATTTCCCCCCAAAATTGCAACAAGGCCAAGCTTTAAAGAAAAATGTGTAATTCTGTCACTAACTCCAAAACAGCTATGCATGATGATTTACCAAGATTTAAGTACTGCTGTAGGTAAAAGCTTGCCTTCAGAGATTCTTAATCTAAGTATGTACTTACTGATTTTCAATTTTAGCTGCATACAACTTGTTTTTTTCAATGTTCACAGGTCTCTCTTCAGCCATGCTGTAGTACAAGATCATTTCTTCCATTAGGGCTTCCAGGTTATGTAGCTCTTTCCAAGGCTGGACAACAAAGTGACCTGGATGGCATGCCACTGAGACATAGACATCCATGAGCCCACCAACCTTTGACAAGGGTAGGGGTGGAGGCATATCACTGGCAGACACAGCACTACTGGGCTCCACAGCAGGCTCAGCTGAATCAGAGAAACTCTTCTCTAGCCTTCCCCGATTTAACTGCAGTGCTGAAACTGTATCACCTGTCACTTTGGCGGAGGTGGTCCCCCTGGGCGTAACGCTCAAGAAAACATCTTTCTGATGCTTCCACAGGTCTGCATTTACAATCTGACGATTGACACTACGATCCACGTCAGGGAAATTCTCTGGAGCAAACAAGTAAACGTGTGCAATTCCCTTTGCAGCATCCTGTTTAACCACCTTTAGAAAGAAAGTACAGTTTAATTTTCAGTTATCAACTACTAAATGCACATCTGGCGTTGAACAGCAGACTAAAGCCTTAACAGAAAAGCAGCAAGTTTACTCCCGTGAAGTATTTTCAAGATTCTCTCAAATAAGTTAACGAAATTGTTGGATAGTAAGCCAATCACAGGTGCTAAAAATAGCATTGATATTTATTCCACTAATGTAAAGCATATACAAAGTTTGAATCAAGTTTTGTTCTGCCCAACCAGTTCAATCTCAATATTGCTTGGCACAAGCATGTACGATTGCAGTTTTCTGGAAGACATTAGCCACAATTATAAATTAGCCATACAATTCTAAACAATTAAGTAATGCTATCAAATATTAACACTTAATCCTTCAGAAATCTCTTCCTGTCATTATGGGAGGTGAAACCTAGTAAATTAAGAATGGAATGAAAAAAAGGTGAAAAAAAGCTTCTAGGTTTGTATCATGTATAATTTCCAAGCACTGGCATAAAAAATATCTTATTTAAGGGCATATATCATTGGCAGCAACTAGCATTATTGATAATAAAGCACTGAAATTTTCATATGACATAGTACATAACATTTGTTTACAGCTTCCTCTGTTGATTTTTCTATCTTTCCTCTAATAATCTGCAAAGGATATTGCTACTTATAGGCAGCAAATGGAAGACAAATAAAAACTTTCCAAAATTAAATCATTTGTGTTTCTTCTATTATATAATCAAATAAAAACTAATATCAAACTCAAATTATCTTGAAAAGGACGTTTAGAAAAGGCAGTTGCAACAGCCACAAGTTCCAGACTACATGAGCTATGTTTTAACTGCACAGCCTCCTGGGTTAAAAGAAGCAAAAAGATCAAAAAAAAAACTACAAAACATGCTTTCCAAGTGCTCTGCCAGTACTTGGAATCAGATTTTTAACAGGAAATCATCTTTGTCTAGTCTCCAGATAGCAAAAAGATTTCCTTTATAATGGTGGCTTCAGTAAACTAAACCGGAAAGGAAACATTGCCAATGGAAATAATTTTATCTCAAATATAACCGAAACCCTTAATTAAATGATAGCAAATACTAAGTCACACTGGATTAGAAAAAAACAACAAATGAAAACTAAAACCACTTTCAAAGACCAGAATGAAAAAAGGTTATCTTCACTTAAGAGGCATAAAAATCATTTAAGATCTATGGAACATTTATGTGGTAAAACACAAACAACTATTTCTTTCTTAACAGTTCATAAAATAACTCTAGCTCCATATCTGGACTGGCACAGGAAAATGAGAAAGGCAATCAGCTGCTAAAATTCTTCAGAGGAAAAGAGAAACTGCTAATGAGCCAAATATTCTTATGTCAAACATCATAAGAAAGGGACTTTGTATTACACTTATGTCCAAGAGATGGCTACAAACTTTTAAACTGCATAACAGAAATAAATTCTGATGAATGGTTAAGTTTTCAAAGTTGTTCTTTCACTGTTTTTTTTTCCACAGGCCTATGGATTTAAGGTCATACAGGCATTTTGACTATTTACCTTCATGCTAAATTCAGGACAACTTGTTACTTTATCTCTCAGCCACAGTACAGCATCTGGAGTCCACATGCCAGTGTTGGGAGGCAGATCTGCTAGGCAGCATGTTACAGCCTAAGAACAGAAGCATATAAAAATATGGAAACTAGTCCACAAGTTGCCATTCTCAGAAAACTCATTAATTGTCATAGATTCAATAATATATGACAAACAGAAATAGACAGAGGGACATGCAAAACCTTATCATTACTAGTTCACTATTACCACAGCATCCTGTCAGTGGGACTACATTACAAGTTATTTCAGGCAGAGGTGCATAATGAAATGCTCTCCATTGTTGAACACGATGAAACAAAACAAAAAAATCATAGCATAAACCTAGAAGTAGCACCACTATCAAGAGATCTAGTATAGGTCACCTTAAACTTGTCTTTATACCTGAGGAGGTATTGCAATTACTTCTCTCAGGAATTGTGATGGGATTTCTCTTAGGTCTGAAGCTTCTACAGTTGCAACTGTTCCAGTGTCCACGAAGCGTACACCAAGCGCCCGTCTACTGTGAATGATTGTTATCTGAAATAAGACAGGAAGACAATCATTTTAAGGTTAAAAACACAACAGTGAAGCATACACTGTAAAATGTTTCAAGGAAAGTAAGAATTCGGATTTAGCTGAAGAGCCTTTTCTATGTGGGAAAACTGTTGCTGTTCTTTGAAAGCTTCTTACCTCTACACGTGCCCATTTTCCTTTGCAAGGTAACAAGCAGATTTTCCCACAGAAAGGCAGTGATACATTAAACTCTGATGTCTGCTGCAAATGCAAAAAACAAAAATTAAAATGCACAGAATCATTCCTAGCTGATACTTAACGAGCCATTTCAAATGCTACAAATAGATTAAACAGTTCTGAGAAGCAACAGAGCTGTCTCAAAAATAGTTTCTTTCCATCCTCAGAAACATTTTCTGTATCATTATTTACGCTTGCCCCATTAATAAAGCTTTAAGTCTGAGCTGTGGAACCAAGAGAATATGAACTACCAGGAAAAAAAACCTTTGGAAGCACAGAATATAAAGATCACTGACCACTAACTTTAATGTTCTGAAAAGCAACAGCACTGTGGAACTGTGATAGATAACTGAAGAATTTCCTCTCGTATATTCTAAACTACATTTAACGTGGACTCAAAGCCTCATGGGGCTGACATTCACTGCGATGATCCTAACCAGTGTTAGAAGACACTAGGAACATTGCAAAAAGCATGAAGAGGTTCCCGCTGGAGACCCATAAACACCTTATTGTGACTAAATTCGCAGGCAAAACAAAAAACCTCATGAGAAACTGTAAAGTCAAGGTCTGTCTTTGATAGCAACGAAACCCTAACACACTGTCCAGCAAATCTGGACAGTTGTCTGCCTTTATGTAGCTAAACCTTTCAGGGTATATCTCACACTCTTTCCTTCAGTGTTCAGCTTACTTGAAACTGAATCTTGATAACCAAGACATACAAAGTACTTATACAATATAAAGTACTTCCAAACGGAGCGTGGTCCAGAACAGGCCTAAAGTTCGACTTCTAAAAAAAAAAAAACTCTTAAAAGTTAGTTTTACAAGCAGTAATTCTAACAGAGTCTTACTTTTCAAGGATCTGCATTTCATGATTTGATTCTCTCATGTTTCAGCTGGACGTTGAACAAATTCAATACTGTAAACATTTTTTCTTTCATATAAAATCTTGACTATAGGAAGGGTTGTTGTACATGTGTGTAAAACGTAGATGAGTTATTAGACCTCTCTATTACATGGCTACTTTAAAGTAACTTCATTCTTTTGAAAATGTCTTCTATACATCAGTTCTGATTGAAATTAAACAACATTTAAAAGCTAAGGATACAAAGACAATATATGCAGCACATCAGGTCAAGGCTGTTGAATATTGAAGGAAGCCAGGCTAAAAAGAACAGACCTTGGTCACGCTGCTTTTGTCGTCACTTTGCAAAGAGCGTGCTGTAGGTCAGGCTATTCATACACCTCAACTCCATCACATAAATAAATATTCCAGAAAAAAAAGTATGGCAGAACATCCACAGGTTTTCTATCAACCTAGAGCAGTTTCTACAGGAAGCTTCCCATTATGAGCCATTTTGGTACTGTTTTAACTATTCAAGCGAAGTTAGTAGTAGTTATTGAATCTTAAGAGACAGCATTTGAACAAAAGAGCATCAGAAAACATTTTAACCTTGAAAACCGCATGCATAAAAACTAGGAACAGGTTTTTCAGCCTTTTTAAGTGTTCACATGTCTCAGAAATCTGAACTTTTCTACAAAATAAGGACTGGTGCACTGAAAAGGCCACATGACTTGACTTCTCCCTCATCACAGACCTACCTTGTGAAGGAAGTGGTCTTCTATCTTCTGCAAGATTTCAGAAAGCCTAGACAAGCCTTTAGATGGCAGTTGGCAATACAGACTTCCATCTGAGAGAACACTGGTTACTCTGACATTTGTATATAGTGCATCTACCTGCAACAGTAAGATTTTGACAAGAAAGGGGACACATACACACAAAGTTAGCACATTTGTGAGTACTGTTCTTTGTCCATCAAGACCTCTGTGGTCAATGATTTTTAATAAATTAAAAAGAAAAGAAGTAGATGGTACCTGTAGGTGTAGTTCAAAGGATTTGTCATACAAAGCCTTCAGACAAGTAGCATTAATGTTGATGTCATCTTCTCCAGAAGTGTCATAGAGAACAAAAAGAGGAGTATCACTCCTTTCCAGTATTTCCACAGCAAGTATCTTGGAGCATGCCTGCAAGTCTACAGCCTTTACTAGGGCAGGATCATCACAGAAGACTTCCAGCCCTGTAAGACACACCATACTTTTTATGTATTACTTTAATGAAGGGAAATATAATAAACAGCTGTGTTTACAACAGGAACCTTTCCAAGAATCAGGATGTAGTTGGAAGGTTGTATTGCACCTCAACTTGCATTCTACTGTCTCCTTTTTTAACACAAAGGCATCTTTGAGGGGAAAAAAAAAATCTTCTTCAGAAAGAATCAAGGAAAATATGCAGACAAAAAAAGGAACTGCATTCAAGTTTATTCTTGTCAATTTGAAATATTTAAAATAAAATGTTCTTAGAACATTTTAGAATCTTAGAACTAACATCTTAGAAGTTAGAAATGCCCACCAGTTTTAGGAAATTAAATAATTTCTAGCACAGTCTAGGAAGCCTGAGAGTGCTAAGAGGGGAAGAATCACTTTAAAATAACTAAATGATCACATTAGGTCTCATTTGTGGAAAAAGGAGTCATGCTAGTACATGCTTCACACAACAGGTTATTTCTTTAGACATGCATGTATTAAAGGAACAAACCCATCCAAGCTAAGTGTAGTAACAACTAAGCTCTATTGGAGATACTGGGGTCTTCTGATATCAAGGTTTTTTTTATAAAACTCTTCTTGACATCCTGCTGTCCACACACACCTGTGTCTGCTTACACTGACTATCTTGGGCAGAATCTAACATACGTAGTTATTCCAAACAAGGATCAGAATTCTCAAACTGAGATGGTTCAATCCGTAAGTCATGCAACAGCAAGCTGTATAGACAGCACCAGCCTTCTCTTACCTGCCAGTTTACATTTTGCAACTTGAAATGGAAGCGAACAGAACTGCTTGTGTAGTTTGTACACACTGTTGCTTTCAACAACTTCACTGAAGCCATGGTCAACATAGTACACCTGGTAAGGGAAAGTGAGATAAAAGCATAAGATCATTAATAGAACTTTAAATACACATTCTTGAGACTAGGGAAAATGTATTCAGCTACCACATCCTCTGTGCAACCATTAAACAGGCATTGCATTTTTTGCTAATTATAGTGATACAGCTACATAGAACCATTACTCTAATGTTTATTTCACTACTTAAATATTCAGAGCTTTCAAGGAAGGTCTTCTCAAGAATTCTGCAAAACCATCCTCTCTAACACAATCTCAACTCTTCATAGAAACAGGGCTGGAAGGACTCAGCATATTAACTTAAACCACATGAACGAAGATAATAAAGCTGCAATTTTAGAGTTTTCAAAGTGTTGAAGACTCAAGTTCTATATAAGTGCCATAGTGTGTTTTGTATTTTGTTCTACAGCCTTAAGAGGACTATTTGGAGTTATATTTCCAGTAACTTTGACACAAATACCACAAACACTGCAGGAAGTCAGTAGTAAAAGTGTTGGTTGGCAGTAGGTAATCAGAACTAAGGTGAGAGAAAGAAGGCATACATAGGGCTTTTTACAACTTATTTCTAAACTATATCATGCAAAATATCTGCACAACAAACTTTCAATAGGGAGTCCGAGCAGTGGTGGATGACCAGCAAGCAAATGCTGCAGTGTAGTAGTAGTCTTCTTTTGGCTGCTAGCTATGCCTAGACAAAAATCAGAGGCAAGCTTGCTATTTTTCTCTGAAGCCAATGTAATCTTTCACAAAACTGAATTCTGTGACAACCTGTTCCTTCAAGTTCTAGCTGAAGGTTATCATGCTTTCAGAAAAACTCAGTCTATCTCATGCGTTATTTAAAAATTTATGAAATGGATCAATTTTATATGTATGTTAAGGAGATCTGGGTAAAAAGTCACCCAACTATGGGAAGAAATGAAAAAAGTTATCATTAACATTTGATTAAGCAAGAAATAACTGGAAAATCTGACATTGTTCTTACAGTTCAATTATGTAGTCTAATTTCTCTGTGGATGTCAAGAAACATCCCCTTGGCTCAGGAAACATTTAACAGAGGAGTTAAATAATCTCAGAGGGGTTTAATTAACGTGCACAACAGATGCAACTCCCAGGATACCAGACTTGTCTGAAAGGGAAGTTTAAGCACAAGTGTATCCTTCTCACTGTCTTGCTAATTAATGCACATGATAGATACTTCAGTACAAGACTTCAAGCAAGATCTGAAACCTATTAGCTATTGAATTTTCTCCTTCCCCATTCCAAGTAGCACCACCACACCCATTCCTCCCATTACTATCAAAGGTAAATTTTCAGCACTAAGGCGCTTTAGTGCCCAGCCCTGTATAAAATCCCAAACTTCCACAAAATCCAAAATATCTGTGGAAAAAAAACAAACAACAACACTGAAAGACCATTTATTTTTGACAATCACACAACTTAAAAGAAAGACTTTAAAAGTCTTAACTTCTCCTATAACAGAAAAGAGAAGTACTTCAGGTTGGGAAAGGAGACAATGCTAGCAGTGCACCATGCTTGGGAATTGACTGTGTACCTAAAAAAAACCAACAAAAAAACAACAAAACATTTAAAATCTTTCACAGAGTGCCAAAACAAATAACTGCTTGCCTTTATTTTCTTGTCTTCCACAGAAATTATCCGAGCACGCAGCCAGGCCTCATCTTCAGTGTGTACAACAACAAGTTGCCCAACACTCAGAGACTGAGCTTGTAACACTGCGCGGTTCTGACTATAGTATGCTCTCATGTCATCTTCCATTTGTTCCTGCGCGTAAGAATAATCTTTCCCCACATACCTACAGTGTTCCAATAAAAAAAACCAAGCAGACAAACAAACAAAAACAAAACACGCACACAGGAGTTAGATCAATTCAAGCTGAATAAAAACCCAAGTACCTTTATACATATATATGAATAAATTATGGATATAATACATATTTTAAGGACATTGGTATCAAGAGTCTTCTCCACTGGCAAGGCTATAGAAAAGTAGTAACTGACAAAATGTAGTACTATTGTTCATAGTTAAATGTGGTCCAGCACTGTAGAATCTAACATGCTCAATTATACCTTTAGTAAGAGATCTTACATAATTATTACCATGTCTAACCATGTAGAGGAACCTGTCTACAAGAGCAAAATATCTGGGATGAGGTGTTAAAAAAAAAAAACCTGATATGACATACCAGTTTCTTAACATTTAACATATGACATCTCTGAAGTTACTCAGTCCTCAGCAAACACCAGTTTATCAGCTTTTTACTAATGTCAGTCAAAGCACAAGGCATCTAAAATAGTTTTACAGATCCCTCTCAAACTATGTGCTGTTTACTCCTGGCCTTCAGAACAAGCCTGGTAGTAGGCTGCCAACCTAATGTTTTATACTGAAGTAATCTGAGTTGCGTGAATCTTCTTAATTTACTGAAAACTACAAATGGGAAATTGTGAATAACTTCAGAAACAAGTCAGCTTAGCACAGAAGGAAAAATCTATTCTCATACTTGTATTAGCAGCTACTGCTTTAACTACATTAAAAGTTGTTCCTAGAATGACTAATGCCACTAATTTCTACCACACAGTTTTCTGTTTCACCCTATAACAAGCCAGGTTTATTCCGAAGTTCTGCTTACGCACAGGATTAGGGCAGGCACTGTACAGTAGCACACTGGGCCACCTTTGTTATAATGCTTAAGTTAAACCTGATCGCATTCCAGGCTGTCCTCAGGAAAACGGGGATTTCTCTGCTACCTTCCCGTTCAATTAAACGCTGCTTTTCAGACTGACAGCCACCTTGCCTCTATGTAAACACTCATCTCCTCCACAGTGGACGTGGAGTACAGCAACACAAGCAGGTATACAAAGCCTAGAAGTTCACTTCTTAGCATCGGTTTCATAAGGATATTTAAAGGACAGGAGGAGTATCACGAAGTAGAAAAATCATTCAAAACTTCCTGCCTCATGTTTTTCTGGTAACGGGTAAGGATCCTACTGAGGAAGATTTTGACTGTTAAAAGCCAACTGGAAAGTTATTTTTCATATTCTTTAGAAACAAATCTTGGAAAATGACCTCAAAAAAGGTGTTATATACACGTGGCCAGACTAGAGTGCGCACAGCATTATTGCTAGTCTCAACTGGAGCTGCTTCATGGGCCAAGTAAAGAAAGCCTGATGCTGCACTGTGGAAGGAACAGAGGGTTGTATCCTTCTATAGCAAAACAAGCTATGAAGTGTTCTATTCAAAAAGATAAAAGATGGAAAAGTTTACCATACCACAGCACAGAAACTCAAAATAACTGAGAATAAAATGTGAGTTAATTATTTCTTGTGAGAAGCCAGGTGTCACATCCAGCATAACATCTCTCCAATCACAGCTGTAGATGTACACAGAGCACCTACGAGAGCTTCAATCACCTCACTTTCATGGACAAGAAAATCCTTGAAGAATTGTACCAAATCTGAGAATAGCACCAAACCTTCCCGTTTCATCTTAATTAGCACTGCAGTAGAAAGGTTTCAGCTAAGCAACAGCTAATCACATACCAAGAAAGTATAAAGACATATTGCTCCATCCCCAAGACAGAAAAAACACAGCAACCAATAGCCACTGCACGGTGCTTGCACAAATCACATGGAAGTGACTGTTACTACACGCACAGCGAAGGCGAGCCCACGCATTGTTTCTTTCTTATATCTTGCAGGAATATTTTCTTGCTATGGCAGAAATATTTTCCCTTCAAGTCCAGTTTCATCTTGAAGATTAACGACCTTGCCCATGAAGCGTATGCATCTCTCAGCACACTGCACCTGAGGCCAAGAAGCCACTGATCACTGCCAGGTACCTACACAGAGCTGACAAGCTGAGAAACTTTTATTATTTAATGTTGTCCAAAATGCACCGTCCAAAATTTGAGAACTGCTACTTTAGAGGAAGTTTAACAAAAGCAGGCTCAGCTCAGCGTCACACAGCAGCTTAACCTGCGGGACTTGGGGCATTCTACATTATTCCCTACAGACAGGCTAATTAAATGAAATGATTAAGGCAATTATTCAGCGTCAGAGAACACCTATTACCAGAGATTTACTATATTGCTCATTCTTAAGAGAGACAAAAATATTACCTCCTGGCTAGAGCCAAGTTCCTTTCTCTCACCTAGGCCAATAAACCTGCAGCAACAGGAAGGCTGCATGATTAGTGTTCTGAAGCAGAAACTTCAAAAGTTCATGGAGAATGGGTAAAGACACCAATGACAGTGTCAAATATTGCACTTATCCTCAGAAAAGACCAAAAAAACATAATCTAGGGAACTCCAGGCAAGCATGACTCACTTTGGTCCCTGGAAAAATTGTTTATCATGTCCTTCTGAAACACATTTCTGAGCAAATGAAGTCTGTGATGAAGAAAGCCAATATGGATTTAGCAAAAATAAATCACGTCTGATCAACTTCAGTGCCTTCTGTGATGGCTGCATTTGTGTGAAGTGGGGAGAGCAGTGGATGTCATTTACCTCAGCGTTGGAAGGCTTTTGACACAGTCTCCCACAACATGCTGGTATCCAGGTTCAGAAACTGCAGTGCTGAACTGTGAATGGATTTAAAAACATCCTGGTGGAGAGCTCAGAGGGCAGAGGTTAATGGGTTATGCTTTATCTGGGGGTCAGCGACAAATGGAGCACTTCACAGACCTAACCCAAGACTTGTCCTAACCTATCAGTGACCTGGAGGAGGTAAGGGACTGCTTGCTTCAGTTTGCAGGTGACAACAAACAGGTATCACAGCCAATATGCTTCAGGGCAGGTCTGCCATTCACAGAGAGCTGGACAGGGTGAGGAACAGGCTGCCAGGAAGGTTGTGGTATTTAACAAGAATTAGCATCACTTACGGCACCTGGGAAGGAAGAAACTGTGGCAAATGGAGGGGACAGACCAGCTGCTGAGAAGAACTGCAGAAAAGGGTCTAGGTGTCAAGGCAGATGCAAGCTGAGTGTGAACCAGCAGCGTGCCTGGCTAGCAGAGACTCTGGCAAACATCCTGGCTGTATGAAGAGAAACAAAGCCAGCCAGGGGAAGGAAGTGAATATCCTCCTTTACTTGGTATTTGGTAGATCACATCTGAAACACTGTGTCAGCTAAGACATCATCAAGACAGCCGGGGGCTAGAAGACCTGCCAGGTGAGGAAAGGCTGCGAGAACTGTGCTGCTCAGCTCGGAGAAGAGATGGCCTCAGTGGGAGCTCAGCGTGGTGCTCCAGGAACTCACCACAAAGACAGAACGATGTCCTTCAGTGGCTCTGGTGGGAAGACAAGAGGCAATGGTCATGCTTTGAAGCAGGAGAGGGTCAAACCGCATGAAAGGAACAAACTCCCCCCCATGAGGCAGCTGAGCAGAGGGGCACGCTGCCCAGAAAGGTTATGCAGTCCCCATCCTAGGAAGATTTTCAACACCTAACTGGCTAAGCCCTGATCAACCTCGTCTGACCTCAGGGTTGACCCTGCCTTGTGCAGCAGGTTGGCCTACAATCCTCCTCAGGCACATTCAGGCCTGATTTGTGTTGTACTTCTGTAATTAAGCAGTCATTCAGAAGTATGCTTTCCATGAAAGAAGGAGGCAGAGATGGCATCGCTTACAGAACAATTCATGTGGATGACCTGTGAAGACGTGCTCAGAAAAGCTGCTCTAACATTCAGTCTTCAAACACCCTTAACTGCCTCCTGAAAGAAGTCCTCTTACTTTTCTTTCATCATGTCCCAAAAACCAAACGAGAGAGTACTAGTCTGAATTAGCGGAGGACATCTCATACTCTTCATAAGAAAAGCAAAACCATCGGACCAACAAGCATTAAGCCACGCTATGAATCCAACCAAATAGATCATTAATTCCAGAAAAAAAGAAAAAAAAAAAAGAAAAGCACAGTTCTGGTAACCTTGTAACTGGAGCCAAACCACAGAGAGTGAATATTCATCAGGAACAGTTTTTCCAAACTAATTACTGGAAACGCCCCTAAAATGACAGATCAGAAAGCTAAGATATGTTACTCCACATATACAGCAAAATGCCATGCTGGTAGAACGGTTACAAAATGAATTTATAAGACCTACAGAAACAAGGAAAAAGCACAAAATAGGGATTGGGCTAGCAGCTGAAACAAAGATAGAAGTTTTCATTTGAGAACGTTGCCATTATAACTCCCCAAGTACGGGGATTTTCACTACAAGTCATCAGCTATTATGGTTCCATGATTTCAGGGAACCAAACCCCTGGGCTGACACAAAGAAAGTTCAGTTCTTTGCGTTCCAATACATCAGTGACAGCTAGAAAAGAAGAACATCTAAATATCAGCCTTAACTCTAGTGTTGAATATTTCCAGCCAGTAGTGAGGAAAAGGGTATTAATTGCATAGTGAGAGGATCTGTAAGTGAACCGCAAACGTACTTACTTAGATCCTAATCAGGACCCTTGAGAATGTCTGAAACTATCTAGTGAAAACTGAAACTGCAGAAACTAAAGGGAAAAAAACAGAGAGCTGTCAATTTAGTATATTACCAGACAGCTATGCAATTCATGCTCTGAAGTGACAGATAAACCTGTTTAACAGTTGAATTTGAGAAATCCTAGATAAAAAGCGTTACTGCTTTTTCATTTTTTAAATCCTGCTAGGATCTGTATTTTTTTTCCTAACAATGAAGTATAGTTATTTCCTGAAAGAGTACAGTACCATATACATAACATAGTGATACCATCTGTTTCTTACACTGTTCTCTGAGGCTAGACTGATCAATCATCAAACCAAGCAGCACTAGCCATTTGTTGTTGGATGGAAGCTCAAAATGTGAAAACTGCAGTATAAGCTGAACATGTACAGCTCACACCTAGGTAGTAACAGAAGAAAAACACCTTAATACCTTAAAGCAGTATCTGGATACTACCTCTAATATTACTAACGTGCTATAGAAGTGTTACTCTAAAAAGCCAGATCTGCTTTGAGCCTCGGACAAACTAACGTTAGAACTGATCAGCTCAGAGTTTAGCAGTCTTCTATTTAAACACAAAAAAAATTCTTAAGTTTCATTATCAACACAGGTAAATGAAGTCCTGCAGATCTGCATAGTATGCATTCATGAATTTATAAATTAAGCAAATAAGAGATTCTGAAGTGTGAACTTGCCTAATTATAACCTCATTAGTGTTGTTCAATTCTACCACCATGATGGAGACAGGTCCTTCTGATGGAATGAGTAGAGGAGGAACAGTTACTTTTTCTGGATACCACTCCTTGGATTCTTCATACTGGTGTTCAGCTGTGGCCTTCACATTGTCGGGTGTCTGGACCTTCTCTGTGACATTCAGATTCTCATCGGTGCATCTTTGGGGTTTTACGTAGAGGATAGCCTTTTTGGGGGCATTAGATACATAATTAACAACGCATATATCTGAGAGCAACTCCAGGTTATTTAGAATGCCTTCTGGAAATTTTGCTTGGTAAGTGTCTTGGTACAATTTGGGAAGTGCATTAGCCCAGAGACCACTGGAATACTTCTTCAGGATATTAACAACTTTTTGCTTGAAGTCACTACTAAGTGAGGCAGAATCAGACTCCATACTTGGTTTTAACAACGGGTCCACTTTTGAAGTGACATTCTGAGATGCCTTTTCTTGCTCTGTATCACTTTTCACAGGTGGCGATATTCCCTTAGCAGGATAAAGAAGCCCATCTATCTGATCACCTGTGCATACTTTCTCCACCTTGGAAAACAAAAAGCAGAATTAACAATCAGTTGCATCTCTAAAGTCTTAATCATTTTAACGATTACATTTTTGTAACATGCATTTCATACAGAGTTTGAGGCAGACACCCACAAGGAACTAAACTTGAGCTGATTACTACACAGAAGTCATTTCTTGTAATGCTTCCTGATTTTGGGGGAATACCAAGCAAATATGACATCAGGACAGTGCAAATATGAAAGCTGTGCATTACAACCAGCAGTTGGTTTTCCAAATAAACTTATCTCCTTTCTCCTCGAAGAAACAAAAGACACACACTCCACAAAACTTAAGTCTTCGGCACATTAACCTCCCCCAAAACTCTTCCACACAGAGAAGCATATTATAAACAGATGTTTCCATCACAGTTCTCCAACTGAAAGGGAATTCAATTGCATACTTAAGAAACAAGAGAACACCTGTCAGGCAGTGTCACAAAACCAGCCTGCTATTGCACTCAGGGAATGCTATTTTCTTTAAAGAAGTTCTGAAATTAAGGAAAAAAATCTGAATCATATTAAATTTAAGGAAATCGATTAGGCAATTTTAAACCATGTCCATAACTTCCCTCTACACTCAGATGTTTTGCCAGTCCATATGTCTCTACTTTTTGACAGTTTCAATAGTGAGCATCCCACAAAGTCTGAAGTCACAACCATGAAAGCAGCACCACTTGAGAACTGCAGAAACAAATTCACAATAAGAATTAAATTTCCTAAAGCTACAGTTTCAACTCAGATCAATCTCACTGTGGGTTAGCAGGGATACCTATGTAGAACTGAGGTAACAAAAGCTATCAGTGCCTATATGTTGGTCCTGAAACCTGACCATGTCCTACAATATAGATTTTTTTTTCCCTTAAGTTTTACATAACTCCACTTTGATGTTTCTTCCTCAGAAGAAAATAACTTACATCAGTTTCCTGGGTAGACATTATGCCAAAGCCCTTTTCAGAGAAAGATCAGTGAAGAACAAATTGAATAGTTAGATTACTTGCTATTACTCAGGCCCAGCATTTCCCTTCAGGATAGTGGTATCTATGCCCATCAGAACTTTATAAACCTTGCTAAAAATCATTCTTTGCTGTTGTGTTAGCTACTTATAAGCAGAACAAGAAGATTTAAAGCACTATTTTACACAAGAACAGTATGTCTCTTTATCAAGACAGTATTAATGAGACAAGAACATTTAGTTACAATGCATTGAACAGCTGTTAAAAATGGCCATTACTGTGTCAAGAACCACATATTTTCTCCTACACACAGCTATTCACACATTCCAAATTGCCACATGCCCCACATTGTTTAGAGTCTTAAGTCGTTGTTTAGCCATTAAGGGCTACTACATATCCTGGCTGCAGCTAGGATCATGTTCATTTTTTTCACAGTAGCTGGTATGGCGCTGTGTTTTGGACTTAGAGTGAGAACAACGCTGACAACACACAGATGTTTTGGTTGTTGCAGAGCAGTGCTTGCACAGAGCCAAGGACCTTTCAGCTTCTCATGCTGCCCCACCAGTGAGGAGGCTGGGGATGCACCAGGAGCTGGGAGGGGACACAGCCAGGGCAGCTGGCCCAAATGGTGAAGAGTATGCATCTACTATAGGCTACCAACATACAAAAATTATACAAAGGACTTCATCAGTGAGACAGTGGAACTTGCATTGAAGTTCATAAGGATCTCTGCTGGTTAGCTAGATACAAGAAGTTACAAAATGTGCCCTGCCATACCAACTAGAAGGTCAAAATACCTTTACAGTGACACCTGCAGTATCAGGAGGAACCTGTACATGGCTCACTATCTTCCAATAAGGGAAAAAGTCTGTGTTGTCAGGAGGTCCCTAGCCCAACCTCCTGCTCAAAGCAGGGCTGACACCAAAGGCAAATCAAATTGTTCACAACAGCCTTGCTCAATTTTGAAAATTCTGAAAGGTTCAAGGACGGAGATTCCTGTGGTGTTGCACCACTCACATGGTAAAGAATTTATTTATTTATTTTTACCATGGACAAACAGATTTTTTCTTTTTGCAATCCTGATTCTTGCCCTTTCATTAAGCACCTCTGAGTTAGTTTTCTCCATATAACACCTTTAGACAGTGGAAGACTAATTAGATATCCCCTTCACTTTCTTTCCTCCAGGCTCTGCTAAACTGCATGAGATCATCAGCTCTGCAAGAGAAAAACCTTGGCTGTTCTAGAACCTAGTATCACTGAGGAGCCTGTCCTTTGACCTGGATTTAAATCTGAAGCTTTTTTTTTTTTTAATTTCAAAAATATAGATCTCAGGAAAAAAATGTAACCACTACAGTTTAAGCTGAAACTACATCAGAGAGATACAGAGGTCAGGGCCTCAAAAGCAGTATCTCAAAAACTGAATATGAGTTATAGGCTACAATACTCATGACATCTTGGTGGAAGTCATAATGCAGTTAAAATTAGAGTTAAAACTAGAGTTTAAGTTAAAATTAAGAGTTTAAAACCAGAAGATGCTTATCTGGCTGTTATTGTTGACTTTATGGTGGGGGGGAAAAAAAAACAAAAAAACAAAATTAGTACAATGCCCTAATCTGGAAGGCTGTTGTTACCTGACCCAGGAATGTCACAGGAAAGTAAAGAGACAGATTTTAAGTACAGAATGTGTAAAAATAAGCTCTTAGGTCTACATCTCCAATCTTCACTTTTTATTATCTGCAAGTAGTTGATATAAAGACGCTTATCCCTGAATGAATCAAGACAGATTATACATGTATGACCTGAAGATACAATACAGTTAAGTTGAAATGGGATCTTGCATTAAAAAGAGTCTCTGAAGAAGTCCACAGGCCTTTTTATTCCTAATGACGTTAAGCTAGAGAAAGACTGCAGGCAATGAAGTAATCTCAACTCACTTTAAATTCCCTTAGCAATTATAAGGCCTCTTCAACAAGCACAGCATTTTATCCATACACAGATGAAGCTTCTCCCTACAGAAGGTGTTATTCCACAACATAATTTAACAACAAGTACAAGCACAGGTGCTGGCAAGACCTCTGAGGACAGGTATCCCACAGCTTCTCTTCCAGAGTATGAATACTTGTAAGCAAACGCTCACTGCACCTCATACTGCTGAAAGCTATCAGAGACCAGATGTCTCATCCGTTTTCCACTCTACCTTTTAGTCCACTGATCTAATTTATACATCAACCCCACCCGGTGAACAAGACAGCAACTGTGCCAAGAGCCTTTCTAAAATCAAAGGAAACATCATGCACTGCTCTTACGAGCTCGTGTCCTAGGAGAAAGCAACTGGACTGAGATGTATTTGTACCCTCTGGCATGAGGAATCTTATTGTGCCCCTAGAACCTCAGCCAAAGAAAGGAGCTTGGTTTAAAACAGCAACAGAAGCAAAAAAACAAGCACAAACAACTAACAAATCTTTGCAAGTGTAGCACTCCATCTACGCTTTGCCTACAAAATGTACTCAAGAGACCAAAGTATAATGAATAGCCTAGAAAAAAGAATCAAAGCACACTGCCTTGGCAAGTAACGGCATTCTAGGCACAGAGGACTTTAGGATACCCTAAGTGGCCATGTACAAGACTGAGGAATTTGCTTAAAGGACCAGCCAAGGAAACTTTCAGTTCCAGAAAGTACTTGGCATTACCAGGACAACGATCTGTTCAAGAAGGCTAAAGTTTACCTTTAGGCACTGCTGTCTCTTGGCTAGCTGTTTAACTAGTGCTGCAACAGAGGTGAACACATTTTAGCTGACAGGACTATTAAACTTCACATGCTGAAGACTGGCAGCAGACTAAAGAGAGAAGATCCTTACCGACCTTTAAGCCTCTTAGCTCCAATAATAGGTCTGAGGTCCTCCAGGCGTTGAAGCTCTCTCTTGAGGAGAGTGTAGATAGATGCTGACTGAGCCAACAGTTTAGAGGCAGGAAAATGCTCCTATTTCAATAAGATGTTTCCACATACTTCAGTATAACTTAGCCCAGGTGGACATCATTGGGCTAACATTTCTTGCTCAAAAACTAATATTCAAGAAAAAACAGACTCTGCCAGTCATTACTATGGCCAAGAGACCTTGAAGGATGCACACCACTGTGGAAGCCTGTAACTATAAGCAAAAAGCTTCACTCGTGAGCAACTCCTCAAATCAGCCACCTTTCTTTATCACAAATATCTCAACGTGGTACGCAGCAGAGCTTACAGCTTTACCTGCAAGGTCCATCCTATTAATACAGCTGGCAGGCCTGCTTTGCAGGCACACCATGCCTGCTGTTGCTTCTCTGTTAGAGAGTACAAGAGAGTGCCAACAGCTGTCAGAACGCATTATCAAGGACAACAGAGGCTGAATCATGCTACAAAGAGGAAAAACATGTTTGTCCTAGGGCTGAGAAACAGAGGAAGATCTTAAAAATTAAAATCTGGAGTCCAAAATAATAAAGCTTCAAATAAAAAAAAAAGATTCCAGGCTAAATACTGACACTGCAACTGAGAAAGCCAAGTAGAATGGAAAAGAAGAATAAGTCAATTCCTTTTCATATACACATACAGAGTGATGAAGGCAGACAAACTCTTGTATGTATTGCTAGGAAAAAAGCTTTGTACAAGCATGCTTGATGATGTGCAACTAAATCACTATGCTCATATATATATAAAATCAAAAGAAAATCCATTTTGCTGTGCCAGAATGACCAAGATAAGGCTGAGTCTCGTCTAAATGCTGTGCACAATGACGATGAAAAAGCAGCTACTCTGGCAAGCTCCCTAGATAGGATACCTTCCAGGAAGGAAGTGGAGAAAACACCTTGAAATGAGTTTCTAGTAAGAAAGTGTCACTCAATGACATTTTCAAGCCTCTATTCACAATTAGCACATGCAGCTATTTTCTGTGATTCTTCTGCAAGGCAGGGCAATGAAATGCACAGTAGAGAGTAGTGTTCAATAGCAGATGCAGAGCATCTTCACTTTGTGGTGAACAGGAAAAGCCTGGCTCCATTATTCTTGGTATAAAACAGGTCCTCAAAATCGCTCTAAAACACACTTATCAGAACCATCACACTGATTCAAACAAAATAACTCATTGCAGTCCCAGAAGGGGACTCTGGACGGCATCTGTTCCAACCCCCTGGCTCAAGCAGGGCCACCAAAAGCAGGTTGCCCGGGACCACATCCACGTGGCTTTTGAAGATCTCCAAGGAGGGAAGCTCCAAAGCTCCTCTGGGCAACCTGTGCTAGTGCTCAGGCACCCTCACAGTTCAGAAGTGTTTCCTGATGTACAAAGTAAACCTTTGCACGTTTCAGTTTGTGACTACTGCCTCTTGTCCTGTCAGTGGCCACCACTGGAAAGAGACTCACTCCAACTTCTTTGCACCCTCCCTTCAGGTATTTATATAATAAATAAGATCACCCCTGAACCATCTCTCTTTTCTAGGCTATACCATCCCAGCTCTCTCAGCCCTTTCTCATAGGAAAGATGTTCCAGTCCCTTCATCTTTGTGGCTCTTTGACTCTCTGTTCATGCCTCTTTTATACTTGGAAGCCCAGAACTGTGCTGGATAGATGCAACCAGGAGTCAACATACAAATGTCCAAGTGGAAACCAATAACAAGGTTCTTAGGAAAGAGCACAGAGTAGAGGACAATTGTAATGACACCTCTTCCTCCCACTTTAAATATCCCATGGTTCAAGGGCTATTGATTAGTGACAGTTTCTTTGGAATAAAGTAGTTCATGGCTACTTGAGGCCAGGGATTATCCTGTGAATGTATTTGGTTGCTTTTGAACCCAAGATGATCACTCCCCATTCGCCTTCTCTAGGTCTCTTACTATTCTATAGCCTGTGTTTCCATCTTTCCTTACCTAAATCAATTAACTTAATTGTTGTTCATACAGCAGCCACCACTTATCTTAACCCTGGTCATCCTTCTGAATCACCCCTTCATTCTGCTTTATCTCTCAGGAAGTGTTTGAGTATTTTCTGGGTGGAGTCTGGAGAAGCACATCTGATTTTGACCTGTAATCGCACAACGTATTTGCCCAGTGGCACAGTGTTTGTTCTTTGGTTCTCTATTGCTTTTTATGTGCTTCCCTTCACTTGCATTTTTTTCTGAACAAAAATTTCATGAAGTTACCATAAAAAACAAGATCACTTTTACCAAGTTTAACAGTCCACTCAGAACCCACGATTTTACGTGCAATAACAGAGTGCTTGCAGTAGGACTGCAGTTGCTGTAGTTAAGTTTCAGCTGCAATGTTACAGACCAGCTACCTGGTATTAGGGAGTTCTGCACTTCTTCAGAGAGCCAGGGTCTTTGTAACCTGGAACTGCCCTGCATCATCAACCAGCTCAGCATGTATTCGCATCCTTCACCAACACAACAGTCCTGACCAGCACACTTCCAGCTGCAGCCCTGTGAAACCCCAGAATGATTTCCTGACTTTCTGAAAAATTAACCGTTTCAGTTTTGTTAAGTTTACTATCTCAGAGTAGTTACACGTTCATGCAAGGACCTTTCCGATTGCCCTAAGACTGTGTAATTCTCTAAAAGCTTTTTTTTTTTTTAAAAAAAAAAACACATTGGAAATCCAACTAAATGTTTTGAGAAAAGATGTAGGAATTTCATCTTTCCTGACTCATCCCATCCTTGGTGACCTGCATAGAAGTTCAGATACTCGAGGAGAGCTGAGCAAGTGCAAGGAAAAAGTCTTTAAAACATACATGCTGCTCAGTAAGGAGGTTTATAAGGAGACTGCAAAAGATACCACAAAACATGCAGACAGTACCAAAAGTAAATTATTACCTTTTGATCATTTGTGACTTCCAAAAAACAATGAACTTGTTTGTTTACACGACTGCATCCCTCTCACTCCCATACCTCTGCTGTAGTGTTCTCTCTCCCTCAGAGGTTCAGCTGCCTGCATCCCAAGGATTCAAGGCTAAGCCCAAACACAGCAGAGCTACACAACTTTGGCTCAGAGTTCTAAAAAAAAATTTGTTAAGTTGTGAGAAAGACTTGTGAAAAAAAATCTGTAGAAAGGTAAGAAATGACACAGGGATAGGATCACTGAAATGAGTATCATTAACAGCTCAGAGATGCATGAAAAAGTAACCTGACAAATGGAAAGGTGTAAGATTCTGAAAGAAAAAATGAAGGCATGAGTCAGATGGATCCACCACAGCAGTAGTCTTGCTGGCGATGGAAGCAGACAATTCAGCAACACTGAGGAACTGAATGACAGAGTTGTTGAAACACACCTCTGTCCTCCTGACCGAGGTCTGTCTGGCCAGCAGAGACCTTCTGTTATCATGTAAGGATGATCAGCCTATTTATTCTCAGCCTAATTGTTCATAGATCATAGCCAAACTTCAGTGAGATTATAGCCACTGAATAATTACTTTGTACTTTTGTGTCTAGCTGTGCAAAATGAGATACTACAAGCAGGATGCTCAAGCAAACTAACCCAAAGAAGGGAGGTAGCAGACCAATGGATAACAGTCACCAACAGATGTAGTAGGTCCTCTTGACTGAAAGTTGAAGTCTGAAAGCAAGGCCATCCACCTGTAAATCACAGCAATTTCTGGAGGCTTCAGCGCACTGGATAGGAAACTTTTCCAGTACTCTTGGTTGTAACCTAAACATGAAGAAGATCATTTCCCTGGAAGGAAAGTATGAAATTCCTTCTTTCTTGAGAAAAAATTAAGGATGTGAATTATTAAGAAGTGACACTGTCCAGGGCAGAGACCTCAAACAGTTAGTCTGGTGATACTGAAGAGTAATACAAGGCTCACTAAGCTACTACTGATCAGATGACATTCAGTAAGAGTGTGTGTTGTCTATCTAAGATGCTGAGAGAAACACCAGGCATTTTTCCTGTTCCGAGGCTGGCAGACACACGCATTGTTAACTACCAAAAGATGCAGAAGTAATTCAGAAATTAGTCATGAAATCTTCTTTATTGATGCCCAGAGAGGTTGTGGAGTCTTCTTCCCTGAAGCTATTCAAAAGCTGCCTGAAAAGAATCCTGGGTAATGTGCTTTAGCAGACCCTGTTTAAACAGGAAGGCAGGACTAGAGGATTTCCAGAAGTCCCTTTCAATATCAACCATTCTGTGATTCTGTGACTCTGCCCTATGGCATTTCAAAGGATCTACACTGTTGTACACCTGCAGGCCACTTGTTTGAACCAGAAATAAATACTGTTTAAGACATGCATGGTAGCCTTCATACAAGGCAGCCTGGGTAGCAGTTCAAACTTTTCCATGCCAGAGCCATGAGCGTTCTTTACACAAGTCAATAGAGTATTCGAGTCAGACCCTACAGGCTCATTAACAGTCCTCTACAATAAGACTGACTGTGCCAAGGCAACTTGATAGCTCTGATTGCTGTGGTACTGTGCTTGCTGTGTTAGAATATTTCCACAGATTTAATGACCACTTATTTACACTAAAATGAATGTATTTATTTGCCAGAAAAAAAAGAGGCCCAACAGATAACAAGCAAATGGAAAGCAGATACAGATAGAAGATCCTGCATGAACACTAACATTTGTCTGGAATATCATCCAAGAAAAAGACAAGACTAAAATTTGCTGCATGAATTAAGCAACTAAATCAGAACAGCCTGCTGTACGGGTAACATAGGAGCTGATCATCAGCCATCAAAACAAATTGGTGCTGTTTGTGTAAATTACTGCTGTCTGTAATAAGATGCAACAAATGCATTTTATGTATGTGTTAGAACAACATGTGCTAATAGCATGCAAATGCTGCTATTCCTGAAGAGCAAGCATTTATCAGTGAAACTTATTTAACGTTTATGATAGAATACTTAGCAATATGGAATGAAAATCACTTCAGGCAGACACAGGTTCTCACTACTTTAAAAGCCTTCTGGTGTCTTGGTTTGACAGATGTTGAAGTTCACTGATACAACTGGCCTTTTAAAGTAAAGCTAAGCAAAGCCTTGGTGCAAAGAAGGCATTAAACACTAAATGGAACAGCGCAGAGAAGGGACAAAAGCACAGCGACTGAAGATCCTTAACCCAGTGATGATGGCACTAGGCAGACCTGTAAGCGTAGGCTCAGCCTGATGCCTGTTCCTAATACAAAGGATGAAGATGCCCCTGATGAGCAGGAGATAACTGACATCAGTGGAGGGCAGGAAGGAGGAGAGCTGTAACCCTTTCCCTCAACATTATCACTTAACTTTCAACTAATTGCATCATAAGCCTAACTTACACAATAAAAATCATATAATCTTGACTTCAGATGTGGGAAATACCTACTAAAAAGTCCAAAGGACGATAAAAACTACAGATAGACCTAAGACTGTTCTGAAGAATTTTCTGGTAGCTCGAAGATTTAGAAGGGGAAAAGAAGGCCCTGCAATGTGGAAAAGCAAAGGGTGAAAATAAAAAATGAAAAATGCAAAGGAGAAAAATAAAAAACACTGCATGGTAGGGAAGTGTCATTAGCTATTATTTGGGTTGTTAGTGTTACAGCTGGTGTCAAAGGTGCGAAGGTGGAAACTCAGCAACACTGAGCACTTGCGCCAGGAGGCCACAAAGGCTGACCTTTCTTCTCCAAAACAATGTCAGACCAGTAAGGAATGACTTTTTGGATGTTGTTCCAAAGACACTCTTTTTATAAAAACACAACAGCTACATATCTTGAAAGAAAATGCAAGGCTACCTAAAATAACGTTTGGCAAATAAGCAGTGAAATCTGACATCTTCCACAAAAATGATATTCAATACTTACTGTGCAGATATGAGGCCAATGCTCAAGCTGACTGAGCACTGCTGTGCTGAGCTCATCCCAGTACATTTCCTGGTAGATCTGTGCCATCTTCGATACCCAAATACCATTTCTGTACTTGTTCAAGATCTCCTTAATGCGGTTTTGGACTTCATTAATATTAGGGGCAGAACGACCAGAGGCAGCAGTACGTGTTTCCACAATGGATGTATTTAAGTTATCTGTTAAATAAAAACACAGCCATGAAGTGAATGGCCTTATCAGCAGAGACAGATGCCCACCCACTTACTTAAAATTAAATATGGAAGCTCCCAGCATAATACTAACTCTAAAATGCTGCACGCTTGTACAACACAACTGTTTCAAGTTACTTGCTGTTGGAAAGTCCCATGGAAGCCTCAGACATCTAGTAACTAATTGGTCTGGAGCTATTTTCTCAATCACTATCGTCATTTTCTTAAGAAGGTGCTAAATGCTTTTTCAGAAAGGATCCTGGAAGATGATACAGAACCTTTATCCACACTGCTCAGAGGCAGTGCTGAGGCAGTATCCCAAGACAGACTGAGGACAGTTTGTTTTTGTGTACAAACACAACAAAGATGCCGCAAAATATTGAATATGTTTCTAAATTCAGTGATACACAAAATAGACCAAAGATTCACCTTTTATTCTAAGATTTGTCACAAGCAAGAGTCTGAATCCATCACCCAGTCCTTCTATGCTACTTCATGCAAGGAACCCCTCCAGCCAAGCTGGGAACAGCAGCTGTCTATCTACTCTGGGTGGTTTTCCTACACTGTGTGTAGGAGAAAGGCAGTCATTATCCCAGCTGGAGGTTCACATCACTGGCTTGAGTGCTCCCTCGTCTCTACCCCATTTCCCCCTTGGAGGGGAAGCATTCACTACGAGACCTGCAGCTTCACAAATCAGCCTGGCAGGTCCCAAAGAAAGCAACCATCGTTTGCCAAGCCTGACCCCCACACAGCCACTGGGAAACAGGCAGGCAGAAGGACATTTTCTGGAAGGACAGCCAGGTTAGTGTGCCAGGATTTCTGTGGCTGTTTCCTTCTGAAAACCAAGATTTCACCCTCCTCTATTATATCCATACCCTAGCAGTGAAGTTAAGCATAGTCCTCCAGTTTCCAAGCTACTCACTCACACTATGTGATTGGCTTTTACATTTACTACAAGGACTTTCCTAGAAGACAGAAACAAAGAGACAGACAAGTAAGCTCATGTTCCCTCAGCACCATGAAGTCAAAGTGAGGGTGTTCACTCACAGGACTTCATACCTTACCCATAACTGTCTTCATTCAAAAGAAGTACTGAAATGGAAAAAAAAAAAACTTGCTTGTTAGGCAAACTTACCATTTGAATCGACAGAAGATTTTCTGGACAAGTGAACTTGCAGCTCCTTTTGAAATCGTGGTGGGACAGTCAGTCTCTTGTCAGACCTAAAATTGAAAATAGAATTGCTTCAAATCATTCTCCTGGCTCTGGAGAGCATTCTGTTTGCTCACACGACCTATACATTAAATAATATGTAGTCCACAAACTTCTTGCTGGCCCTATGCACAAGAGCAAACTCACATTGTCCTAACATGGAAGACAGCTTGATTAGCAATGGCAAGGCAAATCAACGTGTGGTTTTTCTAGCTTGCCTTACTACCCTGACCACTGGGAGGAACAAAACACACGGCAAGACAGAATTAGGACAAAGAGAGCGTCCAGGCCCAGCAACACAGATGGCAATCTTGACATTTGACACGCTTAGCCTCATGATTTGGTCTTTCTTCTGGCTGGTGTCTCAGTCTTGCTGCTGAACAGGACTGCACTCACCTTTTTGGTTGCCATGTCAGTCTCCTGAAAGCATTAGGCTTCAGAAGTCAGCAGCACACCTAAAATACATGGGAACTCAATGCTGCTTCTACGCTGCTCAACACATTCCTCTCTGGAGAGGTCTCTGACATAAAGGATACCAGCAGCATACTCGCAGGTGTTCTTCTGATCTCCCCCAGCCAGCAGCAGCTTATGCTGGGAGCACATTCAGTGTAACAAGCTCCTGACTGCAGAGAGGCCACACCAGCACTTACACTGCAAGCAAGACGGGGTAAGAGTTGGAGAAAAGAGCTCAAGGGCCAGGACGAAGCCCTTCCCAAAGACATGCATGCTAGGAAGAACAGCAGTGCAGCAATCAGGGTGGAAAACACACCAGTGCAGCCCATCACACAAGCGTGACAAGTTGCTGTGAACCCCAAACCACAGCAACCACCGCACATGCACTGAGCTGGCTCTGCAGATGGTCTCTGCCCACAGGGCCAGCGAGGAGACAGGCCACCTCCGGAGTCCTGGGGTAGCTCTGGAGGAAACCACCAGCCACACAGACACCAGCAGAGATTCTCCCAGCTTCATCTGGGCTGTCTAAAGGCAGGGCAGGGTCAAGTGTTATGCTGAAGTCAGTAACTACAGCAAGAGGAAGCCACGACTAGCACATTATTAAGGTGCCTTCACACTGACCATTAATTAGAGCAGAACCACTAATCAGAAAGAGGCTTCCTGCATCCACACCCCTTCTAGGCAGTATCTTCAAGATCTAGCTAGAAGAAGTATCCCTCGCTTTTCTGATATCCTCATGAAGTGACAAAACTGCTCCGTCATCAGCTGTGGGTTGTATCTTTGACCAAAAATAGCACTTCTGTACTGGCACCAGTCCCACAGCATTAGTGGTCAGGAGAGCTACCGTTCAGTGCTGTCATCCCCAAAAGCCAGAGAGGAGAGAGCAGCAGTACTGAGCAGCAGATGAACTGCAACCACATTTGTGAAACTCAAGTGGGATGAGACTTGGAAGCGCAAAGGTAAAGGTCACCCACACCAAACCCAGACAGACACTCACACACAGCTCCCGTGGCATACACGGAGAGACTTCCACCCTCTGGACACATCACAGGAGCACCTTTATCTCCCGGGCACAGCTCACACCCCCTGTCACAGTGGCAGCAGTCTCTGCTTAGGTGCCTCGTGACTGGTCATGCAGACCCTAAAAGCCAGGATCCCTTTCTCCTGCAAATACCTCTCCATACATGCATTGATGCTTTATAGTCACGGGGGCAACGTGCTTGTCACCAGCATGCAGACACAGACAACACAACGGCCTGCAAGGCTTCATGCTCCCAGCAAGAGGCCTCCCAACCACACCACGGAGAGAAGACAGCAGCAGCCAGGCTCTTCTCAGATGAATGCTCGGCCAGCCATGCAGCATTGCCACGTGCCCGTGCACAGCCCACAGCCTGCTCCTTCAGGCAGGCACGCTGCTCCCCGCCTGCCACCTTACCTCGGCCGGGCCCACGCCGTCGAGCTCAGCACTGTCCAAAGGCCAGAGAACAATCCCAGGAGAGGGGCCAGGCAGCAAACGCTGCCTGCTGGTCCAAGCACGGGGGTCACCAAGCATCTCCACCTGCTTTCATCTCTGCCACCGCTTTCCAACACTTCGGTGACCCCCGTGGTTTGCTTTACAAGCAAAGTCTTCCTCCTTTGGGCTTGTGGGGCCACAGCAGCATGCGCAGGGCTACGCTGGCATGAGCTGACTGCTGATAGAAAGGCAGCCTCCCTGAGCCCTCAGCAGCATCTGCAGGGAGGCCTGGGAGCACAGCTGCAAACAACCTGCTGCCACTGCAGCTGCCTTCAGCATCTCTCCCTCATGTGTGATAGGATATGGAGGAGAAACTGCTGGATTCCCTGCACCCAAGACCAAGCTGCAGCAAGATCCAGAAGCTACGGTCATGAAAACCCCCAGCAAAACACCAGAGAGCACTGGAGAGGTGGGAGACTGACTTGGGAGCCACAAGAGATCTGCCGTCTGCTGCCTCACTGCAGGGCTTGGCTACAAGGCGCTGAAGAGCCTGCTCAGAGCCAAGGTTTCTGGGTGTGCTGGTCACTCCTCTGCTCGCTTGCAAACTGGCTGGAGGCCAGCACCTCCTGGCTCCAAGCAGCTTTCCTCCCTCCCGCAATCCCCAAAGCCCACACAAGCAAACACAGCAGGTCCGGAGGCACAAACATCCCCAGCAGCAAGGACATCAGATGTGGATCTTGCTGCTCCTGCTTCAGGCTGGAAGAATTAATCCAGTCACGTGGGCCACAACACAGCCTTATGCTAAAACAGTGTATGATCCTCTCCTCCAGAAACACAACCTCTAGCAGGTGCCCATGCAAAGAGGCCAGCACTTGGGCTCTTTCCAACAGCTAAAGGTGTCTTCTCCACAGCTACCTGGGCCAAAGCACATTTTCACTGCAGTTTCACCTCCTGAGCAGGGTAGGGACAGATGCTAGAAATGAAAGGAGAACACAAGATGTTCCCTGAAAGGAGCAGAGGGGAACCTGCAGAGAGGAACATAAACGGAGCACGCAGTGTGTCAGAACAGGGCTGTAATCCACCTAGCTCCACTTCAAGCACTGCAAATCTCCGAGCTCCACAAAAATGCTTCTGTAGCCTTCCAAAGACCCACCGGGGCCGAAGCCTAACAGCCTGTGCCATGTCACAGTGGGATTAGGTCTCGCTCTGCCCTGGGCTGCTGACTGTCCCCAGGGCCTGCGGGGGATTAGTGGCACAATCGGGGCCACAATGGGGATGGCAAACGCTGCCCTGCACAGTCAGCGAGCAGCGCACAAAGAGAAATGATGGCCCAGCAGCTCCCTAAGCCGCCTGCACCGTGGATGCTGGCAGGGAGTGCCAGCCCAGCAGAACGGCTCCTCCGGCTCACGGGGTGCCCCAGCTCACCCAGGCTGCTTCCAGAAAGGACACTCAGGTCACCTTTCCCCCTCCGCAGCACCCACCCACATGCCCACAGGCCTCCAGCCCGGATTCCTGAAGCACACCGGGGACATGGCAGCACCCACGGACCCGCCACGCGCTGCTGTGCCTCTCCCAGGCACGCACACTGACCTGCTGACCACAGTGACGTGCCTCTGCATCGGGATCTCCTTGGGCGGGCCGCTCCCAGCGGCTGGAGGCACAGCAGAGCGGGCGCTCTCCATGGTGGGCTTCACCACGCCGCACGCCACCCCTCTGCCCCGCGGCACGCGGGGAACCGGCTTCTTGCCGCCTTCTTCGGGCACGCTCAGGGACTGGGGCTGTCGCAGCATCCCTTTGGGCTTCCCTGGAGAGTTTGCAGATGCAGCTGTCAGCAATGCTCTCCCCTACCCAGCCCAAACAGCCAGTAGCTCCCTGATGCACCTCAGGGAAAATGATTTCTGCTTCAGCAGCTGCACGACCCCTTGAGAAAGGCAGGCCTTTCGCAGCAGCCCGGGGCTTACCTACAAGCACAACCGGAGACGTGTTCTTCAGCCTCATCTGGCAGTTCACTTGCCGACCCATCTTCTTCTTGGAACTCCTCTGCCGGGCCACCAGCTGAGCGATCTGCACGGTCTCGGGGCAAGCAACAGCATGGCAAGTCATCTGTGTGGGACAGGAAGGGGACGGGGGTGGGAACAGTCACCGAGGCCCAAGCTCATTCTCAGGCAGCAGAAGGGCTTACAGCAAGTCTGTATTTCACAGAATCACAGAATTTCTAGGTTGGAAGAGACCTCAAGATCATCGGGTCCAACCTCTGACCTAACGCTGACAGTCCCCACTAAACCATATCCCTCAGCTCTACATCTAAACGTCTTTTAAAGACCTCCAGGGATGGTGACTCCACCACTTCCCTGGGCAGCCTGTTCCAATGTCTAACAACCCTCGCAGTAAAAAAGTTCTTCCTAACATCCAACCTAAACCTTCCCTGGCGCAACTTAAGCCCATTCCCCCTCCAGCAGACACTTTGGCAAAGGACTCAGCCTCCCTCTGCTGCCACAGCATCTCAGAGACCAACGGGGCAGGCAGCCGAGGCTCTCCATCCCTTCCCTCCTCAGGTTGGGCCCAGCCTGGGACGAGCCCAGTTTGCATCCCACTTGCTGAGCTCCCCCTGGCTGGGGACACATCCATCTGCTCTCCGCTCATCAGTCACCTGGAGACTCTGCTCCCTCACCTAGGTTGTTCACCAGCACATCACACAGCACTGCCACGCTGTGAACACGCAGAGCAGGTCACCCTGTTACAGAAGGACACCAGGCTGCCCAGGTGAGGCTTCCCTTCACAAACCCACACTGACTACACCCACGTGTCTTCCTCCACATTTTCTCCAGTCATCCTTTTCCCTGATATGAGCCCGTAGTAATGTTTCATCTTGCTCTGCACGTCCTCCACCAGATTCAGCTCCATGCTGGCTGCAGCTTTTCTTAACTGCATCCCTGCACAGGCAGCATCCCTGTATTCCTTCCATCCCAAACAATTCTGTCCCTGCCTCTTAGTTTCCCTTTAAAGGCAGAGTTCGGTCTAGAGCTCCCTGCTGACCCAGGCGTGCCTCCTGCAAGGTTTATTTGATACCCTGTTTGTCAGGACGAGCTGTTGTTGGTCCAACAGGATGAGCTGTTGTTGTTTTTTTTTTTTTTCCCCTCCTCCAGTTCCAGCTCTCCTTAGCTGAAACGGTTTGAGAGCAGGAGGTTTCCAGTACCGCTGTACTACGCAATATTCCTAAACCGAAACTGAAAGATGAAACTGGACTCCAGCATGCGATGCACACCCCCCTCACAGCAAGCCTTAACAGACTGCCTGATTAACCCGCTGTGTTTACATTAACAGCTGGTCTCTGTGGTTTTCTGGTAAGCCTTTGAGCATTTTAAGTCTGCAAGTTGTCAGCTTCTACCCGTTTTATCACTTTACAATGACTTCAGGGGCACGGCTTTACTGTGAGATCACTAACTCTATGCTACAGAGTGGCTTTTCCTGACAATTCAGCCCAAAGCCTTCACAACAGAAAGAACAAATTCTGCCTGTGAAGAGTAGGCATGGCCATTGTAAACTATGGGCTCCCTGGGGAGCACGTGAAAGAACCTGCAAAACTAAGCAGCTCGTCAGATCCCTTCACAGAGACATGTTCAAAAGAGTGCAACAGAGCCCTCTTGTCAGAATCTTATTTGGTCTGGAGGGAATAACTTGTCTCCGCTGCTTGGGCAGGAAGGACACCTGACAGACAGAAGCACTCACTTGTCTTTAAAGCAGCTCAGAGGCAGCCTGTTCCCTTTGAATTTGTTCACACTTTGCTACTGCTTTTACTAGACTCACTCACAGCCACCACAACAGGTCTCTGTCACCCCAGTGAGACCACAGCCCTGCTGATGTGCGCAGACCTCAGACTGCCCCTGTGCATGCCCCACAGGCTGTCTGCAGGAGTGTGCAGGCACTTGGGAGAGGTGCTCAGTTGTGCTCATTTCCTAAAAAGAAAAAATCCTCACAATCCTAACAGGCACTTCCTTGTTCACGTGGATGCACAACTGTCAGCCCTGATTGTCAGCGACTCTTCTGTTTCATTCACTTCACACATTTGTCTTGTGGCTTGGTCCTCCATTCCCTCATGTGACTGCTGGTCATCCTCACCCTTCCTCCATCACTCCTGGTTTAAAAAGGTACACAACTGAGGGCAAGAAGTCCTCCCCCTTCACAAAAGACGCCCAGAACAAGGCAGTTCCCAGCCCCTGCAAGTACACAACCACCCTCTGCTCAGTGCCTGCCCTGGTCTCATTCTGAAGAGCAAACACAGGCGAGTCATAAAGCAACAACGTGTGGTTCAGTCTTCATGAGCAACTTCTGCCTCCTGTGTTTTCAGAGCGCTTCCTTTTAGTTGCTCCAGTCATTACCAGCACACCAACACCAAAGTGAGCCCTACTGAACTACCTCAAGAGTCCTGTTCTGTTTCTTCCTCTTTTTCTACCTCGTGCAGCTACATTTCAATCTCTCCTCACAGCTGCCCCAGGGAAGGCACCGCCTCTAGCATTGCCCTAGTGTCCACAAGGCTCTCAGCACACACATCGCATTACAGGATAAGCAAGGCTGTCAAGGGAAAGGGAGGATAACAGATTACACCCTGCAAGGCCGAAGTTAGAAACAGATGGCTATTAGCCCAAGCCACCATGAGGAAGCATTAAGTTGCAGCACCACAAACCATCCCAGAGGTATTTGCATTCATGTTATTGGCATAGCTGCAGCCAATGCAGACCTGGAGCAAGCAAAAGAGAACCTCAGATTTGCTTACTGGTTCCAAAGGGGCAAATTCCGACAGTTGCAAAAAGGCAGCAAGGGATCCTCTTGCTTAAGAACAGGACTGCTTTTCCAGGCATCTGCTTGAAATCCGAAGAGTTCTGGGATGCCTCTCATCACACTCCTCACAGCTAACCAGGAGGACCTCACTCTGAGCTCCCAGATGCCACCCTGACCCAGCTGAGCTAGCATATGAACTTGGCCTTTATCACTGTCTCTCCAGACCTGGTGAGATCTTACAGCCATACTATTTTGTCAAACATCTGCTAGCTTGCTCTCCCCAAGCTGACACAGATTTCAGAAATGGCTCCAACCAGCAAGAGGCTTCAAACTCTCCTCTCTAACACATCATCTGCAGTCATACAGCTCATGGGTCAACCATCAAGAAGGGATGCAGAAAGGCACAGCATTGCCTTTCAACTCACAACCAGGAACTTTAGACTCGGACAAGGAGGCCTGTGGTTCTGGCAAGCTGCTTCCAAGCTGACAGGCAACACAGGCTATTGCAGCAAGGCTGAGAGATAAAGGAAAACTTCTACCACACTGATTTTCTCTGCTGAGCTCTGCTCCACCTCCTCCACAAAAACAAAGAAAAACAACAGTGGATCCAGGATATTTGCACTCACTGCTTGTCCCTCACAAACTTACTAAGCTGAGGCACATCTTAACACTTCACCTCTATGGGCTCTTCACAGACTTGTATGGCAAGTCTTCAAAGTCCTGCAGCACTGCAGTTCTTGACCAAAAAAAAGAGCACTAAGCCTCAAGCAAACACTGTCAGGCTTGTACACAATGGCACCTACAACAGTTTTGGTGTAGGAAAAAGGTGCCAGAACCACATCCTGAAAACATGCTCAAGACACAGGCACAAGAGTAAATGTTCTGTTCCCATGACAACCCGTTAATATCCCCCCAAAGGAAAAAAATGTTGAAACAGGGACCACAGCCCTATTGCCAGGCAAAGTATCTCTCCAGCCAGAACTCCTGCACAGGAGAAAAGTCCCCATCACCTTCTGCAAATAGTACTTTCTGATCCATATACAGACTCACGAAAGTAAGGGGCACCTGGTCTATGCCACAGATTCTACCTCTGATAGCATTAGTGTACCACACATTTTTCTCAAAAAAGAAAAAAATAATGACATAAGCAGAGGTAAAATTATGAACTCTGCACACTTTACAAACACAGATGCTGTTTCCAGCTTGCTGCACCTCTCATGTATGACGGATGCTTACCTCTCCCATTTTACTCCCTTCGATTCTGACTACTCCCGGGATGCTCTGCAGGTAGCCTTCCAGCGTGTTGTGCCCTAAGTGCCGGAAGGGAATCCACTCGCCAGTCAGCAGCTTGTATTCGCCCTGAAGTTCTGACAGGGGTATGCCATGCTTGTTGGAGTGAAGGACAGCTCGCAGCGTTTTCGCAACCAGGTCAGGCTCCTGCATCTTCGCCTATAACACCTCCACTACAAAAAGAGGAAAAAGAAGCATTTTAACAAACACCAGCTAACACCACAACTCGCTGTTCAGCCTCCCTCCAGGTGAGCGGTCACAAAATGGCTCGGTGACTTTGGAGATGTTGATGTATTTGTGGGGATGCTGGCAGGGTCCTGCAGGTGGATTGTGTAGTGGCACAGGGAGACGAGGGGCACAACAGAGCCCCAAAACAGCAGCCCCCAATCTCCCACAGCACACGGGACCCCGCCAGGTGTGGTGGGGCCAAGGGCTGATCACAGAGCCGCTGTGTGGCGCGGAACAAAATGGCAGCCCCCTCACGCAAAATGGCTGCTGGGACAAGGCGGCAGCCCCCCGCCACGGGTCGGGCTGCGACCAGGGCTCCCTCCTGGCCAGGGCGGGTGGCCCCGGTCTGAAGATGGGTGCTGGGGGAGCTCCCATCCCTCATCCGCTCCCAGATGTGGGTCCACCAGCTGCGGTTACAAAGCACCAGGGAGCTCCTTCTCCAACATGAGCCACTCCAGGCGCTCTCCACCAGGGTCAAAGCCCCTCATGCTCACCAACCCAGCCCATGCCTGGCCTCACCGTGATGCTGAGGGAGGAAGGTGCTTGGGCACGGTGCTTGGGCACGGCCGGTGAGCCCAACCCCAGTCAACGCCTGAGGGCAGGGCTGCACAGATTAAAGCAATTTGGTCCCTACCCAAGCCAGTGAGGATAAATTCTGGGCAAGGCGGATGATGTCCTTGGTCCTAAAAGACTAGTTGTGCAGTCGGCTGGTCCCCAGGACACTTCTCCCCGTTGTTTCCCTTTTTTGGGGGAAATCACACCAACTTGAAACGGAAGAGAAATCCCAATCCTCAGCATGTTTCAGGCGCTACAGTACGCATTTCAGTGCACACACAGATACTAACACTGTGCCTGGTTTGGTGCACCCCAAGCACACAATGGGGTGACTCTGAGCAAGAAAGCACAGCATTAAGCCCGACTCCGAGCAGCTTTACTTCATGCACACACAGCAGCTCACTAACCCAAGCTGGTGTCTCTGTTTTCCGTGTTCACATATGCTCATATTTACACACCCGTGGACCTACACAACACCACACGGGCGTACAGCATGGCGCGTGCACATGTGCCTACAGAAGCAGTGTAATCAGCTGCTGCAAATCAGCAGGTCACAGAAGTTTCGGTATCACTGGCTCAACAACACGCCTTTTCTCTTGCAGGGGGGCAGGCTGTCAGTGAAACCGCACAGAGAGACCAGCGTTTCTCCGGCAGCTTGTAAAACCTCACAGCACCTGGTAAATGGCTGCGGCTGCACTTAGCTCTGCTCGGGGGCAGGAGGGCACCCCGAGCAGGCACCCCAGCACCTTCTAATCTTGCAGAAACACCAGCGCTGTTGCATTTGCTCATTCTGGAGCTGCCTCTACCATAGAGGACTTCACAACGCTTCCAGCTCTGCTGCAGAGCACGGATTTAGAGCACCCAGGTGGCACCCAGGTCACACACACACTTACACACCTCCTGGGGGCACGGGGCTGCAGCCCCACGGTGCTCAGCCCCAACCCTGCGAGCCCCAGCTGCACGGCCACCCTTTGGGGAGGCAGAGGAGGCGCTGGTCACCTGCCAGCAGGGCGGACCGGGAAGTCCAGCTCTCCTGGGGACGCCACGGCCGGGACAAGTGCATGGGGCAGTGAAATGCCACCAACAACCTCCCTGGCTGCATGCTCAGACCGCGGTTTTGGTGCGTGCCACGTCCACCCGGGAGCATCAGCGAGCTTTTGGGGTCCTCCTCCTTCACCCCCTCGTTTTAACAACGCGTCCACATCCCTGTTTCCTTTCCCAGACCCCCCCTTCTCCTGCCCCAGCCCAGCCGCGCTCACCACGGCAGCGCCCGCTCGGGGCACACCGCGCGCCCCCCGCCGCGCCCTTACCGCCGCTCCCGCCGCCGCCACCGCCACCGCGGGGCCGGGCAGAGCCGGGCGGGGGCTGCCCGTAACGGGGCGGGGCAGGGGGCGGGGCCTGGCTTCACCTCCTCCTTCCGGGAGGGGCGGGAGTGAAGGCGACGCCCAATCGCTGCTCGAGGCGGATCAGCCCCCGCCCGCCCGCGGCCAACCAGCGCCCGCCCCCTCGCTGCGCCCTTCGGCGCGCCCCGCCCCCGTGAGGCGCGCGCGCGCGTTGCTCAGCTCTCTCCCCCCCCCTTCTCCTCCTCAGGGGAGAGGAGGCGCGGCCATCTTGGGGTGCCCCGCCCCGCCCGCTCCGCCTCAGCGCCCCTTGATCCCGGCGGCGGGGCCGTGCCCGACTGCCAAGCGTGGTTTAAGTTAATTCACTTAAACATCTCCATCTGTGAACGCTGTGAGAGTGGGGTGTCCCTCCTCACACTTGCCACCTGCCCAAAGCAAATAAAACCACCATCCTGGCCCCATAACCCCACATCCCGCCCACAGCAACACCCCCTCCTTATCCACAGTAGGGCAAGAGTTAATGGCTTCAGGTTGTGCCAGGTTTAGGTTGGATATCAGGACAACTTTCTTCACAGGAAGGGTTGTGAGGCATGGGAGCAGGCTGCCCAGGGACATGGTTGAGTCACCACCCCTAGAGGCATCCAAAAGAGATGTGGTGCTTAGGGATGTGGTTCAGTGGTAGACTTGGCACTGCTGGGTCAGCGGTTGGACTCGGTGCTCTTAGAGGTCTTTTCCAACCTAAACAACGCGGTGATCCTGTGGAGATGTGATCTGCTCCCGAGGACAGCATTAGAGGGGACATCAGGCCAAGCTTCGTGACGGCAAATCCGTGGAGGGCTGCCAAAGGCAAGCCAGAGGCTGGCCCCACAGAAGCAAGCCAGTGCCAACAGGAGCACACAACGGGGGCCGAGGATGAGATGCTGAACCTTGCTTGTGCTGTGTACTGCATGGGAGTGTGCGTGTAAAGGGCTGCCTGTAATGGCTGCCCAAGACTTGCTGACAGCTGCCTTCTGCCACCACCACAACAGCCTCTAGAGACTGCTTCCTGTCAGGCCTGTGTTCTCTGATGAGGCTTTTCTAGATACTTCACACGTGGGAAGTTTGATGTTTAATATGGAGTTTACTTATTTGAGGCTATTTGCATCTACAAGGGATTTTGATTTAGTACTGTGATATATGGAGTAATAATTCGTGTCAAGAAGATGGTTGATGTTAATAAAGAAGGGGGAGATATGGGAGTGTGGCCACGGGGGTTGACAAGCCCCATGGTTGATGATAACATCAGACTCTTAACGATGAGGCCATCAGAAATGTAAAGAGTTTAAATGTAAACAGTTTAGAGGGAACAAAGAAGGGTCATTCAGGAGACCATGCTGTCTGGGGTTGCTTGTTCTCCAGCCATTAAGGCATGGAAGTTGCTGGGGGGTTGCTGGTTGCTGGGCAAGGTTGTTGACCAATGAAAAGTTGTTTTGAAAAGGACTGCTGTGGGGAGAAGGGTGTAAGAGGGGAGCCTGTCCTCAAGATGAAAAGGCAACACGATATAATGAAGTTATGTCATCAGTAAGGAGTAGAAAAAATGAATGAATAGGGACAGGCTGGCAGAACAGAGACCAGGACAGGAACAGGCACATGGATTACCTCATGAAGATAGGTTCGGCCAAACTCAGCAAACTGCCCAAAGAAGCTCGTCCAGAAAGTCGCTGGAAATGGTCGCACCGGAGCTGGAGAGAAGCTCAAGCTGAGAGAAGCGGAGCCGCGCAAACAACTACCCCTCGCTGGTCAGCAGTTGTGTGTTAGGGGGAATCGTACGTCCTTAGGAACAAAGACTGTCCTGGTAACCTTACAGCTTATTCTCCTTATTAACAATCAGACAGTTTATGCGCCTGAAACATGGGACCAAACTGAGGTCAGGGTGTGGGACTCTGCAGCTAAAAATGAGAAGGTGGCAGTGGGATTGCTCGGCACCTGGCGAGCAGTCTCTGAGGCCTTAAAGAGCCCTGTGGGCCCACAGTCAGACACGTGTGGTTTGCCAGACAGTGAGGGAGCTGCAGGTTCGTCCACTGATACTCCTGCTTCACCAGAGGCCCCCACACCACTACAGCCATCGCAGGCCTTTGCTGTTTCACCCCCTGGTGACCTGAACATGCCTTTTGACCCAGGCTCTGTTGGCCTTGAAAAGGAGTTGGAAATGTTTTCCTTCGATCCAGGAAGAATAGGATACATAAAGTCCAAAGGCCGAGTTGCTGAACAACTTAAAGCGAGACATATTGCTCCCATGACTAGCCCTGGAATTCTCCGGTGTTTGTAATCAAGAAAAGGAATGGAAAATGGAGACTTGTATATGATCTGAGAGAAACTGATGAAGTCATGGAAGATATGAGAGCACTTCAACCAGGATTACCAACTCCAACTATGCTCCTCCAGTCATAGACATTAATAGTAACAGACTTAAAGGATTGTTTGTTAAACACTTGCCAGAATTCGGAAACTTTGCCATGTTTCTGTTTCAATTGATACCTTTTCTGATTGTACATATGTATAGGTGTACTCGGGTTTAGTATGTAAAAGCAATGTTCTGTATGTTTAGAAAAAGTTTGATGTTTGTGTGTGCGTGTTGGTACAGACTCCCTGCGCACCCAGCACTGTTTACTTGCCTTTTATAAATATTACTAAATTCAGATTGAGTTGTATCTTCATTTATAACAGTACGATGATTCAGCAATCACAATATAAATTCACATTACACTTCACAGACTGCTGCAATTCCAGTGTATTGTCAAATTGCAGTGTAACTGTAAATCTCATTATTCATCTCCAGAATATGCATTTGGTCACATTACTGACTGGCCCTAATTGCAAAGAAGACATATGTGGGTTGCCACCAATTCAAGCCTGGAGTTCAGTTTTTATAAGTCCTTTGTTCATTGTTTTTGAGGTATTTTGAAGTACTTGCTATTATGCTTGCTAAATTGTACCCTATTATACTTGCTAAATTACTATCATAAGGCAAAGAGAGAGAACATGTGCTGCTAAAGACTGTTAACAGTCCCACAGGTGACATGTGGGTGAGCATATTTTTTTCTTCCTCACCCTCTGGGTCTGAAGGAGTGAACTGTGCATACCTGCAGCTTGAGGCCATAGCCACTGCAGAGCGAGGTCCTTCTGGCAGGGTGTGCATCTCAGCTCCTTGGGCTTCATGGTGTTTGTAGTGCAACTTCACCAGCTCCCAGGCAAAGGCAGAGTCACCACAGGCAAAGTCGCTTCCTGAGAGATGACAGGGCTCTATAGAAAAGTAAAACAATAAGCTGAATACTGGCTGCAGTTACCTGTGTAATGAATAAATAAATATTGATTAGTCATAGGATCATAGCATTTAGCATTTATTACATACACAAGTCACATTATGTATCTGTATATGTATACATTATGTGTACACACAGCAGTATGTACACCCCCTAAAACTAGTGTCGCTCTGCTTCAAGTCTGCATTTCTTGAAGTCAGAGACAGCCAGTTACACAACTGGTTTTTATGGTTAGCTGATTCCAACTGTCTAAAACAAAGGCACCCTCTGGTTCCCTCTGGTATTGAGATGTGTTTGGCTGTTTTTCCAGCAATTGCGGTCAATCACTCCATTATTCTCCATGAAGCCTTGAGGACATTCAGCCTCTCTGTATCTCCTCAGAGCATTCCTCCCCTGCCTGTGTGTGGTGGGGGATGAAGGGGTTCCTGAATCGGTCATGCTCCCCTGGCTGTGGTGGGAACTGAGCGCCTCTTTGGAGATCACCAGATACTGGCAGCTTTTGTGAAGCTTGTCCTGATGAATGTGTGGAGATACAGCCTAGACAGGCAGGCCATTGCTGGGGACATACAGTGTCTTCTTGCCAAGGTGCACCAAGCAGCTCCTCCAGGAGCTTATCAGCTTTTTGGTCCTTGCACAGCCTGGAGGCCTACAAACATGTGGCTGCTGTGCTCCTGGCAAGCATGAAGAAAACCCCTCAACCTCACCAAGCCTGGCTGCCACCACAGAGGTGGCTACACCTCGGTGCCAGCCCTGGTCCGTTTTAGACTGGTAGCCCTCAAGTCCCTGGGCATAAGGAGCTTCCCAGCACCCCAGCTACCAAGGAGGAGGAGAACAAGCAGTCCCCTAGGTTTATTTCCACCACAGCAATATATGGTCATGGCTCCAGCACTGGGAAGGAGTCTGGGAGCAAAGCCATAGTGCTAGGGAGATGGTCAGAAAGCAGACAGGAGCAGGCAGAGGAGACCAATAAAAGGGCAGAAGAAGAGGTCAGGACACTTGCAAGTCACAAAATAGCCAAAGAGGCTTTGAAAGTTGTGAGAGAGGCCAGCAGGTCTCAAAGCTGCAGAAAGACTTCATCAGGAGCAGCTAAAGGAACAAATGCAGGAATTGTTTGTCTGGAAGAAACAGTACTCAAACCAAGACTAGAAGCTGGGGGGTGAGGGCACACACTGATGGGTATGGGACACTCAGGGCATGGGGTCAGGGACAGCAGACTTAGAGAGACACATAGGGAAGGGTGAAGGAGCATCCATTGCTTTGATTCCCCAGGCAGCAAGAAAGAGCTGTGTCTTGTCCCCAAACACTTCTTTCTCAGAGACTTCATTGTACCGTGCTCCTCAAAATGTCTGTGGACGGGAATAGGGGTGAACGAGGTGTGTGCAGCATGAAGCTTGTCTCTACCCTTATCAGTCCAGCCAGGCCTTTCTCTCTGTTGTGCAACCTGTTCAAAGTCCAGATAAAACGTCATGGAAAGATGGGAACGGACTCATTCTCAATGTGTTTCTTAAATGAGAAACAATCGTTTTCTGTTCTACTTTTTGGCATGTCTACACAGCCGTGACAGTGAAGTCCTGGGTATGGAACAAAAACTTAACAACCTGTGCCTAGGCAGTGCTTTGCTGTGAGATGACCACACGATGGAGAGGTACCCAGGCAGACTGCTGAGGATTCCTGCAGCACACAAACTGGAAACCCCGAGAAGCAGTTCAGGAAGCTACTCATTGATGTTTCTCAGCTCTTGGTTAGCAAGCCCTGGAGCTGGGAAGGTTTGCCCTCAGCCTGACTGTGGCCTGACGGCTGGGATTGTGCAGGGTGAGCAGAAGCAGCTTCATGAGCTCCCTCGCTCTGCTCAACCCTGGCAGCACGTCTGTTTGTGTGAGTCCCCCGGCTATGCAGCATGGTCTTGCTGCAGACCGAGCACAATGCGAGGAGCAAAGACATCCACGTGTCTGCCTACATGCTTTTAATTATCACTTGGTGAGTTCCTTGGCCCTGTGCAGGTAGCAGAGGAGCAGTGGAGCCCTGCAGGAGGCCTCGTCGTGTGGGTAATATGAAGCACTTACTACACAGGCGGCTCTGTGTTTGCCTACAACTTTTAAAGGCTCGAGCCTTCCCAATAAACACACAGAAATCAATAAATGTACAACAGGTCCAGGTGGGGTTTGGCTTGCGCTGGCTGAGGCTGGCCCTGGGCCAGGCAGAGGAAGTGAAGGGACGTGTCCCTGGCTGCATTTCTGGGCCTGATGGGCCGAGACCCAGACCAAACGACCTTCACAGCCTGGTGATTGGCGATGCCACCACCACCACCTCATGCCACCACCACCACCTCAGATGGGAGAGGCACTTCCACCAGCGCCTCCTCTGCCTCTTCAGGGCTTGCACTGCCCTGTGGGTGTGTGCAGGTGTGTACACATATATACGTGTACCCGAACACACACAGACTGCTCATGGAGCGGGCACACAACAGGACACAGCTGGGTGTCTTCGCTGCCCAGCATCTGAGGCAAGCCCGGCCATTTTGTGGGCGTCAGCTGCCATTTTGTCCAGCGCCACAAGGCCGCCTCCTCAGCACCAGGAAGTGCTGTGGTGGGAAAGCACACAGCATGTGCACACCGTGTGTGCTCGGATAGGAACACACCTGTAAAGGAGGGCATACCTGTGTAAAAATACATTGTTTTTTATTCACTTATCCATAGATGCAGTATTTAGATACATACATAAACCCACATTTACAGAGAAAGACACATTGAATACGTATAAACATGAAGGCATAGGTTTAAAGTGGATGAGATTCTTTAGCCAGAGATAATAGAATGAATAATTACATATTCATAAAAAAGTAACTAAATAAAAGCAGAAGAGGGTCTGTGTGTAGGTGATGGCTGATGCCGAATGCCAACACCACTGGCTCTCTGTGGGGACAGCATCCCCTGCACCCCTTGCCTGGGTGAGCTGGGGCAGCGCCGGCACCCCGTGAGCCGGAGGAGCCATTCTGCTGGGCTGGCACTGCCCGCATGAGTATCCGCAGCGCGGGCGGCTTAGGGAGCTGCTGGGCCATCGTTTCTCTTTGTGCACTGCTCGCTGACGGTGCAGGGCAGCGTTTGCCATCCCCATTGTGGCCCCGATTGTGCCACTAATCCCCTGCAGGCCCCGGGGCCGGTCAGCAGCCTGGCTGGCGCGGCCATGAGCAGCATCGGGCAGAGCGATGGCCTAATCCCACTGTGGCACCGCTCCCTGGGGACAATGTTGGGCTCAGAGCACCTCGCTTTCCAGCAAGACCCACCGGTGATGCATGCTTCAGCAGCAGGAGGCTCTTTGGGGAGCTCTGCTGTGAGAAAAGGCTCAGCTTTTTCTCTCCACCAAGGCACGGCACCAACACTCAGTTTCTCCTCCAGGTGGGATCAGCAGCTGCTGGCCCGTGCTCTCCACGCTGCACATGGGGTGGCACCAGCTCTGCTCCCAGCACTGGTGATGGGCGTCCAGGATTAACAACACCTCCTGGTGCAGGGAATCGCCCCATGGGAAGGACAGGTACAGGCACCATGGGGAAGGCAGCGTGAGGGACCATAAAAAAGAGCTGTGGAGTTGCCCAGGAGAACCTGCACCCTCATCACCTCCCTTACTGCCTTTTTATTTCCTTCCCCAAAATGTTGATTGTTTTGGAGGAGGAGGACTTTAGAAAAATAAGTAAATTAATAAATAAAATAAATAGATTAAGTTACACATCCACAGACCAAATAGTTACATTATAGGCATTTTTGTGTAACTACAGTCCACCATTGCTCTTACAGTGTTTTCGACCAGCAGCAGTGGCACACCCGGTGGGCCAGGCAGGGTTTCCCGAAAGCCTCCAATAAACCACTGTAAGGTCTGTCTATCCTCAGTCGGGAAGCAAGAGGGCAGCAAGCTCCAGTGTAACAGCAAGCGCAGTTAGCTGGGCAGCAAACTCACAAAGCTGTGCCCAGCACAAGAGCGGCTTTGTTTATGCGTAAGAAAGAGTTGTCAGAATTAAGGTCCATGCTTTGGTGTCACGGTACTTCATTGACACTCCTTCGTTTTGTGCCAGCACTCAGCTGAACACTTGGCAGACAGCTGGCAAGTAGTTATAATTAACAGGAACTAACCCTGTCGGCAGGCAGGTGTAGCTGAGACTTTGGACAGGTTATAGCAGGCTGGGGTTTAAAGTTTATGACCAGATCTGCTGACACACCATGGTTACAAATTTAAAGACACTGAAAAAAAAAAAATCCACATTGTGTTCACTTAAAACCCGAGGAAGCCTGAAAAACTGTTAGCTCTTTGAAAAGGAGAGCAAGTATAGCAAGCCACTGTACAGAGCTCTCCATAGGACTGAGGAGGAGTCCGGGGAAAGGAATGGCTAATGAGGATTTGTGAGTAGGATGGAGATACCAGCAGGAGCCAAAGGCTCATGGAGAGAAGGGCCAAGCTGTCCCATTTTGCTGGAGAGGTGTGGGAGCATGGCCTTCACTGTGAGCTGGTTTGTGGCTCTTGTGGCTGGGTTAATTCTTCCAGCTTGGCCAGCTTGAAGCAGGAGCAGCAAGATCCACATCTGATGTCCTTGCTGCTGGGGATGTTTGTGCCTCCGGAGCTGCTGTGTTTGCTTGCGTGGGCTTTGGGGATTGCGGGAGGGAGGAAAGCTGCTTGGAGCCAGGAGGTGCTGGCCTCCAGCCAGTTTGCAAGCGAGCAGAGGAGTGACCAGCACGCCCAGAAACCTTGGCTCTGAGCAGGCTCTTCAGTAGCAGGCACGGACTGAGCAGCACTGTCCTCACAGCAGTGCCAGCACTTGCCCCGACAGCCCTGGAGGCACAGAGCTGGTCCATGCCCCATTTCCTGCTCTGAGGTGAGGTGCTGTCCTTGTACAGGTCCTCAGCACAGGTTTTCTGACCTCCACTCTACTCTCCCCTCTTTTTATTCGCTCGAAAGGAGTCCATGGCAAAAACACCCCACAAATCACAGTGAATTTCTGGGTCACCTGGAAGCTCTTCCACTCACATTTCTTTCCTGGTCCTCCTCTTGCCCTTTGCCAGTTAGAGAGTGCGCTCTGGTTTGGGTTTGGGTGAAGGTTCAGAGACCTCCCTGCATGTGGCTGGGATTGAGCATTGCCCTCAGCCTGGGAGATGCCTGCAGGTGTGATGCCAGAGCCTCCAGCAGTGCTTTGCTGAGGAGGAGGAACACATTTTCATCGCTGCCTGTTTCTTCCCCATTACTGGAGAGTTAAATTGATGTCTCTTTCTTTTCCAGGGCTGTGCACAAGGATGGATTTTGGGTCGTGGCTCCTGAAGAGAGTTCACCAGCTCACTGCATATTGACCACAAGCCCACCTGCAGCATTTGGAAGGACGGCCCCGCACTGAGCACCCACAGAGAGCTCCCTGGTCCTCGAGGTACATGTGTTTTACCTGCTGGACACCCCAGCTAGCTCCCATAATTGCATATTTGAAATAAGTGCTGGGTTGCAGCTGTAAACATATGTGTAAAAGTTGAAGTGGATAGAATTTGAAAACTGGTATGTTTTAGTGTGCCGCAACACCACTTGAACCCGAATAATTGGAAGATGTGTCTTTGCTTTTCCCAGTAGTAGAGACAGGAGCATTTTCCTTCCATTGTTAAAGCAAGCTGGTAGGCATGCAGCTTGGTTATGTCATGAGAATGTCTGTCTTTCTTTTTTCTTTTTTTATTTATTTTTATTTTTTAATATATATTTTTATTTTTTTAATTCTTTTTTTCCCCACAGCATTTTGTTTGCTTGCCATCTTTTCCCGGGACAGTAGTCCTGAATCAAGTTATACTATATATGCTTTTTAGATGTGATTGTAGCTACTTTGAAGCTTCTTGGCTTGCAGACCAACACGAACAAGGTGCACCCTGAGACGCTAGGGCAAGCACAATCCCTCCCCTATTTTTAAAAAAATTGGGAAGAAACAATCCCCTCGTGTCAGGGAAAGGGCTGATGGAGCAGGGACCTCCGAAGTGGAGATGCCAACGTGATGGACACCACGAGAGGCAGGCCTGGAGCTGCAGGGAGGGCAGGGGCTGTCCAGCCACAGTGCTTCCCATAGAAGTAACAGCTCCAGAAGTGCTTGACCCTTGCTGAGTGTGTGCATATGTAGCAGTGTGGGCATCATTGTAGCAACTAAAACCTAAGAAAGGAACCAGGCTGCTACAACGCAGCCACCCTCCCGCCACCCAGCCTGGAGTACCACCCGGCCTCACACAGCAAGGCTATAGAATGCTTAACCCAAGCAACGCCCGCTGGAAACCAGGCACATTTCCCTCCCACCAAGTGTACTTCACCGTCTTCAAAGAAGCACAGCTACTCCACAGACAACCAGGGTGGAACAGATACTGTATTTTTCACAGATAAATCCTAGTTATAGATCTCTGGAACTTGTAAATAATACTTAGAATACAGAATTTCAAATCAGTGCAAAATGTACAGTCAAATTAAACACAAACATTGCCAAATATATACAGAATTGTTCTCCAAACACAACCCAAGGACAAACAGATGTTTAAATATACGAGGAAGGTCCATCTTCTATAAATTACTTTTTTTTTTTTTTTTAAACCAATTAGTAGATTAGGTATGCTATTTGTAGACAAATTACCACAGCATAGTGATTTGCAAGGCAGACACTGAGAAACAAGTTACATCATTAAAACCCTGTTTCTTGAACCAATGCACAAGTAAATGTGAAAATGCATTACTAGTTTGAGGCACACAATGTGGAAGGCTTTTGAGCACTTGAATGCTTATGCTTACACTTTGTTTTCTCAGTATTATTAGGCAGGTGCACAAAGAATAAGCACGAGACAACAGCTAAACTGTTTGGTGGTCAGCTTACCTTAGCTTGATGGGCCAAGTTGATTTATTAACGACGTATTAGAAGATTCACAAAAACTCTGTAAAACATCTTAGAATATCTTGATATTAAAACACTCATTGAAAAACTGCTTGAAGTTGGCTGATTTAACCAGAGGTGAAAACCACAGTTACTTAAGCTGTAGTTTGAGAAGAGTTAACACGTGATGAGTGGTTTATAAGTAGGAGGGACACTGAAATCTACACTAAACGACAACCTCTGTGATGCTTTGCATTCAAAGCAGAGATACTCCTATTAATTAGAACTTGCAGCTTATTCAAGGTATTGATTGCTACTATCTACACCATTGATAATTAAACTATCTTAAGGATTACTTGCTTTTGGCATGTTCAGAAAGCTGGAGTTATACAGCTATTGCTATGATACAGATCCCCACAATTTTCTTTTAAAATAGCAGTGAAGGCATCATAAGCACCTAAAAGTACACAATAAATACTCAGTAATTCTTCAAGCACCTCTTGCTACCCAATTTGGCAAGATCAGCAGCACAAAGAAAGGGATGCCACGGCAAGGCAAGCTGTAACTGTTTGACACAGGGACGGGCCTGATTTATGCCTTATTTCCTTCAGAAAGCAGAAGGACCAACATGTGGCATATCCTGTGGACAGCGAGAGATGTCTCAAAGGGCCAGACAGCCACCAGACATGTAGCATTCCTGCTGTCAAGCACAAGGGCAGGCTCTCTACTCCTTATCTGACAGTGGTTTGTATCGGGAAAAGTTCAGCCTTCAATAGCTGGTGTTTATGTTTGGAGTTGCTGCCAGAAGTGTGATACAGGATACACACAACGTAAATGAAGCCACGTCTTCTGAAATCAAGTCTTCTCCAAAATAACACACTTGAGCCACAGTGACATGTTAAAAGGGTGTGTTGCGAGAAGAGCTCAGAGGAGTAACTACACCAGTAAGTGTCCTACTAAAAATACTTTGCTTTGGGATACATCTTTGATATCTACATACATTTATTTCAAGACTTCAGAACAACCTTTTAACAACACTGAATTGCTTATAAAACACTCTGATAAATTATCTTCACAAAAAATAAAGTCAATCTTTTCGAAAACACATTCAATAACAACACTTGTGTCAGTACAAAGGCTGCCCTATGAATCAATGGCAGAAAAGTCAAAATCCACATTTAAATTTTTCTACAGGGACATAGCTAGGAGGCTAAACCGGAAGGCAACTATTTTATTAATTGTCATGGGAAGCAGAAACAGCGCTTCCAGAATGCAGAAAGAGAATGAACTGACATGTATAGGTTTACAATCAATAGTCACTGTCCTGTAAACATTGAAACTGCTGGTCTAACTGCGTGTTAAGACTAATACATTGCATTTGTTTCACTGCATTCCATACTTACAACGGCTGCACTGTTCAAGAACACAGTAAGTAGCAAAGGAACAAAGGCTTTGAGCTGGACTTCTCCTACAAGCCAAGTGTCAAGTCAGTAAATGTTGACATTATAAATAAACTTTAACATTACTCTAAAGCATTATAAAATCAGACTAAGAAGCCTAAATCTTAGAATAGCAGCCAATTTGTAATTGTTTAAAAATATATGTGAACTTTCAGTCAGTCAGATATAAATACATACTGCGATGTGGGGAAGATACCATCTCCCATTCCCAAGCAGAGCTTTTGAAAACACAGTATCAGAGCTGGGGATCAAGGAACACTGCAAGTCAGAGAAACTCTTAAAACATTAAACAGTTGCATTCTACAAACTTGTGTTCATCATTACCTGAAAGTGCATTTTTATATCTGTAGAATCATCCCCATATTTACAAAAAAAGTACAAACATTGCAATTTTGCCACACCCTAAAACTATCCAACCTGCTTTTACTGTTAAGTGCAAAAAGTCTGTGAAGTGATACATGCACTGATGGAATACAAGGTCAAGGGCTGAAAACGGAGGCAGTGCTGCCACCACGAATCCCAGGCATGTCAGTAGTTGCTGAATGTTTGCTGCACAGCTGCAAAAATGGCTGAAGTAGAAGCTGAAGCAGAAATCAATGAGCAGCTTAAAGGCCAATAGCTAGAGTGGAGTTTTAGACCAGGATCTCCATTCTCTGCCCTCTGCACAACCTCACCAGCCTTTTTTTTTCTTTTTTTTTTTTTTCCTTTAACCAGCTCACTCACGCCTTTGTTACCAGTGTCAGTATAAAGGTTGGGCCCAAAGGGCAGGAAGGCAGCCTAGCAGGAGAGGAAAATGCAGAGTTCATGTCAAGGCAGCAAGGGAGAGGTATGGGGTGCAGATCGAAAGACACCTATCTCCTGGCAGCTCTCTCAAGGTCACAACGCCAGTGCACCCCCAAGTTTCCGTGCTGGAGCATGGGCAGGTGGCCATGCAACACACACTGTACCTGCACACACAGTCGGAGCACGCTACGAAATACCCATGCAGCTACATCTGTTCTGTCTCCAACATAAGTCCTTCTTAGGTGTTGCAGAAGTTCATCTTACCTTCTCCTCCCTCAGAACAAGGCTTCATTTGGAAATGAGGTGGTTACATGCCAGCAGGCCGCTGCAAGGTAACGCGCACGCCTGGCTGCTCAGCGATTCCACAGAGCTGATAATCAGACCATTATTGACACAGTACATTATTTGCTCTTTAAAGAACTGTAATCTGCACAATACTTTGAAGAGGGTAACTGTGAAGATTAATGAGCAATTGTCTGGAACAGTTCATTTAGTTTTGTTCTTTATCTAAGTCTTGAAGTTGACTATGCTGCAGCTTCTAGTTTTTAGAATATTGCAACAGCCATTGCCATTGATTTTAAACACACTAAGACTTGATTAAAACCTAGAAAAAGTAAGAGGGGCTCAAAGTGTACACATGCAGATACTATAAACACAGTTGTGCTTTGACTATATTGCTATCATGTCGGGAAGTACACATCCCTCAGAAATGTGGGCTGAGAGCCTCGGTGGGACCAGCAAGAAAGCAAGCCCTGCCTTCTGACCACAACTGGTGAGAGAAAGATCCAGAAGTGAGTGCTCTTTGCAAAAGCCACAAAACCACATGCCATTTCCTTTCATGGAAATACAAGGAAGACTATTTTAAGGGTGTGTGCATATATACGCATATGCATATATATATACACACATATGAATGTATAGAAATAAAATGCTTTTGGTAATATAACCCAGTTTCATACAAAAATCAATGCAATGAAAGCATCAGCAATTTAAACTACTCCAATCAAGTCTAAAAGTCATGGGAGAAAAAACAGCAAGTTTTCTGAATAGTGTTTTTATCTCAGGGATAAGCTTTTGAACTTAGGTTTAAATTCAAGACAGAGGTAATATATTTACCCATCAAAGCAGATTTTAACCAACTGACCACCTTCTTCTTCCTTGTCTGTGACACGGGGATATTTGAAATGAACCTTGGCTTTCAGGATCCCTCTTCTCCCCATGCTAGGAAAGTGTAGTAAGATACCAAATAAAGCAGGAAAGAGGCTAGTGCTGCTCCGTGTGCCTGCCACCGTCTGCAGGTGAGCTGAGAAGGCAGGGCAGGATGAAGGTGTGCACTCTAGATGGCAGTGAGCCTCCGTCTCCGCCCTGTCCATGGGTTATGCTTTCTGATTCTGTGTCCCTGATGTTGATTAACAGCTGTCTGTTCAGAACTGAGCCTCCTTCCCAGTACTTTTCTTACTGCCTTATTTAAAGCACTTGGCCATGTGAACACCAGCTACCCACACAGTGTTCCTCTCTCCACTCAATGCCGAGAATCATCTATCAGCCCGCGGTGATGTGAAGTATACTGCATTGTTTTATGTTCAACGTGAAGGCTAAGTGAAAACTGCAGGGAGTTTTATCACCTCTTTTCAAGGAAATCTCACTCCTATGGAAGAAAATCCTAGGCCTTTGCAGAAAATCAGTGTGATAAAATTGTCAGAAAAGCAAACAAACAAGCAAAAAAACAAACACCAAAAAACCAGGTATGATCCCCTTGATATACTGGCTTCTACAGTACCTGAAACTGGAACGTCTTGATAGAGACATTCAACAGAGAGTTTCTTATTTTAAAAACTTTGCAAGAGCTTTCCTATCTCCTCCACCCAGGAATCTGTTTTGTCTTCAAAACGTACTAAAAATCACTCTGTGATGTGGAGAGACCTTAAATGCCAAGTGTGTTTTTCTTAAGATATATTTTCATTCCAGTGTGGCACTCATCTACTCAAACAACACGTGGGAGTCAGTTTATGGAAAAAGAGAAAAGAGAAAGAAAAAAGAAAACTAAAAGCCTCCATATCTTCCACTAGGATCTCCTTAGACAGTTGCAAGGAGAATGTGTTTATATTTCTGTGTTGCCTTACTAACACACTGCTACCCTGAGACAGGCTCCTACAGCGCTCCAGGTATGGAAAATCCCAATGGAAGGAAGGGCATATCACAGTGAGAGGCCCTCTGATTAAAATACTCTGGCCCAAGAGTTTCATGGTATTTGAGAGAACAGATACTGAGCAACAGAGACAGACAGCCAGGCCTTTAACGAGCCAAGAACACGAACACTGTCAGTTACATGCTGCAGGATGGTGTCTGTCTGAAAAACAGAGTCAGACAGGCTTATTTACTCGGGCTGTAGAAGATAGCCAATACCAACAAGCTTCAAAGTTTATGCATGTTATCTGTAATGAAGAGTTAGCAGTTTTCCTCTCATCTTTGAGTCAGCAACCATAAAGAAGACCAATCAGTTTTTCAACTACCCCAAGGACAAAAAGTAGCTTCTCTGGCTTTCTGGACAGCTACGAACAGCGATGCATTTAAGATTTCTTCTCTAATTTGTGAGCTGCATCCTGAGAAGGCATAGCCTGAAATACAGCACACCCCTCCTCCTTGCAACGCTGGTACCAGGATGCCAGAGGAGCTCCAGTTAATCCTTGCTGCCCAGGTTCTGAAGCTGAGACAATGCCATGGTTAATGACCAGGTGAGTGTCCACACTATCTCCTCCTGTACTGTCCATGCTATTTCCTTCATAGTTTGCATGGTGAATAATGGTAAGTTGTAGTCCATGTGGTAGTACATGAAGATAATTCCTACAAATTAGACTTACAATTGAAATAACAATCTCGAGTGAAAAGAGGAGTCCTCCAAATGCATCTCTACAACAACAGTAGGCACCTGTTAGCAGAAGAAATCACTGGGCAGCTGGGAGAGACTGCAGTCAGCTGGCCTTTTTGCATCTCTGTTACGTCTCTGTTTATAGCCTTAGCTGCATAGCTCTGTCTGATGCTACAGATGAATGTTTTATAGTACCCACATTCACACCCTTGTCTGTACCATAACTGGAAAATATAAAGCACAGGTAACGACCAGATGTTGCTGGAGATGGCACAGTGCTCAGAGTACAGATTGATGTCAACAAACCCAGCAAGAACTATCTAACCACATAATGGTCTCCAACACAGGACAATGGCTTTTGCATGTTTCAAAGGTATAGTGAAGTTTCCTGAAGCAGCTGGAGATGTTTTTCTGGACATGCTCACAAGAGGAACCTTCCTGAAGCTGCCACTTGAGTGACAAATTCATGTCATCCACAGCCAGGTTCGTTACTACCATGCAACAGAGGACAAGTTATCACCCTGGCTAGCTAAGTGGACTCTGATCCGTGCCAGCAGAGCTCAAGTAGCTCCAGGGAGCCAATGCACACACGTGGCAAAAACACACAGGCCTCTTGCTCCACAGCCAACTGTGCTCAGAGGGCATCTCGTTATGATGTTGACCTGCAGTGAAAGGTTAGTCACTGGAGGACCAAAGCAAGACAAAACCAGCACTGATGTCAGATGTCAGTGAAGACCAACATGACCGCAGCCACAGGGAGCAGACGCATGTAGCACATTACGGCACCAACACATCAGCTCCAGTGCCAGTCTCCAGCAGGTAGCTAGAAAACTACTGGATCCCTGTGTCTTCAGCAGGTGGGTAAGCACAGAGAAGTGATCTCAGTCTCACAGGAGACGAGAGGAAACCTCTGAGGAGCAAACACACATCCCAGTGAGATGAAATAGTCACCTGGGTCCACAGCTGCTAGCACCACGCACAGGAGACACAGGAAGTCTGGCTAGATTGGTGAGTTTTCATGACAGCTATCACATCCCCAGTTTTCTGAAGCCTACAGAACATTAGATGCATGGTACAGGCTCCAATACCTCCTCAGTTTTGTCAGTGAAGTTACTCTTCAGTATTTCAGTTCAGTTCTAGTTCAGTTCTACTGTATCACTGTGCAAATTCACTTTACTGAACACTAAATGGTACCTGTTTCACACTAATTAGTGACAATTCTTTTAGTCTTTGAACTTGCTGTTAAGTAACAGTCCAACTCTGACAGATAAGTGAAAATGAGATAACACAAGTAAAGGCAAGAAGCAAAGCCTGGTGTCAAAGATAATGGTCTCAGCAATAGAAAACAGTCAGTATAATGTAATACTGCCTCAGGTATTTTTGTTCATTTTTTAGAGTGGTAGCTGCTGAAATTCAAATGTTCTTTAAAACAGGCTATTATCAACTTCAGTTGACAACTTGCTCTAAAAGCTGTTTCCCCTTCACTCACACAGTCTAAATGCTGTGGAAATAAACTCTCTGAAATATTTTGACTCAACTGTTCTAGTACTTTCTTTCTTCCCTGTGCACGGGGCTCCTTTTATAGAAATCATCTCTCCTGTGTTTTGTATTTTTTCTCTTCTACGGTAGTACTGTTTCAGCTATGTTATTTGGACTTATCCAAGGAGTTCTCAGCAGCTCATGTCTTTGCCTTTTTTTGGTTTGGAGGTTACTATGAGCATTAATTTAAAACAACACATTTTCATTTATGGAAAGATACACCAAAACTTATCTATGGAATGATTTTCTTAAAGAAAAAGCTGGGAGGAGGGGAAGAGTCTTTGCAAACATAGATGCAGAAATCTCGGCATCTTGGAATCTCTGTTTGGCCTCAGTTCCATATATATTAAAAACTGGGAAACGGTTTATGGAAAAGCAACCCAAAGTAAACATCTCAAATGAGGCAAGTGGTACATAATAGTTATTTGTAACAATGAGGCACTATCTTTCAAAGACGACGCAGAACCCAGTACTGTTAAAATGCAATGAAAGGCACGCTCCTAAGCAACCCTTCTTCACCAGCTGTCTGCACCCAGTTTTACTGAACCATCTCAGTATCTACAGTAGTTGTGCTGCTTCGCTTCCGAGCACAGGTCTCCACTTAGCGTCCTCCTTCAGATACTGCCATGCTATCCACTCTCATCTCTTTCAGGCTTCCAGTTTTTTTCTGTTTCTGCTTGGACTTTTTCAACATATGTACCTAAAACGGAAAGTTTTTGAAGAAGGTGAGTGAGAATTCAAATATCTGTAGTCAGATATACATAAGCAGACCTAAGGCAACTAATACATGAGCAAAATGTTGGAACTGCAACTGAAACACATTGAAATACACTACTGGTTGAAGCAGCTATCCTTGTAAAGTGCTAGGATTAACTGATTTTTACATAAATATATAGACACATGTAGGTACATACATATAGAAGTGTAAGGATATGTGTGCATATATATGAATGTACACACATATACATACACATACATACGGGTAATGCTATCAGTCACTAGCCTTAAAGACAGAAATATTTCTTACTGGAAGGACAACTTAGGTTTGTTCTTTCTTTCTCTCTTTTTAACAATTTCCTGCAGGAAAAGAACAAAGTTTAACACATTCCCAAACATCTGAAGTATGACCCTCTTTACTCTCATTTTTCATCTGCTATTTCATATTTCATCTGGCTATTTTTCTGGTAGCCCTCCTTGTAGGGATATGCCTCGTCCATAGCAACAAACTGCTGTGAGTTAAAAAGGTGTCCTTAAGGTAGCAGACGAATCTGTAGACTTCTGCACACCAGAGTCAACCATTGCAAAACATTTATTTCACAATTTCAATATCAAAAGTTAATTCTTAAGCAGCTGATGCTTTTTTTTTTTTTTTTTTTTCTGTATATACACTGAAAGACCAGGGAAAATCAGACATCAGTTATCTCCAAAGACTCTCAGACTTCCCTCCTCTAGTATTCACTTTTCTCCTTTGCTGCTTTCTGACAGATCGTCCCTCCTCCAGCACAGACAGCTGCTTTGTCCCTTGCACACTGCAGTGCTACCATGGGCTCCATAACTATGATCTGTTTCAGAGCAAGCAATACTGCCTGGAGATCTCAATACAGGAGTGCAAATTAAGTCACTTGGCTGAAGCTCAGGACTATCGAGGATGACTTTCTTAAACACAAGCCTCATCTGACCCAGTGGAGAGGGTCCTCAAACCATTCTCTCTATAAAAGGCTGTGTATTTATCCAGCAGTTACGACACAGTGCTGACTAGCTCCTTTGAAGTTAAGCATCAGAACACAACTGATGAGCAAGATAATATATTACTATCCATTGGAGAAACAAAAGATTTGTCAGATTTCTGAGACAAACCTACAGTCATTACCTTTGGTCCAGCAGCAGAAATAATAATCTGTCCTGGGGCCTGAATCCAGGGCTCTCCATCAACTTGAACTGGAATTGGCTTTAGGAGCGTTACACGAAAATACGAGCCCTGGGCTATGCGGATGCCTGATCGAAAACCACCTTGGACTTGACCCTGTTAGGAAGTAAAAGCCTGGATTATCAAACACCCCAGTGAACAAAGAAGCGCAAATATTAGCTGCCCTTAAACTGGGTGGATACAGTTTTTTTTCTTACCTGATGTCTTAAGTTTCAAGCTAAAGAACTGCCTAGGCAAAATCTGCATAGGATGCTTTTACTGATGCAAAATTAATCATTTAATTAGTGCATGAAGCATAACTCATCCCCATGCGAGCTGCCAGAGGCGAAATAATTTACACAGTGGAATCACTTGTACATTCATTTTGGGAAAGGAGAATGCATTCACTAAGTCGTATTTGCTTCTACTTCCCTCCTCCATAAAATAGTAAACACTTTTTCAAAACAACTAACCATACACACAGACTCTGGTGCATGTGAAATTGCCCAAATCTAAAAGCACATTATCATAAATCAGGGAGACAGAGATTTACAATATCCAACTCCATATTCATCTTCAGCTAGTAGGATCAGCGTTAACCACAAAAAAAAAAAAGATGCAAAGGCAACTCTGCTGCTAAAAATTGTCTTGGGGAACATGTGCACATATCAAACATACAGGTAAAAATCTTAACACAAAATCACAAAATAAGAGCATCAGTTTGTTAATGTTTATGTTCTGAAGCAGTATGTTCATTCCTTGGTGCTTCTAACAAAACAAAACTTTCAAGGATCTCTACGAAACTACTTCTCCTAATGGAAAAATTTATGTTTGTCTTCCTTAAAAGAACTAAATTACAAAACCGTGAAGTTGGCTGACACCAAAGGTTGAGCTGCACAAACAATTTTAAGTACCCACCTTTCCATTTTTGGTGGTTGTATGGATTTGTTGTCTCTAGTTACCTGACCACGTATACTTTTTCAGCACAGATTTCTTAAAATAGTGAAACAAATACGAAGAAAAGACAAAAATAACGCATCATTCCACAGGACTGCATTGCTAATAGCAGGCCATTTAAAAAATACGTACTACATGGAAGAATGAAAGCTACACTGATTGAGCGATAATATTTCTTGCATAACTGGTATACAATCTGCTTCATGTAGCATTTGGATTAAGTATCAGATTCTAAGAGACAGGTATTGGAATGCCTGTGGCAGATAATTATAAAGATACCTCTCTAAAAAGCATCTCTGCTCTGATTGCTTTGAGGTATGTCCAGATTTTGTGTACACATGCTAAGTGAAGAGTGGGAGTTCTTATGACATTAAAATGAAATATTGCTTTCATCTTATGAACTATTTGGTTTTGACGCCATGATAAAGGGTAGTTATGCATACATGTATTTGTGTTCCATATCTATGTATATTTATGCACCATATATGCATGTATGTTTAAGGCCTTAGTTCAAAGCCCGCATCAAGCATTTTCCCATGCTCTTTTAATGAGTACTTCACAGTTCTCATACTTCCCATCCTAGCACAGATTTCTTCAGTTTCCTTTCCATCTACTGTCACGTGGCACCTAAATATGGATCTTCAAAGCAGGCTAACACACGGGCTACAAGGGGCACTGCGGGCTGTGGAACGGCATACCAGTTACAGCTAAACTCCTGAACGTTTATTCATTCACAGACAGCTGATGTTGCTCATGAACTCTCTTTATGATCTGCAACCATTTTTGCATGAAAAAAACAAGAGCTTGATTAAACGATGGTGTAACTCTAGCACTGATGCCTATTTTTAGGCACTTGCAATGGTGCAAGTGGACTTGCAATGTACTGTTTATTATGAAAATAAACGAGTCTGAGAAAATGTATTTACCAGAGAGGCTCATTCAACTCGTTCGCAGAAATGCATTTCCTCTGTTCTCGTTTGGTTGCTAACTTACCATGTGAACAACGCCAGTCACACCAACAACTTCCAGCAGGCCGTCGTCGATGCGTGGTTTCTCAAAGCGGTCATCGCTGTCAGAGCCCCAGAGATCGGCTCCAGACCCCCAGCTGCGCAGAGAACACACCACAGTGACCACCCCGCCAGGGATGTCTGGTCTGTCAGACTTCAAAAGCTGGGCACTCTGCTCCCCACCAGTGAGAGGGAGACAGCTTAGCTCTCCTGCACCGCGAGAGCAAGAAAAGCTTTTCTAAAATCTGAAAAACTTCTGATCAGATCTTTGAGGAGTGAAAGAAGGATTGATATAAGTACTTCCAATTTGAAAGAACTCAGTAGTTAAGCAGGTGTTCCTGCACTTCAATCACTTCAACTGCTTCTGACAATTTAACATGGCATTGCTTTTCATGCAGTATTGACCTTCCTTACTCAAATCTCTTGCTTATTCTTTTGGTGCACAGACTTCTCAGTGCTAATCCTGATCTTTTCTTCTCCACAATTCTCAGGTAGCTTAAGGTTAAGAGTCTATTTGAAGGTAGTATGGCAATGCTAATGACTTGCTGTTACTGAACAAACAAAAAAAAAGTCACTCATAACCAGCAAATTCAAGGAAGGCAGCTTTCTGAAAAAACTGCCATTCTTTCTCACAGAACAGCAATTTCACCTCCCTGCTGGTGTCAGTACAGCCCCGGCCCCCACAGCAGCTACCTGAGCTGCAGGTTTTCCACAGTTCCCTGGGTAATAGCATCACCAACTCCACATGTACCTTTGATGAGGTTATCATTCCAAATTACTGTTAGGACACAGGATAAGAAATAGCAAATGTACAGGGGTTTGCACCGGGAGAACGAGGTAGTACCTATCACCTTTTTTGGAGTGAGATTGTGACTTTCAAAGGATAAGAAAAGCAATGCTAAAATGGTATTAAGAGCCAGGCTCCTTAGGCACAGTTGCAAACCCACAGTTTGGCAATAATCAGAAATATCCAGGAACAGTCACCTATCAGCCCAGACCGTTTAATTTCTGGAGTGATGCTTAAGTCCCAAGCAGTTTTCCCATGCATACATGCAAACATGCATCTACAGAAGACCCTTCCTCTCAATTTTACCTGGGTATATTAATAAAAATGAGTCCTTCTATACTTGGCAACTCCACCTCTCGCTGATCCACCTGAAGCTTTATGTCTTTGTGAAGATTTCTGGTATGACTTATCTTCTGCAGCCCAACTTTCACATAAACTCCTTTGTTGTGAAACCTAGGAGCAGACAAGCATCATGTAACTAAAAGGTAAGCCCCAGAACAGTACTGTTTTGTACTACAGTACTACATTGAACATGTGCTAGCATAGCATTGTCCTCTAGTGGGTATGTTTAAAGAGCTTTTCAATTTTTTATTGCAGAAACAAAGCATAAGCCACAAACTATTTCATATACTTTTTACTTAGAAGAACATGTGCTCTCAAGGGGAGATGCAGAGATGTGGAGAAGCAATACCTCTTTGAAACGCAAACCTCTGTGCTGAAAAACTGTATTACTGATTAAGACGTAGGAGATGTCACAAAACATTTTTAACTGATTTATCATGCAATGGTAGAATAATTAAGGCAGAAAACCCTCCCAAGTCTAGGCTTTACATACTGCTAATTCATTTAACCATACTCAGCTGCAGAAATTAAAAACATGATTAGTAGTTTTTGACAGAGCTCTAACACACCTAATTTTAGAGTAAAGAAAATATTAGGAAGATTTTATGGCATCCCTTGAAATGTCAAAGCATTTGAAGAGTTACGTAAACAAATGCCAGTTAAATGCAGATATTCTTTTCTTTTGTAACGGTAACCTTTGGATACATGGCCTTCAGGACAACCTTAAAAGAAAAAGCATGAATTTTGACTATTTGACCCTATTAACACATGGGTGTCATTGGAATCCAGCTCTGCAGAATGTCCCTAGCATTATGCCTGAATGATGCAGACTTTCTAGTGGGGAAGACAGCCAACTTAGCACGTGGGTTACAGTCAATTCTCCAGACAGAGACTGTTCAGTTCTTTTAAGTTATTACATTGGGAGTGATTTATCCTACATGCTAACAGTTTTAAACTGCACTGAATTAACGATAGGCGAGGGATAACCATTTAATATATGCTTCCACTCCAGACAAGACCAAGAGATCCGTCTATGCTAAGTCTGATTTGAATGCATTACAAGCAACTGAAAAATAAAACAGGTAGGAAACAAAATACTTTAAGTATCCTCAAGAAGTACAAACTTTAGTTGCATGAAGTGAGAAGCCTTGAGAAACTAGCAGAGCATGACACAGTGACAGAAGTGCAGACACTGTTCTGAATTACAAGAGCTCTAAGAAAGATTTGGCCTCTGAGGTCCACAGGATACTTTGGGCAGGGCACCCTGTGACACATAATGAAGCATAAAAACTGTCAGAGATCAAATACTATTACTCTTATTTTTGCACATGTATTCCATTTCAGCTATGGATCCTATTAGGACATCGAGACCAGAAAAGAACAGACTTATTTCTGTAACGTTACCATGCCAATACCTACTTAATGGTTGTGAAGGTGACTGGAAGATTTTACAATCAAAACAGCTAGTTGAGCTGGGAAGGGTGAACTCTGAACGTACACTACTAGACAGAGGCACCACCCTTCTTGGTGCATCTACATGTTGGGCGTGGCACGATTTGGTGGGAAAGTCCAAGTGGAAGTTGTCAGTCCATTGCTAGCAGTAGCAAAAAACATACCAACTTGCCCACTTGGTAGAAAAATGAATAATTTCCTAAAGCAAACCCTTGTTTACATACATTGTACTGACAGCAGTCTTAGGCAGGAATCACAGAACTAATATTTGAAGCAGTCTCCAACACCTTATTTGGGCTGAAGGACTTTGAGTTTTCGATTTGGAGGCAAGGCTCACATTGCAGTCACTGCTGTAAATGACTGACGGGGATGACAAGAGGAGGGAAGGGCTTTATATGCAGGTCATTCATCCCCATGGAGCCCGTGAGTCTCTGCAGCAGCTCAGCTGCAACACTTGCACCATGATGTCATCCCAGAATTATTTGGAAGGTTCCCTAGAGCACAGATATCAAAGTAACATCCTACTACTCAGACCAGTGTGGGGACTTGGCCTACACAGCCCAGGAATCACCCTTCAGTTCGTTTTTCTACAAATGATGCGCTACAAATATAGCCAACATGCTACTTAATGCCCCACTGGCCAGACCCATAAAGCTACACCCTACCAGAAAGGCATTCAAAAGCTTGGACTGACACTTCAGTTTAGCTAATTGAATAAGTCAGAACAGATAAAGTTAAAAGGTGATCCTATATAGGACCAGTTTTATGGACTAGGAAGGTAAACAGCTGTTTTCAAGCATCACAATCCTGTGTTTGTTCTAGAAAGAACAAACTGAAAAACACCCTTTTCTTTTAACGAGCCCATGACTAAGTCTCCATAGACTCAGGGAGACACCAAACCATCAACTATGCTGTAAGTTGAACCGTCTCTGTGGTTGTTGCCCAAGCAGCAAGAATCTCTTGTGGTCAGAGAAAGCAAGACCCATCCACAAGCACTCTCCAGGCTTTCACAAAATCAAAATAAAGAAACCAGGTTTCAGGAGGCACTAAGAAGCCAAGTGAGCTGATGCAAAAAGCCAGATTCTTTACAGCTCCTGCCACCGCTGCATACGCAGGAGGGTAAGTTTGGGGAACTCTTTTATTTACAGGTGCTGGATAAGAACTCTGTGTGCCAGCAGGCATTTTTAGATGAACTGCTGTTTCCCATGATCATTAATAAACTGCTAGGAAACATCTCTTGAAAGGGAGTTGGCATTCAGAATTGCATCACAGCGCACGGAAAGCAGATCAAAGAAAACAAGGTGAGCACTTTTCGTCTAGTCTTGCAATTTAATAATCCTACCTAGGAGATGTCACCACTGCAAAAGCCAATAATCAGCCTATGTTTGGGTGATTTTATTAAGGTTTGTTCCCTACTGACAGGAAACAAAGTTTACTTAGACTCACTTTCAACACCCCCAATATAGAAAAAACTAATTTAGACACACCAGCTGTTGCAGCACTTTAAAATCCAGAACTGACAAATCAAACAATCAATACTTTCAAACCTTCCCCCACCAAGAGGAGTTTTGTATCCTCAAAAGACAATTTTAAAATTGCATTAAATTGTGCAAAGTATTTTCTCTGCCTAATCTTACAGCCATGAGAATGCCTGTCACAGAAACATCCTGCCAATTTTGGATGACACAAAGAAATGTAATCTCTTCCCTAACAGGCAATTCTAAAGACTGTTCCAGGACCCCACAGCAACTGAGGAATAAAGGCAGATGCCCTGATCCTTAGCTTTATACTGTAAAAAATAAAAATCATAATGCCTGGCACTCAACAATGAGAAACCACCACTGCCAAAACATACACTGCTTCTGCCTGCTCTGTGGTACAAGTTTGGTGTTGTTCTCCCTGCAGGGAAGTCATCACTTTGCTGTGATCTGCTAGCCCAAGGTAAGGAGTCCTGAGCCTGCAAAAACACTCTACAGCGTGAGGACAGAAAGCACACAGATTTCAGGACATTTACCAGCCTAAGGTCTTAAATCAGAAGAACACACAAGCCTGTTTTCCTCCAATGGACTCTGCAACATGCAGACTTTGTTGCCACCACCTGAAACTTCCCATTCCGCATACAAGAGCAGCCTGTCCATAAACCAGCTGCTGTTGCATTTAGCATTAAGTAGCCGTGCTTCTTAGTTAATTTATTGAAAAAAAAATGCTAATTTGGCTGGCAAGTGTGCACTTGCATATCCTGGGAAAGGGGAAAACCAACAGTTTTAACATGGCTCTCTAAAAGGCACCTATTTTATCAGCACTGTTGGGCTGCACAATCTGTTTGTCCCCTGCAAAACCATACCTGAGTATCAATTCAGAATTCATATCTCTTTCCCGTATCTTGACTCACAGAAACATATAGCCCTTCAGATTTGAAAAAATAAAAATAAAAAAATCATCCCCTCTTTCCTGCACAAAAACACTGTGCTAGCACCACAACAATATGCCTGGAGAAGGTCTGCAAGAACGATACTGAGTCATTGCTCATCACACTGTTGATGCTGCACATTATGGGCTGGTAAAGATTTGAGAGATTAAAAGCACATAGGGAAACAAATGTCCAAGCATAACTCTTAAATACTGTGTCAATAAGTAAAGGACACATCTTCTAAAGTGCTGTAGCCTTGCAAAGTCAGAGTAGCATATTTCGAAGGAACGAGTATAACTCTGATTTACTTATGTTCACTGCAAAAATAAATCCAGAACAATTTAATGGACTAAAACAGGAACTGCTGTATGCAAACTTATCACCCATGCTGTTTTTAATCCATTGGACTGAAAATAAAAAACAGTGCCTGTTGTCCTAATAGTAATTTACATACCATAAACAGTATTTTATTCAATTTTTAGGAAGTGTATGAGCAACATCTACACTGATAGACAGGTGAGATTTCACTTTATTACACTCATAACTGGCCAGAAAATATTCTTAATAGTTGGGATTGCAATACTGTGTAGTTGTAATAGCTTGTTCTGGCAACCAAGGGACAACTTAGAGGGCATTTATTCACAAATGTAGGGGAATAAAGAGCAGTCAAGAACAATTTCTATAAAGAGCTATTCATTAATTAAACAAATCTGATTTTTCTTTTTCCTCATCATTTTCAGTGATTAATGCAAAAAAAAAAAAAAAAAAAGTACTCTTATTGATTGATCTGCATGCCAGAATGAGGGAGGTTTCTCTTCACACCTTTTTTATCACTCTGTTTCACTTGAGATGCAGAGACTTTTTCCTAAATCATTATTACCAGCATGCAGATGCTAACACACCACTAAGCAAAGGTTGGAAACGTATGATGTTTATTATTCATGCAGCAGCACTGCCTTCCCTCCTGTTATAAGCTTTGAATAAGAGATATTTCTACTTTCTTGAAATTTCACTGGATTCGACATTGAAATTTTTGTATACTGAAGTATACTGAATAATAATGACAGGGCTTACAAAAACTGCTCTGATACTCTCTCTCTTGGGAAGAAAAAAAAGGGAATAGAAAGAAAAAAGAAAAGCCAAATTCTGTATCTAAGAGTTCATGGGTATTTTAGTTCCTCCCTGTGTCTGCTTTACCTCAGGCAATGTTATTTGTGAATACCTGTAGCAAGATTATCAGCTTTAGTGTAAGTTGGAAGTTATATTGTACTACAGCACTTATCCCTCACCTCTGTTTTCCCCCAGGATTACCTGCTATTAAATTTCCCTGGTTCTTCTTCTCTAGCATGATGGAAGTCCAAGCTCAACTCTGCATCAATGCCAAGACCACAGTAATTGTTCATCTGTACAATCTGTCAAAAAAAAAAAAGTTGTATTATTTGCTCAAGGCTTACATTTATAAATAAAGAGGTTCCAAAACTTTTCAACAAAAGCAAGAGTTACAGATAATTCTTCTAAGTCATTTACATCTTGACAGATTTAGGAAAATATTTTCCAGAAACACTGCACTAAAAATAAAGCTGTACAAGGAATTGTTGATATGTGTAGTTATTAATTCCAAACTATCAGAAACTTGAAAATTTAATCTTAATTGCTAGAAACAGGTATAATAAGGGCAGAAATGAAAGTAAATGAGGAAACAAAGACAACCCAACTTCTCCAAGTGATTCTATGCAATAACTAAAAGACTTGTTGAACGCTAACACCACTACTATTTTTGGCATCAAGAAGGGAAATATCATGGTATCATTGGGAAGATCCCATTCCTGAACTTCATCTTATGTTAGATGACCTTGACTTCACCTCTCAACTGCATATTAAATAGTTCTACATGTGGCAACTTTTTACAGATTTCTACTCTTTCTCCTATTGATTCTTCCTTTGCCTGCTAGCTCATTCCACAGCTTTTCTATCCTCACCTGTGATTCTGTCACCTTTCATCTTTAAAAACCACATTAGGCACTCAGGGCAAAATCTACCCCCGTGCTGTGGGTTAACCTGGCAGGCAGCTCAGCACCACGCAGCCATTTGCTCAACCCATGCCCAGTGGGATGGGGAAGAGAATCAGAAGAAAACAAGATTTTTGTATTTATTTTTATTGCTGAGCATGATGCCACATGGTACAGGACATCCCTGTGGTCAATTTGGGCCAACTGTCCTGGATGTGTCCCCTCACAGCTCCTGGTGCATGCCCAGCCTCTTCGCTGGTAGGACAGCACGAGGACCTGGAAATGGCTTTGCTCTGTGTAAGCACTGCTCTGCAACAACTAAAAACATCAGTGTGTTATCAGCATCGTTCTCATCCTAAACACAGCACCATACCAGCTAATAGGAGGAAAATTAACTTGTTCCCAGCCAAAAGCAGGACAACCCACCTCCACCAAGTTACCTGGAAGTGGAGCAACTTAAATTCTCCCACTGACACAATACCTATGATTTTCCAGCAACTGGACTAAAATCTTTGATGTGAGCTACCATTATTACAATTTTCTACTTTACTTTTGCCATATATTTTCTATCCAATGTCTTGGTTTTGTCTGAAAATAAACAGAACTAGGGTACACAGAAAGCTCTGAAGTCACCATCTACAAGCAACATTTTTATTTTCCTGAACAAAAATAAGTAATACAAACCAAGGGAAAGGCTGTTTCACTTCAAAAATATAAAACAGATGCTGCAAATATAGATACCCAATGGCAATAAGTTGATAGAAGGATTTATTTCCTGTATGTTTTTGCTATTTATAGTCACTTAATCTGTAACAGGAAAGATCAAAAGTAGTCTCTTTAATTTTATTTATTTATTTATTTTTGGTCAACACTCCAGTTTCACTAGTCTTCTGGAAGGCATTTGGCTTTCTTTGGAAAAGTTTTTCTTACTTGAGAAATATGTGTTCTCCTAAGCAAAGCAAATAGGTATGCTGCTGCTTCATGTATCTTTCCATTGATCTTCTCTCAGATACTTTTTGCCAGCCAATGAACAAATGTGCTCTGCAACCAACCAGTCCTACGCAAATTGAAGCACTAGATCCAGACACAAGGTATGTTCCCTACAGATTAGCTCAGCAAGGCCCAAGCACTAGATAGGAGAGCAATAAAAGATTAAAGGGTGCTAATACCTATCTTCTTCATCACTCTCAACAGAACAACAGTTCTTAAGAGTAGAACCTGAACAGTGCTCAGCTCACCTTTGGAGGCTCAGGTTCTGCTACACCATTCTCCGCACCATCAGCAGGTTCTTCAGCGTCCAAAAGGATAGTCCAGCGATCCATAAGAACGTCATCTGCCTCGTCCACGGAAATCAAAACAGAGTAGGGGTCCTCTCCACTGTAGCCAGCTCCCCAGCGTAAGACTCTCCCTAAGTCATTACCTGGGTAATAATGAAGAACCCCAAAATATGACTACATTTTGTAAGTTAGCTAAAAGCATCAAAAAGTGTATTAGCCCTGTTCTACAAGATGGGAGGGGACCTGGGCAACCTGATCTAGTGGGTGGCATCCTTATCCATTGCAGGGGGGCTTTGACGTGGGTCATCTTTAAGGTCCCTTCCAGCCCAAGCTGTTCTACAATTCTATGAAATAAGTCATTAAAGCAGTACAATTGGACTGAAAAGTTAACAAAAAAAAATCTATTTGTAGTGGTTGCATATGTGCTTTGTGTCACAAACAGACATGTTGTCTCACAGTGGAAAAATGGAAAAATGTTATGGAGTTGGGAAGCTGAGCACAGTGGACTTTACTGGTCTACAGCAAGTGCTGGTGCAGCTGTGATTGCCAAGGGTACAATATTTTGCCCTCTCCAACTCCTGCCCACTCAGACACATCCATAGCAATAACCCTGCTGCTCATTTTTCAGTCAAACTGTGACCAACATTTTGTTGATGAACTGATACTACATTTGCTATCCAGTACCTGCCAGAACTGAGTCATGGCATCCTCACTGCAAAACCCTGTAGTTTGTCAGATGGATACATGAAGACAAACCTTCTGGAAGACAACCAGGCACAAAGCCTCACACAGAGATCCAGCAGGACTTCCAGCACTGGACCAGTCCACAGACTGCAAGCAGACCTGTCAGCAGTGTGCTAGCACTGGGAGTTCGTCTACCCACTGATCCAAGAACACCTCTGTCATAAGCTACCACCAAAAAGGACAATATCTTAAGAGACAAAATGAAGGAGCTAAATTCTGAAGGCTACGTACACTTACTCATGTGGTAGGCTGGGTATGAGAGATCAGATCTTTCACCCACTACATCAGAAAACAAGCATTTAAAGATCGTGGCTCAAGAGCTGCTAAATTCAATCCCAATTTAGCATTAAAATAAAAGCTAAACACAGTTCTGAGCTACTTGGGAAGGTTCTTTGTTGTGTTCTCTGCCCCCAAGTCCATGTTACTATGTTCATTATTTAGAGATTATGCCTAAGAGAGTCACTCTTCCCAGCAATTAGTCCTTCCAAATTCAAGAGAGCACAGCCGTGGACAGTGAGAAGTCTGGGACTTCAGCACTTGCCCTGATTCTCACCTGTTCCTAAAGGTAAGATGGCAACAGAGGGCTCTGAGCACACCAGCTTGTGTCTGATCTCCTCCAGCGCACCAAGAACCCAACCCACGGTGCCATCGCCTCCACACACCAGCACTCGGAAAGAAGGGACTTTGGAGAATGTGTGAAACCTCCATTGAGAAACAAAGAAAAGGGGAAAAGAAGCATTACAATGTAGTACAGCAAAGTCTCTTCATATGTTATTTAAGGTAAGACATACTTACCGGATTTTTTCTCCCTTCACCATCTGTCTCAGGATCAACTTCAATAAAGTGAGTGGAAATATAGACACTTTTAGATAAATCTGTTTTCAAGTAGTAAAAACCACAATCTTCTATTATTTTCTAAGGTGGAGATCAATTGTTAATCACTTCCTTCCTCAACACAGAGAGACCTAACTGTTTATAGTTTCCGTTTGAAGATCTATTACTCTCTAAATCTTTGTAGAGATTTTGATTTCGCTTAGTGATTTCTATATTGTAAGTGTGGTATTTTGATAGGACTTCTTGTTCATAGTACTACTTCGTTCACTGTCACCCTTTATGGCTTTTCATCCTACATACCAAAACATCCTGCAAAGGAATTTTTACTCACATTTCACAAGGAGCAAAAAGCAAGTGGAAGCAATTTGCCATAAAGCTGCAGAAATATTTTATGGGTAAAGCAAAATGAGCCAATTATCAAAATTACAGCCTCAACTACATTAGAAAGACATCAAAATTACATAGCTCTGACAAAAAAAAAGTTTGTGCAGCTTGTTTTACTTGCTTCCTGCATAAGCTGCATTTCCCTATGAAGGCTTTTGTTTGGAAGGTCTTGTCACAACAGTTCTTTGTTAAAGCAGCACTGAAGTAATGAGGGTACTCTGACTAGGCTGCAAACATTGCTTTCAGTTTTATGAAGTTGGTGACAAAATGGTGTTGATAAAATCAAGTAATTGGTTACTGCCTCCCTTACAAGCACATTATGTTCTGTTCCTTGTATTGAGAAATGCTGCAGCTGTGATCAGGCAGGCCCTGCTAATTCTGCAATTGTGGCCAAGTTTCAAGAGTCAAGATAGAAAATTTTATTATAATTGCCTCTTAGTTTCCATGAAACGTTAGAGTAAATAAAAGCAAAAAATGAGCATTCTTGTAAGGCAAGATGTTTCTATTTTGGTTCCCATTTGATTATAAAATCTTTTTATATTTAACGATTATTAGACCTGCATTATTGTAAAGTACGCATGACTTTCCCAAGATTAGACTCTACTAAACTTGACACAAGCATATACACCAGGAACTACTCTGTTTTCTTTAGAGAACTTAAAAGCTTAAGTCTGCTAAGTAAGAACCAGTTGGAAGGACTGATCCACCACTTTGGTCTCCAGGCACAAAACATAAAAAATTTGTATCTTCATAATAAGAGAGTCTGATCCTTCCTTAGAACAAAACAAAACAAAAACACTCCTAAAAAAAATAACATCAAGAAAAATGTTAAAAATACTACAACTTACCCAGGCAGAGGGCCACCATTGGTAAGTTCAAAGACCTGATGTGGATTTAGCAGCTTCCTAAAACTGTGCAGCAGATCCCGTCCTTTTAGACCACCGCTTTTTGGATTCACAAACACAAGAAGAGGCCAGCAGTTCTGTGGTATCTTGGAAGCCTGAATGAAGAAAAGGAAGGATTAGCCAAAACCATGACTAGGCAGGAAAATTACTACTGCATCTCAAAAGTATTTCCTGAAATTTCCTTGATGCTTAGTAAAAAAAAAAAATCCAGATTCAATAAATAAAAAGATTCAATACCCAGACAATCGACAAGGCTAGCTGCTGATTTTGTCTTCCTGGGGAAATGAAGTTTCCTTATCCCACTCCTACTACACAGTCTGGCCTAATGTTAAAAATGAAGTCACTATCAGTAGTCCTTTCTACACATTTTCAGTAAAAAAGTTTACAGAATAACGGAATGGCGAAGGCTACGGAAGGGACCTCTGGAGGTTGGACCCAGTCCAACCCCCCTGCTGAGCAGGATCACCCAAAGCACGTTCCTCAGGATGGCATCCAGGTGGGTTTTGGATATCTCCAGAGAAGGAGACACCACAACCTCTCTGTACAGCCTGTCCCAGTGCTCTGTCACCCTCACAGTACAGAAGTGCCCCCTCATATTCAGATGGAACCTCCTGTGCTTCAGTTTGTGCCTGTTGCCTCTTGTCCTGTCGCTGGGAACAACTGAAGGGCCTAGTTCCATCCTCTTGACACTCTCCCTGCAGATATTTATAGACACTGATGTGATCTTCCCTCCGTCTTCTCTTTCCAGGCTACACAGGCCCAGCTCTCTCAGCCTGTCCTTGTACAACAAGTGCTCCAGTCCCCTATCATCTTCTTAGCCCTCCTCTGGACTCGCTCCAGTAGCTCCATGCCCCTCTTGAACGGGAGAGCCCAGAACTGGACACAAGACCCCAGGTGTGGCCCCACCAGGGCTGAGTAGGTGATGGAGCTTTATGATGAAGAATAGTGTGAAGGATAAAGTAATTTTCAGAATCCTGTAGGATTCAAATATTTTCCTTGTAGAGAGAGAACTATCTCCACAAGTAATCAAAACATTTGTTTTAGGATTTGCGGTTGTCTTAGAATACATCTTAATTTACAAGGAGAAAACACTTCAAAATGAGGGAGCATTAAGAGGCTGAATGTTTCTTTTAAAAAAATACTTGTTTGAATGAGAAAGGCTTGGTGCCTGTATTGTAGGATCCTCACCCTGCTGCAGTCACCACTGAAGGGCTCTCCAAGCACAAGAGTGCCGTGGGCATCCTGCTGCCCTTCCAGGAGCCACTCTGAGGGAAGTCCCACCAGGGGATGGCAGGGGCACAGTCAGCAGAAATATCCCCCCAGACTGGTCTTCAACTGGCCCTTCAACCATCCTGTAACATAATTTTTAAACGACTCTAGGCAGACCACGAAGTTCGAAGGCACCTTTTATTCATCCTGCCACAGAGTTTAGGGTTTTTACTGGTCTGTGAGGCAGGTACAGCTTAAAAAAGTCATTTGGCCATCTCGACAAGTGTGCTTCGAAACAGAAACGTTTGCCACAGTCCCTAAGTAATGGTAATTTGTATTTACAAATTGGACTGCATTCAGAGAACAGCAATTCGTCACGCGGCTGACAGGATGGATTCAGGGAAAAGAACAACTGTGCTAAATATAAGGCAATTTAGACAAGTATGATTCAGGGGGTGGTGAAGCAGCAGCATGACAGCAGCTTACAAACATGTGAAGAGATACCAGCAGCTACAGAGGGGAGGAGACAGTGCCTCAGCTGATGGCTGTACGTAGCCACCAGGGGTGCGAACCAAGTCTCAGGATGGAGAAATCGGGGCATGTAATCGAGTAACTGGGGAAGCAAACTGGCATCCAGTGTTGAGATACCTCACGTCACTGTCTACGTGTGAGCTGGCGTGGACACTGGAAAACAGTAGCTTGGGGTGTCCCAATATTCAAGAGATTTTCTCAAATTGTGCTGTCCTGAAAGGGCTGTGCACTGACCCTCTGTGTTAAGATACTTGAAGCTGCATAAAAGTCTCTCCTCTGTGTCACTGCCTGCCTGAGAAATATCCTCCTTCATCAGCCATGACTGGCAAGCACAAAACACCAAGAGAAGAGGAATGCTGAGCAGGTAAGTGGGCTGATGGAGGAGAAATATGTCTCTCTTCTTGCCCCTTCCTTCCTCCTGGTTTAGATGCAGCTAAGCAGAGACATCCGGTTTGAATATGTTTGTGTTTACTCCCAAGAATTCAGTCAAGCAAGGACTATTTTTGCTGACAGGGAGCCAGGAGAGCCCCAGCAGTTTCTAGCTGCTGGTGGAACAAAGAAACTGCCAAGACAAAGGTGGCACTACTGACCATGCAAGCACAGACAACCCTCAACCACGCTAGGACAAGGACAGGCAACCTCAGAGGAAAGCTCTCCTGAGGGCCTGCCCTCACCCCGTACCGTGGAGGCTGCTAAGCCAAAACGCCCCTTGCCTCCACATCCAGGCTTTGCTGGAAGAGGGGAAGCACTTCCTCAAGTGTGTGCAACGTACAAACAGGGCGAGATGTTCATTTCTGTTATGTACATGGGAAAGATATTTGTAGCCAGCAGCGGAAGTCTAAGCAAAACAATGCATGCCACTGTCACCAAAAGGAAGTACCTCTTGAATTGTAAGGTCAGCAGCTCAAGGATCCACACATCCCAAAGAGAGGGGCAGACTTCCTCCCCTCAAGCCATCACAGCCATTAATAAAAATAGCAAGGGAAGCTCTGGCTCTTCGGTACAGCCCTCCTTGTTACTCCATCAGCTAACGCACTGTCATCTGCCACATCCCGTTACGAATACTCCTTTGAAAATCCTGCCAGCAACCAAAGGCGGAGCAGCGCCGAAAGGAAACGCTGCTTCCCACTGGGTAACTGTTCCCTTCCTACGCTCCTTCTTCCAGCTTCTGCTCTGCCCTGCATTACCATTTCCCATCTCCTCCTCTTCAAAGCTTCTTTTTTACTACTTAAATTTGATCTCCAGTCATTTTATCTTTCTGAACAATACAGGCTATCTGAGACCTCAGGTTTGGTTCAGTGCCCAGGTACTTGTGGGATTTTATAAAACAAGGAGGCTAGGGGGAGAAGATGAATGAAAAAATAGGAAAAATAAATCAGCTCTGCAGCTCAAAGTAAATAAAAACTGTAACAATAAAGGAATGAGAGAAAAGAAACCAGACCAAAGCTTACACCAAACAAATACCCTACTAGAATGCAGGCAAGTGTTTGATTACCTTCTCTTTCTTAGGAAATCAATTCTTTAAAAAATATTGGTTGTAGACATTTAAAGTGACACTTTAATCCCATGTTTATATTACTCCCTCTTGCAGACAAGTTCTACATATTGGTTCTAAACCCAAGCAACTAAAATAATTCACAAAGAACTTCAGGGAACCACGCTGATTTTTGAGACATGGTAAATCTCAAGGCAGTCAAAAGCACAGCTGTGTTTTGCAAAGTGTGTAAGATTTTACCCAATCAAGTATATGTTGTGGCAAATATATTTTTACCAGTTTCCATAAAACTGCCATCTAAATTTCCTAGTTGCAAAGTGTCAATACCATATAAATAAAAAAAAAAAAAGTGAAACATTTACCCTGAGTGCTACTAAGAGTCTCAACCAGCTGCAAAGGATGTCTGGAATTAAAAAAAATATCTGCACATAGTGTAAACTGAATAGTCCTACCACTAAAAAAACATCTTTGCTCAAGTATCTTCTAATATAAATCCCTTAATTATAATCATTTAGGACTGAAAGAACACATGTAGACTAAACAAAGTATCCTAGAAAGGGCAGAAGCCCTCTCAAGTGTGCTTACCCTTACATTTAACTTGCTTCTTACCCACTCGTGGTTAAAAGAAGCAAAATCCCTTGAAAGGACCAATCTCTAAGAAAACAATCACTTTTTGTTGGGGTTAAAAACTGCAGGAGATCAAGCTTCCAGGCTGGTACAGCAGAGCAGGGCTGCTCTGGTGCTGTATAAAAGGCTCGGGCCCCTCTGCTAGATGGCTGCAGGACAGCACCCTGATGCTGCAGAGTTTCTCCTGGTCCCTTAATAAAGCCCTGCGGGGACACTCTGAGAAGGGGAGGTGTGACTCACTGCCCGAGGACTCCCTGCCCCCTTTGGTCCTGACTTCCACACTCAGCTGGAGAAGCGAGGTCTGCGGAGGGGCTTTGTGTTGGCTGGAGTTCAGAAAGGAATTTACTGCGTGTTTCTCAGGGCCAGCTAGCGGAGGACGTGTGATTTAGGCACTCTGACAGTCACTGTGCATTGCTTAATTTGTCAGGATTAGCTCAACGTGGCTGCGGGCTGGGGCAGGATATTTATTGCGCACTCTAATCCCCTCTCTGTTGCGCGCACTGTGTAATCACATCTAATGACAACAGAGAACAAGGCGTTCTGTGCCACGGGCCCGCCAGCACGACAATTACGGCGTATCTTCCAGGGTGGTGAGCTGTTTCCAGGAACGACGGAAATCTCTAAGCAACACGTAAATTTAACATTTACAAGCAGGCTGTCTGCAGCATCTCCCATGTGCAAGGGCTCGTGACTCCCCCAGCCTGGCTGTAAAGGAGGCACTGCACCAGACGAAGAATGATGTGTAAGGTCTGTCAACACAACCGGAGAATCAGCTCTGTCCACACAGCAGGACCTCCAGGAACCGCTTCTTGACTTCTGGGGGACTGGGGAGGTGGCAGAAGGGTGGAAAGTAACCTTTCACAGTGTTTTGGCTAAGACAATGATTAAACTATCATGCTCTTAAGCAGACATGTCTGTGAAGAATTAGTACAAATGATTGAAACGGAAGGTTTCACCCACTTGGGTAAATCCCAAGTTTCTTTCTAATTCTTTTAAGGAACCCTAATATGGGTATTATGTTTAGTGAGATCAATAGAAATGAACCCTTTCCCTCCTCCTCCAGCTAGGTTTCCTCCCCCCACGCTAGGTTTTCATCAGACCACGTTCCACTGGTAAGTGGTATTAGAGGTCCAGCCACAAACACTTGCCCCTGCTGTGCTGGCATTGGCTTGCTACAGCTGTCTGATGACCTCCTTGCCTGCAAATGCTACATAAACTGTTCTGCCATTCTGGTGAGTTAGCTTTCAAATCAGTGCTTCAGTGCTGTGCTGCCTTCCACCCTTACATGCTGCCCAAGACTGGAACCAAGTACCCCTTAAACACATTAGCAGATCAACTTTATAAGACTGTATTTTTTCACACTGTAACAAAAAGAGGGTATTTCCATTTACTTAAATATTGTGAAACAAAACCATTATTTTATTAAGCTCTCGCAGACCCAAGATAACGAAACACTTATTATTGACTTTCTAATAAGCAGTTATCAAACTGCTTCTGTATTCAGTGTTCTGTGTACAGAATCAAACTGATTCTGTATTAAAACTTTTCAGAAAAGATAAGAAGAGGGCTAATTGCTTCTGGCAGATGTGACCATGCCAGAATAGAATCAGGCCGACTCTTTTGAAGGTGTACCAAAACCAGAGCAAATAAATCACACATTGGGAAAATGACAGACTAACAAAACACAGAGCAGATGCTAACCACTAATTCACTTCTACGCTTTTATTGATTTTAAGAAGGGTTCTTTTGCTTTGCTTGTTTGTTTGAAGTTGAATAAGCCATTAGCCAAAACACAGTGGCCTTTGATTTATCAGCAGTTCCCCTTCTATGGCTGCACATTATTACTTCATACACAACTTCTTTGTATTTCTGCCACAAGAGGAATGCCAAAAGAGTGCAAGCTTAATATTGTGCTTACTTCTTGTACAAGTATTTCCTGTTGCTGCATTTAAATGATCATGTACATACTATATAAACAAAAACTAATATTATCACAAGATAACAGAATTAATCTAGGTTGGAAAGGACCTCAGAAGATCATCCAGTCCATCAGCTACCAAAGCAGCATCAACAATTACTCATCGGTTTACTCTGGGTAATTAGTGAACAGCAAAAGCTGTGTGGCCTAGACACAGGCAAACCACAATTGAAATATTAGTCATATTAACTCTTGGCTCATTTTAGTGAGATATAAGCAATACATGCTGAAATGGAAAGAAAATGTATGTGCACATGTACAGCCTCTTTCTCCTCTTATATGTTATAAATTCATCTAATCAGTCTCCTGAAATGGAGTTTCTAAGAAGTATCCTGCATCAGATAAAAGACAGCATTATCTACATTTGTCTGGCATCAAAAAGCTCACATCAAACGTATGTAATGTCAGAAAACCCAGACGTATCAGCAGCAGAGCGGATATGTTCAACTTCACATACCAATACACCACATCTAGGCTCATAACGTATTTACCTAAACAACCACCAAAAGCAAGTATCCAAAACCATTCCCATCTTTGTTCTGCATTCCGTTCATTCTATCTCTGATAAAAAGTGTTGAAACCTAGATGGGAGGGGCAATTAGTTTTTAATGATCTCACAAAAACATAATACCCATGCATGCAAAGGATGGTTTGTAATACTGCAAGCTAAATGCAAGCACTGCCACTAGTATCTGGTTATATATATAAAAAAATTCCCATCAGAAAACTTTGACAAGCATAGGACTCTTTAAATAAAAAAGCTGGCATTAGTTGCAAGTATGCAACTAATGGCCTTACTCCTGCTATTGAACTTGACATCCTCCCACCTGAAGTTGTCTCACAGTTCTCACTAATAATTTTGTGAAGCTTTCATACTTCTATGCAGTTCTAAAGAACAAATCAAATCAAGATTCTCAGTTCATTTGCTATAATAAAAATCCAGAAAGACAGTAACTGCAAGATACACAGCAAGTCAATAGAAAGTAATTATGGCTACCCTGTCTTCTGGACAGAACCTACATCATCCTGGTTCAAAAACATTTTATTCAATCAACCATTTCCCTCTTCACACCTTGAATCTGCCTTATTAACATGAAGCCTATTATAAACCTAAGTGATTCATAGCAAAGTGGTTTGTAGCCATGAAAAGTAATAAATTAGAACCAAGCCTGAAACTGTGAAAGGACACTTGCACAGTCTAACGTCTGCATGAGGTGCAGATTTCGACAAAATGATTGATTTTTACCAGTCAAGGAAAAAAGAAGTACTTTTCACAGCAGTGAAGTCAAGGCAAGTGCTTTACTCAAACTCTTGCAGACTCAGAAGTGACTAAGGTCCACTGTGTAACACTGCTCTCCCCATGGAAGATGCATCTTCTTCTTCCCTACCAGCCTCACACCCTTTAATCCAAGAATGAAAATTCACCCCACACCCAACTTCATGAAGTTCTTTAACGACCAATTTATTCTTGTTATTATTGTTAATGTAGCATCCTGAAGTATGGCAAAAGCATCTGGCAGATGTCAGATGTTTTAACCAAGTCATCACCGTTATGTTAAAACCAATGAAGCCGCACATCTCAACTACATGTATGTCAGTCATTTCATCCCACTAGAGTACCTGCATGTCTTTCACAGAATCACAGACTGGTTGAGGTTGCCAAGGACCTCTGCAGGTTCTTTGGTCCAACCCCCTGCTTAAGCAGGGACACCTGGGGTAGGTTGCCCAGGACCATGTCCAGGCAGCTTTAGAAGACCTCCAAAGCTGGAAACTCCACAGCCTCTCTGACCAATCTGTGCCAGTGCTGCATCACCCTCATGGAAATGAATTGCTTCCTGATATACCTGATATTCAGTTTCTGCCCATTGCCTTTGTCCTGTCCCTTGGCATCACTGGAAAGAGCCTTGCTATACTCTCTGCACCCTTTCTTGAGTGTGTTACACTCACACTTCTTCACAACTCAATAGCAATAGGACAAGTGACTTAAGTCACAGTAGTATATCAGATATATTAAGTACAAGCTCTCAATTACTATTTCTTCATCACACTACTTACATAAACTCACTGTATGGCTTCCTTGAGCAACATGCATTTTTTATTCATTTCCAGAAAAAAAAAAAAGTTGATGGTAGTGCTTTTTCTTTTAGATGAAATTTTAAGTTCAACCTCATCTCTTACCATAACTTCAGGAATCACCACAGCATTCAGAGGCTTGTCATTGACAGTTGTATCTTTAACTAGCATATATATTCTTTCAGCTTCAGAAAAACATGAAATTTCGAGTACAACAGCACCTGTAAAGATGTGTTAGAATGACATTTTGTATTTTCTATTAATAGAAAATCAACAATATTGAATCACAGCAAACATTTACTTAGGATATCTTTCAGTTAACGTTACTCTACAACGCTTGTGGTTGTTGGTTATCAATGAATTGGGCATTTTGCTTTGTTTTTAAGCCTTTCTTCATACCCCAAACACACCCCAGATTTTTGTTAAAAGTCTCAAGTATATAACTAACTTCAGCAGAAAACTAACACAGGTGTCAAGACTTCCTTTGGACTTCAGAAATATCTCTTTCCATACACTTTATCATACCTAACTGGCTGTTCTCAAGGTATAGAAGTGACAAAGCTATCAAATTTCATTTTCTATCTCATTATTAAAAATTTAGTAGTTCAATTCACTGACAATATCTCAACAAGAATTACTACATACAAGGATCTGATCTGAGAATCATTTTAAGATCTTTAAGTCAGTTTAGGTCCCATATTGGAAGATGGGGGTGGGAAGGGGAAGGGAACACCTGAATATATACAAGAGAAATCTCAGGCATTTATTTGTAAGCCGTACCAAATGCAGACCCACACCTGTGAAGCATTAGTGCAGCGGACAGAGGTGACTCTCAGCAGCCCTACAGCTTCTCTGCCCTCAGTGAAATTTCATTCATACAGCAAAAGCAAAGCAACAGCTCAAAAACCAGTCAGATGATTCAAAGGAAGAATGCAGAGAGGAGTATACCGATTTTCTTCAGATTTCCAGCCACTGAACCCCAGCTCAGTAGAGTGCTAGAAACAGTGACCACAAAGCAGTCCCACCAAGTTCAAGAGCAGCACCAAATTTTTGTGTTTCAGAGTCAAAATGAGGAGAGAGCATTTGAAGGGCTTTAAAGAGTTCTGCGGTGTTAGCACTATTCAGCTGAAGTGCAATTTCAAACCTCATTTCTCTGACAGATTATCATCACTTTCTTGTATAGGTGGCACGAAGCCAACCTTTTATTAATAAGGTAACGCTAATCCCCTGGTCTTCATAAATACATTGGGTTATGTTTTGTCTAAATGGCTTTTTGCTTATGCAGTAAGATTCACATACTCTGAGCTTAGAACCTCTAGTATTAGACTGTAGTTTTGAAAATAGACATTGTTTGCAGTACTTAAAATCTTATTGCTTACCTTGTGCTTGATAAACATGACTCACAGATACTACATTTGCTGCAAAGGGTAAAAATATAAACACATAAAACCTTGGGTACATTTAGAGTAAATATTTAAAATATTTTAAAAAGTTACGTAAATATAATATAAATAAATATTAAAAGTTATACAAATATAGGGAGAACCTCCAGCTAACACTTTCCCTCTTCTAAGTTTACTTTGCAAGTTAGAAAAGCTAAACTGATTTTCATAAAAGGTGGCTGTATATCCTTCCTGGCATTTAGTTTAATTCCTCTTGAAGTTACATAAAAAATTGGGAAAAATACCTCGTTTCCCGAAACAAAAAGGATGACACATTCCTGACATTGTTTATACAACACGTTTGTTGAAAGAGTATTATGAAAAATCAATTACACTTTGAAAAAGGAAAATAAATTCTTTTCACTGAGTGCTTGTCCATATGTGCATGCACACATAGCTCTTATTTCTCTGTGACCTGGGACAGAGCACATGGACAGTATGGACAATAGCTCAAGCAAAAAGTTCAGATATTAATAAAGGTAAAGATCATTCATGCATATGGAATTAAATTGCACTGCCATAATTTGAATGGTGTAAGGTATGCTCAGTTTAAAAAGGTTTTTCCACTAAAAACCTTTAGTGGAAACCTATAGTCACATGTAACTCCAGTACTGTAACATCACCATTTGAATAATAAGCTGTCACATCTCTTGTGCAGCCACCAACATGCTAAAATGAACAAAAAGGCTCCCATGAGAGTAGATGAGAGACTGATTCTTCAAAAGACATCAAAAACATTATGAAAGAAACAATAAGAAGCTACAGATGCTACTACATTTAATTATGTACAGCTGAATAGATCTCAAAGCGCACCTGTTTACTTACTTTTGATAGCTAATTCATCCTTGAGAATATTTGTGTATTCTTCAGGAGATAGCTGAGGTGGAAGGCCACCAATAAATAAATTTACTCGTACAATGGACTTGCTGTTTTCCACTACGTAAAATCTTGTTTGATTCATCTGACGTATTGAAGTCTACCAAAATAATAATAAAAAATGACATGACATTTGGCAAAAAGATATTATGAAACAAAATCCCAAATAGTTCTGAACTTAGCTATCATGTCGTCTATGCCTAGAGAATATCACAAATAGAAACAAACTTCAGTCCAAGCATTTGGCTTCTCTACAGATAAGCCAGCTGGGGGTGTAACCGAATACTTATTTTTTCTGTAAGAAGGGGAACTCCCAACTTGCTATAAAAAAGGGATCATGTTTCTCTTTCATGTTTACCTTTCTTATGTCCTTGAGTCTGTTAAGAATCAGTTCCTGACTGTCCAAGACCATGCGCTGAACTAGAGATGGAAAGAACATTAACCATGTTTGAAAACAGTATAAGTTATTATCAGGCTCAATTAAATTAAAAAAAAAATCAAAACTAAAATCAGCACAACGAAAACACACACATGCCAAGATGTTAGGGAAAATTCACAACTCTTACATGTCTATCATTAAGGACCATGCAGACCCATTATTCAAAGGAAGACCATGAAGTTGCTTTGCACAATCTGAATTTGTCCACAGCTGTTTACGACCTCCCTCCCTTTAAAATAATTTACAATGAAACTAAGTGCTAGAAGATCACTTACACACATGCCTTTGGTCAGTGCTCCTTCACTTACCTTGCTTACTGCCCATAAGCACTTCTACCAGTTTGAAATTCTGGAGGCACTCCGTCTGCCAAAAGATGGAACATGTAAATGTAGTTTCTAAACGAGATATCGTTTTGCCAGATGTTTACATTGATATTACGGTATTCATTGCACAAACAAAGCATGGTAAATTAAATATTTTAAAATCCATCCCAATGTTCTTCCTCTACCCACTCCTCCCAAGTCAGGAATAATCTTTATTTTACACGTTCAGCTTCCCACATGTGGTGTCAGGCTCCCGTGCCCTTAATTACACAGGTCTCCTAGCAACCCTGTGGGGAAATGATGCCCACAAAGCACGGTTAACTCTACTCCCTTCAGTGACCAGCAGCTCAGCTAGGCTATTTCCACAGTGCTCTTCCACAGCCAGCATGTAGGATGGGGAATGAACCTAATCTTTGAGAAGATCAGCTAGAAACCAGGCTCACCAGGCCTCACCTCCTGGGGCATTCCACCAGCACTGATGGAAGGAAACCCTCCTCGTGTGCCACTGTTATTTCTCTAAATTGTACTGCTACACCACAGGGAACATCCAATTCCTTTGTAGTCAGAAAAGAAAAGCCAGAAGTTCAATCACTTGCTAGTGTAACTGCAGTCCTGCAAACATGTGACACTCGGGACTGAGGAAGTCTTAATTTCAGGCCTTGAGATTCAAAAGAAAAATTGCTTTGCATGGATGTTAAAAGCAAGTGTGGTTTTAAAGGTGTCAACTGCCAACATTTACTTTACCTGGAATTTGATGAGAGCTATTTGGAGGATCTTTAGAATAGATAAATTCTGAATATTAAAAAAGAGATTTCCTGTACATGCATATGTCTCTCACAACTGCAAAATAGCTTCCCAAATACAGGGATATAAAGAACTTTTCCAAACAGGGTACCTAGCTTTCTTGTTCAATGGTTTCTTTTTTTTCAGATGAGACAAAGTTTCAGACGAGAATTTCCAAGTTTTGTTAAAAGCTCCAAAGTACTTGAGAAAAAGGGCTGAAACCAAATCCTAGAACCATCCCATGATGCAAAACGAGCTGCATGCACTACAGTGTATACATGAAGACCACAGTTACCTGCTCCAAACAGCTAGCCACATGCATGCTTCAAAGTGCCCTGTAAGCAACTGCAGAAGGTGGTCACCCTCTGCGAGCATGGCTGTTCCCTGGAAGGAAACAGCTGATCCACTGGTCTACTCACAAACTCAAACTCCTGAACAAAATGCACGCACTACAGTTTTACGCCTCCACAGCTGTGTGTCTGATTCAGACTGCCAGTGCCTTGGCACATTTAAAAATTCTACTAACATGTTTCCTAAAAGTCATGCTATCTTGGCTCCAGCTATGTGACAGACAGGAAGACTAAGAAGAGATAACATTCCACAGAAAACGTGTATCTACAAGATTACAAGTTGTATCTAATTGTTTTACAACAAGGCTGGAAGGAGTGCAGATGGTAAACCATGCAAGTGCCATTCAGTCTCAAGTTTTTCTTTGCATATAACCATGTTTTAAGCATTGCAAGACATAGACAACCAGAAAACATACACTGCATACTAAGAATCACTGTGCTCTTACAAGTAAATTTGCTTGACCCAGAAAGACTGATGGTAACTTTCAGTACAGAGCACCTAGGTCCACCAACAAGACCACAGAAAGTTTTATAGCAGTCACAAAAGACTATCAGGAATTAGCGATTTCAATATTAACATCAAATGGACAGATAGTATTTTTTCTACAGAGGAAAACATGCACATCCCACTTCAGGGTCACTCAGGTAGTATGTGGACACGCGTATTATCTTGTGCTTACCTGCCTTCCAAGTAAGGGGAGCACTTCTTTGATCACACTCTGTGTAGTGCTTTCCTTATTTACTCGTAGAGAAACGTATGCCATTCCCACCCTAGACAGAAAAGAGAAGTACTTTTTTTTTTTAGGACAATCATTTGACCTAACCCTTTTTTATCTAAATGGAAAATTCACTGTCAGTTAGGAAGAAATCTGTATTATCTGAAGAAACATGCTCACTGAGTCTAATGGCAAATTCAGTATTAGCCACACCAGACAAAGCACAAGACAAGTTCTCAAGAAATTGGTCATTAAAACTGCCCACTGCAAATGAGTTTCTTACTGTACACACACAACTAAAACCAGGTAAAGTTTGGCAATGTAGGTACGTTAGTAAAATAACCAAGTGTTTACATTTTATCTCACGGCTTTTAAGAAATGAATAGGTCATCAGACAGTCTTGTTTTGACTGCTAAGTATACTTAAAATGTATATTCCCTTAGTGGTAAATAGAACAGATTTTTTTTCTTTAATTCTACTTCTACTTTCACATCAGAAGTTGCACTAAATTCTTCCAAGAATGTCAAGCTTTCAATTGACGTGTATGTGTCATCATTTATTTACATATACAGTTAAAATAAACTTACATCTTTTTGGCCAAATGTACAATAATAGAACTGCACATGTTGCACGTGTTGTATGCATGTTAAGAAAACCGTGAGCAGGTTTCCACATGCTGAAATGAATAATATGCATACTGCTCATTCAGAAAAATAAACAAAAGTATCCTCTAGTACAGAAGAAAAATCAACATTCTCCATTACACTTGTGAGATTTTAATGACTGAAACACACTATGCTAAACTACAGAGGACAAATGTAGCTAAGCAGGATAACCTTGTAAGAGAGGAGGAAAGCACTCACTTAAGCCAGGCAGGATAAATTCTGATCACTTCTTCATCCTTTGGTTTGGCTCTGATGATCCAAGCTTCAGGAACGGATTCTCGGAATACTGAGCCTGAGTTGCTGTCCTCTGCAGCATCGTTCCTGTTGATAACGTCATCAGACAGCAGCGCCTGCTGCGTAAAGGTCTGCAGCTCATACTCCTGCTGGTCATCATTTATGTAGTATGCCCTCAAAGCAGCCTCCTACAACACAGAAAGATAAATTAACATTTTCTTGAAAAGACACCAATAATACCTGTGTAGCCGCAGACACTTATAAATATCCTACTTACAGAATCAACCTTTACAACATGTTTTAAGCACAGAACAGTAGGGAAAAAACAACAACCATGTTGTAACAATAATTTTTAGTAGAAGTTATAAAAAATTATCAATAGAAAATAGTAACTTGAACACTATATTTTTGCCTAGTGATAGTCATTTTAAATTCATGTCAAAAGTAAAAATTCAGCACCAATACAACTGACACACAGTGCATGCAAAATTTATTCCAAAAGGAAATTGGTAAATGACACTTGATTATGCTCTGAACACTATTATTATCTATAATTCTGAACACATTATCTTCTTGAACTAAGGGGATACTGAAAACTACTGAGCCTCTCAACCACAAGGCTGCCCTGAACCCCACATCTGCGAAGAGTAAGTTAAGGTGATGTCCTTGGGAGATGCAAGCAGTCAGAGGAATATTACATCCATTAGTGGCCCGTGCCTGCAGCAATTCTGCACATACAGGCTCTGCAGTGAATACAGCCCACTAAGTCATTTACAAGTGGTACTAATCTGCCCTGGTATTGTATGCAGCAGTCTGATGAAACATGCTTTAAAGACAAGTAGTAGTCCTAAATAGAAGTGTTTTCAGCACCATATTCAATTTGCCTTGGACACCACTGACATACAAAACATTAAAAGCCATTTTCAAAATCGCTGCTGATTTTGAGCACACCAGCAAGGTAACAATCTTAATGAGCTGTGAGTTTAAATCATCAAAATTTTGAGTTAATATATTCTCCAGACTCGTGTGCCAAGTTCTTTATTGACTTGGAGTCCTCACCATCCTACTGTGCACCTCCCCATACTCCCTCTGGGCTTCATTCTGCACAACATGGGGTCTCTACCAGTTATGCCCAGGCCAGTAAATCAAAATCTGTACAGAACATGTAGTTTCGGATTGAGTCATGTTTCCACCCAAGATGAAGTACTGAAACAGCTAGAGAGTGGCCATTATGTAATCAATAATTCATTGCTTTCACAACCAAATGGAGGTAAGTGCGGCATGCTCCAGTCTTCAAAGCTGATTAATTGCAGTGCAGTAGTGGTGGCTATCCAGCATGAACTTCAAACTACTAATGAGGACTTCAAACTACAGAAGAGGAATGAAATATAAGGAGCTGGTTATCCAGTATTCCTCATATCGGTAAAATCACATTTCAGTGTCACACCAGGAAAGTGAATGACTGCTGAACATACCATTTTCTGCTGCACATACTGTGTGCCCCAAAAGCTACATATATCTAAACAACAATATCTACAAATATTCTAAAATAAGAGCACCACATGAAGTCAAATTGCATTATTTTATACCACTTACAAATTTTGTTGTTGTTCAGTTACATTTGTAGAAATAAGCTTTTGACTATTGCAATATACAGTGTCATAAAGGGGCAAATAATTTTAATATTGACCTTCACCAGGTATCTTACCACAACTTCTTCATTTTTTGCAATCCTTGGAATTGAAATCAGTCGAAATTGATTGCGTTTCACTGCATCATTCCCATCAAATATCTTTAATGTTTGTTTACCTGAATGAAAACAATTATTGTATTTCAATAACACACCCCTCAAATCATAAAGCTACCTGATCAGGAAGTGTACAACGGAACTATTAAAAACCTACTTTTAACCCACTGATTTGTTTCTTCATAACAAGCCATGAGGCTAAACCTTTTTGTTTTGTCATTGTTGATTTAAAACAGGTGTACATTCATGGAGGAATCAAAGAAGAGTATTTTAAGTAATCATAGCTTTATGTGGGGTTTTGTTATGTGACTATAGTGTTTACTTCATCACTTCTTCATCCTCACCATTCAAGACTGCCTTTATTACTGAACAGTTCAACAACTAAAACCAAGCCATCACCTTCAGGAACAGCTCACAAAGCACTGCACGTTCTGAGAGCATCTTTCTGAAGGAAGTCTTTAAAATAGCTGGTCCAGGCAACAGGGTAAAATTAAGGAACAGTAGAGAAGCTAGAAGAAAGCAGCTGCAGCAAATGAAGAATAACACTTTTCTGTTACAGTGTGTAATCTCATAATAAAGCTGTTATAAACAGCTCATAAACAATCCTGCAGTCATCATAAAGTGATAAAATGGGTAGGAGCTGATGACTTGCAGACTTAAAATGCTTGAAGGCTTAACAGAAAACCACAGAGACCAACTGTAATGTACACACAACCGGTTAATCAGGCAGTCTGTTAATGCTTGTTGTAAGGGAGGTGTGCATCGCATGCTGGACTCCAGTTTCATCTTTCACTTTCCGTTTGGAAATATTGCATAGTACAGCTGAAGGTACTGAAAACCTCTTGCTCTCAAATACCATTGGCATTTAGATTTGAAGAACCATGCTATCAAATTATCCTTTGTCATATAAGGATTAAAAAGGAGCTGGAACTGGAAGAACAAAAAAAACAACAAAAAAAAAACAAAACCACCACACACCTAAGTGATGACTGGAGAAAACTGGCTAGAATCCCAGGCAGAAAGATGCATGTTGTTGGATACCTGCGTGCTGCAGTGACAGCACTCTTAGGAAACACTGCAGAGAATTAACTGCTTTGAAAGGGCACTTCAGTGACACTCTGCTACCCTTCTGGAGCCACCTGAAACTCAGATAAACCGTGTCTAATGCACCTATTCCTGTTTCAGTGTTTATTGTCACTTCCCAAGGAGACACTTCGCAGAATTAAAGCTTCATCCAAAATTATGTTTGAAGACAGCATTTTTTAAACAAGACCCTTACCCTCGAAAATAAAAAAAAATCCTGCTATCTTCATTCTTGCTGGTTTTACTTCCAATTATTTTGAAATGCAACAGCTAGACTTTAAACTTATCTCTGTTTAGGTTTCTCCATTTATCATGGCCTTTCTTCATTAACAATTCCACTAGGCATGGCACAGTCAACGAGCAAGGATATTCTCATTAGGCAATATAACGATCTAATTGCACAGCAAAGCAATAACACTACAGTCTCCCATTGCACTCTGAACTCATCTTAGCCTCTACTGGGACGAAAGTGACAATGGTGATCAGTGAGTGTTTCAGCAGCAGCCCTTACCCACTAACAGGAGAAGAACAGGTGGGACTGCTCCAGGAGCAATCCTCCACTCTTTGGGGGGATTTGGGCGGTACTTTGGTATAGCACTTTACTCTTTGTTCATGTCATTGCACAACATTTGAGGTCCATCACAAGCTGAGACTGCAGCACAGAGCATGCACAAGCCTGCTGCAAGGGCACACAGCCACCCAGTCTCTTTTCTTGGCTCTGGGAGCATCTGTTCTGCGAAGAGGCTGGCTGCCTCCTCCTTTAATCCACTTAGGGACAGTGGGGCAGGAAAGTGACACACACGTCGATAAACATCACAAGAAATGTATTCAACAAACGCTGCTATGAAGTGGAAAGCATATAACACAAATTGATCTCAGAGCACTACGTTAGCTTTTTTAATCAAAGGATTTTTGTGAGATGGTTATTGCCTGCACCGCAGATTGCTAATTGATGCTGAACAAACCGGTTGTGCTGGGAAACAAATAATATTAATTGTCCCCTGTTCCCCTAACTGCAAACACTAATTTATCCTTCTCGAATACATGAAAGATGAATGCTGACGATTATTCCTTCACGTGATAAGATACGTACTCTTAATTTCCACACAGAATGAGAGTTAAATTTGATATACAGAAAACACTGAAAGGGGAGGCTATTTGAAAGACTGCACCTGAAACAAATGGGTGATTGAATCATTTCAAGGAACTCTTCTTTGTGTTGTTTCATGTCCAGTTACAAGCAGCATACAATTTCACCTTCTAAGGAAATTTTATGACCTCTCCTGAGATAACTAGGCCTCTCTGAAAAGAGGAATTTGAGGACTGCGTTGCTCTGCTGCAAATGAACTAATCCACCCAATCTCTTCTGCATCTGAACTCTTTCTAACTTAAGAGAATCATTTTGATCATTTGTACTTAACTTAAAAGTCACTGTGACATGGAAACAAGGGAATAAAATGCTAAAAATAACCTGTGGCATTACTGACAGGAAAAACCCGAAATGTAACAACGATGTGAAAACAAGCACTTATCAAACTGTACATGAACAAGAAATATTTTATGTTAAGACCCTAAAAACAGAGCAGGGCTGAAACTGATCTATCCCAGCAAGAGCTTCTGGGTTAGGAGCAGCGGGCCAGCCAATGTATGGGTGATATGGTGGTGCTTGTCAAAGCCTGTGGTCATGAAGAAGTAGGAGATGAAGTAGCAACACCTTCAAGCACCTGCAAGAAGCCTCACGTTAGCAGGTGCAGCTCCTCATGGAGGGTAATGATACCTCCCTGAGACAAGCAATGAGCTTCTGTGAGGAGATGTTTTGCTAGACCTGATGCTTATAAACCAGGAAGAAATGTTTGTTTATATAAAGGCTGTGGACAGCCTTGGCTACAATGACCACAAGATGGTAGAGTTCAGGATCATGAAAGGAAGGGAAAAAAGCAAAGGGAAGCATCATAATGAAGAACGTCAGGAAAGCAGATTTCGGCTTGCCCTGGAATCTGTTTAGAAATATCCCATGGGATACAGTCTTGGAGAGAAGAGTGGTCCAGGAGGGGTAGCCAGTTTTCAAGGATCACTTCCTCTGATCTCAAGCTTTCTGTACCCACAAATAGGAAAAATAAGCAAAGGTGGCAGAAAGCATGCACGGATTAACAAGGAACTCCTGATAAAACTTGGCTGTGAAAAGGAAGCACACAAGAGAGAGATGAAGAATTGTGTTGGAATGAATATAGAGACTGTCCATACAGGCACATGGTTAGGAAATCCAAAGCCCATATGGAGATAGGTCTAGTGAAGGACAAGAAAAAATCAACAGGAAAAGGATGACTGGAGAAAATGTGGGCCTGCAGACGATTTGGAATGAGGACCTGGTCATAAGGGCCATGAAGAAGGCTGAGGCACTGATTGCCTTCTGTGTCTTGGTTTTCACTGGTAAGACTGGCCATCAGCCACCCCAGGGCTTCTGAGACCAGTGGGAAAGTCCAGGGCAAGGAAGCCTTAGTGGAGGAGGTTTACATTAGGGAACACCTAAGCAGGCCATGCAGAATTGCATGGGTCTGATACAATGCTGAAAGCATGAAGTCCAGCTGTAGGCCTGTACAATGGAGTACCCTACCAGTGATACGGGGGATTGATAGCATTTAACCTCTTCACTGACTTTTTTTTAAGCCTCAATATGAGGCACATTTAAGTATGATCAACTCATACTTCCAAACTATCCTTGACAGTCTATTGCCATCACACTGAGACGTTCATAACTTTTTAATAGTCAAAATCTGATCCTCTCCTTTAAACCCTGCTGGATTACTGTCAGAAGAAGTGAAATTCTTTTAGGAACAGATTTCTGTCAGAGAGATCTCCATGGTGACTGTAGCCTGGACAAATTGTAACCAAAAGACATTGTGTCCTGGGTGACCTTCTCTTGGGCTAATATGATTTGAGAAAAGACAGCAAACATATGTTACTGAAGCACAACCAATGTTCTGAGTATGAACTTTCATAACATTATCAAGATCTCTACTGTTTTCTCTAGCAATCCAGAGGACAGACAAACATCTGAGAATAAAAACATTCATCCAAATTTTAGTACTTGTTTTCATTCAAACTGCCTTTGTAGACTGCTTGTTAGACTCTAGCTGTCCTGAAAGAATCCTTAGCAATTTTATCTGAAGATTTTTTATGAGCTTTCCACTTAAGATCAGGCAAATGGTTGGATTGACTCAAACCATTTTGCTAAGAAGAATGTGGATCTCAAGTACATTCCTTAGCCAAACACACCCTATACTCAATCTTGCTTTCCATAAGGTAATGCAGTTACCTATCACACAAAGCAACTTCAATTTATGAAGTGAAAAGTCATCTTCAGCTTCTTTTGTCACTGCCATCCTTGTTGGAGTCCCTTGTACTCCACCTTGATGAAAGTTGGCTTTCTTGCACCTGAGCTTCTGGGAACAGATAACAGAAAGCTAAACAGCCAGTTATTTGACCATGGCTAGTCACCTGGAAAAACACTTCCTGACTCGTTCAAGTGCACAACATGAAAGTTAAGGTGTATCTTCTGTCAGTCTGATATGTTGAACTAACCTCTGAAAAGAAGCTTAACTATAATAACTTCTAACATTAAAGCTCCTTCTCTATCCTGCTCCAATTTTTGAATATTAGAGAATGACCAAGTTATAGAAGTGAGGTCTACCTCTCATGTTTTGTAGCACATAAAAAGTATTGGTAATATGCAATGGATGCATACATCAAATTTTGGTATTTTAAGGAGTTATTGCCTGTTTTACAAATACTGATACTTCACTTCAGAATGCCTCTCCCTTTGAACTATTATCTTTTCCTATTGTGCTAGACTACACAATATTGGGACTTCCCTTGAAAAAAACATATTATTTTTTTCTTATTCTTATGGGTTGGCCCCAGTAGGCAGCTTAGTACCTCAGAGCCATTTACTATGGAAAATAGAAAATTATCTCCATCCCAGCCAACGCCAGGACACTAATCACAGGACTCTGAGCAGAAAAAAAAAAAAAAAAAAGAACCTGCTCTTCATGATTACACTTTTCAACGTGAAGGCAACTACAAAAAGGTCAACTACAGACATAAGTTACCAAACGACAAAATGACTTAAGAGGCTAATTTCCTGGGCAAAAAGATAAATAGCATTTCATGATTCATGCACTTCAACCTAAAAAATCCCCATATACGGGACACTGCTTGTGAAAAGGTTTGTGTGTGGCTTGTGGCAGAGAGGATGAAATGAAGTAGACAGAGTTTTTGCTGTTCAAGAAAAATAGAGGCCTACACCAAACATATGTTGGAGTTTAACCTTAAAAGAAATAAATGTTAGCTGTGCTGCTTACAGAGAACAATCCTTCCAAAGAGAACTTGTGTTATTCACAGTCTTTCTGCTCTCCTTTTATACTCAGAGCTACTTCAAATTATAAAACTCTGGACTGGCAGATTTTGCTTACCACAGCCTTCAAGGCAGCAGTAAAACAGGTAAGAGTTGCGTGTTTTCTTTGCTTTTATTAGTCTTTAGAAGACTGTTGTGGAAGTCCCAAATTCTTTCTTTCTCTGGATTCTCCTCTTCCAGGAGAGCCATTTACAGGTTCGTCATTTCCCTGAAGAGGTTTTCGTGATCAAGTCAAATATTGCTAGTTCCAAGACAGTTTTGGAGCACAAAACGATGCTGGCAGCCATGCTTGTTTGTTCATGCATCCCCTTTAGGGAGAATTTTAGAATTTCAGCAAGCATCTGCAGTACGTAACAAAACCTATTCTGGTTTTACCTGTTTCCCACTCTAGATTTAGGTCTCCAAATCCATTTAAACCACCTTTTAGAGTACATGTGACCTGCATAGTTATCTGTAAGCAGTAAGTTCAGCAACGTAACTTTAGAGGAAAAATCCATACATGCCACATATGCTGTCTTTGCTCTTTCCTGAAATAACGTATTCTTGCCTGCAAAATTACAGTGAAGGTTTCCTCCACTGTTAGCAGATTTGGGACAGGACATAAGCAAGCATTAATCCAGTAACTTAGGTATACCTAATGAAACAACATTATATCTCACTTCCCCAGAACAGAAGGAAAGACTCAAGGAACACAGGCCCCCAAACCTCTGCAGTAAGCTACCTGAGCAGAGCATTAGCAGAACACGGGGTGTGGACAGACATGCTGTGAAAAACATGTTTGCTGACAATACTGTAGGCCCCTATTCCCTGAGTCAGTTTCCTTTGAAACCTCCTGTAGAGAGGGTTCCTCTTGATGGGTGCCTCTCACATTTAGTGCTCAGCTTTCTCTCCTCTTTTCTCCTGCGGAGGATGTGCACTCACTGGAGCAGATGGTTCACACGCAGTCAGAGGGTGCTGAAAGCCATCCAGATGGCAGAGAGACTCCCAGGTCAGGAGTATGCCCTTCATCTTCACATTGCCAGGTTGCATCCCTGGGCTACAACACATGTGCTGCCAGAAAGTACCCTGAGCCCTTGATACACCTACTGAAATGCATTTGCATACATTTCCAGTGGGCTGCTATGGAGAAACTATACCCAAGCATCAAGACTAGCAAAATATTAAAGTAGAGAGAATGCAAAATCACAGGAAAAAACTCTCAAAAAACCATAAATCTCCATGTCATTCTTAGATATCTATAGTTAAATTATTAATCTGCTAAGCCTTGTCTTATTCTCTGAAGACATGGAATAAATTAACACTGGCTAATAATATTAGCTAATATGTCTCCATACCCTTCTGGCAACAATGCCAGAAAACCTCAGAGAGATGTTTCAATCATCCCTCTTAAAGATACTTGCCAGAAAACATTTTTACATTGTAAAATTACATTTACAGTAAGTAGATTAAGAAAAGGTGCTTGACTTCCCTAAAAAATGCATCTAGAGTAGAAAATGTTTTGACAACCTATTAGCATGAGACATCAAGGGCGAGAGGAAAAGGGATGCATTGAGCAAGAGAGAGACAAGATGATTGAGAGGGAACTGAACCAAACCAAACAGGCAGTAACACTAGGGAGTAAATGTTACTGGAGAAGGAAGGGAAGTGGGAGATGGGATATCAGTGATGGACAATTTAGAAAAAGAAAATACAACACATAATTCATTGATAAGTGAGAACAGTAGTAGCCTCTAACAAGTGTCAGAAAAGGCAGACAATGAAGGTTTAGCAGGAGGCTATGCACCGCAGGGGGAAAGTGAAACGATACAAATGTAGCATATGATTTTTCAGAACACTTATTTTTCTTTTCCAGGTAGTTACAAGCAATTCAGCCAAGACAGGGAAACACACAACCTTTTTTTACCATTCAAGACTCTAGTTCAAAATATCTTTAAATGCAGGCTAATTAAGCTATCTTGGGGAAAAAAGATTTTATCATGACATCAGCATGACTGCAATTCAACTAAATGAATACCTCCTGAAGTACCACTGAACATAATCTTGAGGAAAGTAGTGTAGGACATTTAGAGACAACAGCCATCAAGCACTACCTGTGATGGATAAGCTTTCAAGTAAATAAAAGCTCCCTGGGCCTCACTACACAGTAGCCAAGTGTCCTCATCCTTTATTGATTACTGGCAAGCAATTAGGGTAGAATCTGATGTCTGTTCACGTTCCCAGATCCCTGAATATCGGCACTCAAATAAGAGCCTGCAATGACTCATTTTTATTTTATTTCAGGAGTTACTGAGATAGCTCCTCAGGGATTAATTTTTTGCATGTATAGGACAAATCAAGGTTTTTGTTTTTATTTATCCACTATGTCTTCACATTGCTATGAAATTAGAGGAGTGATTTTTACTTGATGACCCTTGTGGGTCCCTTCCAACCTGGGATATGCTGTGATTCTGTGATTTTTACATTTGCTCTTTTGACTTCTCAGGCCTGACAGAACACATTTGTGGTTGCGTCTTAGCTGAGACCAATGAATTCTATTTCCAGGAAACCAAGCGTGATCTGTGCTGGTTGAAAGCAAATTCAACATCCCAACTCAGAAAGGACAGACAATGCACACTTTTGAAATCCACCTCTTAGAAGCACTTTTAATCCCTTCTCTTATCCCTGTTTTATCAGTTATACATTCACAGAATGACTGACACAATTACTTTAGTTTGAAAATGGACTTTGGGCTGAACTCTTTCCCCAAGCAATACAACTAACTACGCTAATAAGAGCATCCACATAATGTTTATCTTACTACTCTCCTGTAACATTCAGTTCTCCTCAAGTTAATTGCTCACTGTGTAGACAAGCTCTTGGAAGCTGGCTCACGCTCCCAGGCACAAGGATTTACAGTCCTTTTTCAAACCTGCTCACACGTTTTTTTCAGCAAATCTCTACATCTGTTAAACCTATCACCTCAAAGTGTAGGTTTGTTTTTATGGTCCTTGTATGCTTTTGGCTTTGGTATCTCAGTAGGCTAAGTTTCACACCTGACTTAATGTATTTAAGTCCTGAAACCTAGTATTTCTGTCTTCTAACTTTTCACTCAACAATCCTACTACAAGAGCAAAGAAACAAAGGGGAATTCAGGCCACCAACTCACTATTTTCTTCTAGTATTAATCTAAAGACTTTGCACCCTTTCTTACTAGTTTCTTGACTAAGGAAAAAGCATGCCTTTACAGGGCAATACTATTATATATGTTTAGACTTATTTCCAAAGTTTCTGAAAAGCAGGGATCTGTAAAATGTGGAGAGCTGGAATTAAGGAAAACTACAGCACTGCAGAACCCAATTCAGTTCAGACACTCCTGAAGGAGAGCACGGTAACATCCCCAAAGCTATGGCAAATACAGAGCCAACACACAGAGGCTAATGAATGGATAACTCCTGATCCACATTACACAACTACTATCATGTATTTTCTAGGAACAGGTGGAAGACGCCTGGCACACAACTCCCACACCTTTGTGATGTTTAACTCGATAGCTTATGACTCCACACACACAGAGGAGCACAGAAGCACAACGGCAGGTGGGGGAACCCCAATAACTTTGTCAGAGAAGCCCTGTATTGCCCTGATACAAGGGATGTCAGTCCCACAGGCCAGGAGTGGCACCCACCAGGTCAGTCTGCAGGGGAAGCAATGTGGGTGTCACCTCACTGACCAAGGGGGTCACTGCTTAGGGGTGTGGAGATCTTTATGGGATGCATGGGAATAGCACGCTGGGATTGTACAAGAGCTGCTATGGAGTATTTAGAGGAATATTAAGAACCAAAGGTGGCATGGGGAGGAATAGGTATATGAAAATAGAGGGATAAGGACATAAAAGGGGCTGGTCATACACGGAGGTTGCAGGTTGGTGCACTTCACACCCTGCACCTGATCAGCACATACTGTCCTGTCTTCTCATTAAAGGCTGTTTCTAACTTTTGCTGGGTGTGTTACACTCTTCTGCATGTGTACATATGGGCCTCTGAATATAGCAACTGGTGTGGGACTGCAGGTCACTGTGACCCACACGTCCACAGTGCCAAAAACTGGACTGACAGTGGGTGTACAAGCACCAGTAAACCTCTAGCTGGACTGACGTGCCTGCACGGTGAGTGACCTGGGAGCCATGGGCGTGTGTTTTTCTGTGGATGAGGCACCTGGAGATGATGACTACTGGAGGAACTAGGACAACCAGGCTGACTGCTAGAGAAACTACAGGAGTCTGAGGGTCCAATGAGACTTGGAGTTTGTGTGTGTGTATGTGTGCATATATGCATGTACACGGATACCTAACCACATACACACACGTGTATGTGTATACCCATATGTATGTAATATATGTATTCCCACATACGCATGCACGAGTACACTCACACAAATATATACATCCCCACTAACAGATCTTCACCCTGCTCAGCCAGAGAGAAAAACAGGCTGAGCACTGAGTGTGCCTGATGTTGATCTGAGTGTCCATACGTATCTGTACATATGTAGTTGTTTCAAACGTAGTGTACACGTGGGTGTCTGCACATGCAGGTGCATGTTTGCTTATGTATAGCTTGTGGCTGGACCTGGGAACATGGAGCCACAGCAGCCTTACTTCTGCTGGGTACCAGATTTGGAGACCTCTAACATAACTAAATGAAAGCTTTCAAACATTTCAACTTTTTTTTTTTTTTCCTGAATGCTTTGTTTTTAAAGAGTTAGAATCATTCCCTACCTAATGAGCTTTCTAATCATAGCAAAGACACTAGACTACACACTGACATCTGGTTTGTGAAAACGTATTAAGAGGAAGCAATTTCTTCTCTATTTAAAACATGAATAATGATTCCTTACATTTGCCTTGAAAATGTACCATCTATTGCTGCTTTCTCCAGTCCACAGAAGGATGTTGTACATGAAAAAAAGGACATGTTCAAGATTATATTGGGTTCCCAGTTTTCACATTTTTTTCCTTCTTTTGGGAAGGTTGTCTAAAGCTGAATTGTCTTGTACTAGTAGTTTTGAACAAACCAGCTGGAGCGTCTGGATACTTAGTTTGTTCCCATTGACAGCCATGAGTAAGAGAAATAACCTTAGATGGCAAAGAACAACAGTCTTGACATTCAACCACTTATGTCATTTAAAACACAAGAGAATGCTGAAGGCTCATAGATAAAATGCAGTTAATCAGAGTTTGGTCCCATAATAAGGGAGTGTGGTTGTTCATCATAACTTCTTTATTAGTCATCAAGAGATTCCAGCTTCAAATTTTTAAAAGTGAAATAAGAGCACACTTGAGATCACTTCCATAACTCAGTTAACTGACTTAGACTTTTTTTTTTTTAATCCAAGCAACATTTTCAGAATTAGCTCATTGATTTTATAAGAACTTTAAACTAAAAAAAAATAAATCATGGCTTGACTTGGAATTTCTGTTTTTACAGCAATCCATGCAGATATTTTAGGTAGCAAGTACTATGTTTTTCTAGTTACTAATAAGAATATAGAGAGTGGAATGCCCCCAAGTTGTAGTCAGCTTCATCTTCTGAAAAATAAGAGTTTGGCTAATACCACTCCTGGAAAGATCCACAAGTATGAGACTTTAACTGCATAAGTTGCTGCCAGCCCGCATCAATCCTGACACAAAGGAATGCATTCATTTCTACTATGCCTGATGAAAACTAAAAATTCACCTGGTATCTTCAGCACGATTTGGATCCAGCTATCTTAAAGGAAAAAGGCTCTGAAATGATTTGCTGTCTGCCCTTTAAATTGGTTGCTATGTATGGATTTTTAAGATCATTCTTTCTTTCTTCAGTTACCATGTTGAGAGAAATTGCTAGTTGAGATTTATGCAGCATGCTCTTTTCCAATGTAACTTAGTGCTGAAGTACTGACTAGCAGAAAGGAAATTTAGAAAATCTTACTTTTCCAATTGATTTGACCGGGTAATGAACAGATTGTCATTCATGGCAATTTACCAGCAGAAAACAGAGATGCGATGATAAGACCCTGGATATTTGCTAAACCCAAATTTTGGACTCCAAACTAATATCTAGCATTAGAAGAAGGGCCATTTATTTATTTGTTTATTTTTATATCTCTCTATATAAGGTAAAGCTAACTAAGATTATATGAGTAAAGACTGGAATGGGAATATTCACCACTTAATACTTACTACAATTGTACTTACTTGAATCTGTTGAAATTTGGACATCTTTTACTGACACCTGTGTTGACCCATCAACATCATCATCTTCCTCTGTGGAAAAAAATGATTTTAGGGAAAGATTCTCTTTTATCTAACCTTTTTAAAAAAAAGCAGTTGCTGTGTAAGGATGGTTTCCATGGAAGAGTAACACAAAAAAAATCTAGTCAGACAAAAGAAGCACATTTTCTTCTAGCTATTTTAGAATAAAAATCCGTACTATAAAATTGTTACAAAAAAACCCAACAACACTGCATTGTCACATAACTATGCTGAAGGCATACATGAAAAGCTTCCACTATCAACTTTAATATCATGACCCAGTGCATTTAATCTCTTTCTCAAGTTGTGACGTCTGCCTATTACCAAATTATACACGGTTTCCATGAATAAATTTAAAATCTATTGCTACTGCAGTAGCAGCTTTCCAGTAAAAAGTATGGGTATTACGCACATAATTTCTATAAATGAAAAACAGATTTGCAGACAAATGAAGAGGAACAAATAACTGCGCTCCAGAAGTGACCTCTGAAGGCAGCTCATATCTCTCACTAAAAGCTATAAATTAATGTCAGCTGATAACAGAGCATGTGCAATCACATATAAAACTCAGAAAAGATGAAAAAAAAGGTACTAACATTTAAATTTGCTTCTCTGAAGACAACATCCTGACAACGTTATCATTCCCAAGATCAGATCCATAAAGGAAGACCAAAGCAAATCCAAAAAGATGAGATATTTTTCTTCTCTAAGGTCAGCAGTGTGCCACAAAAGACAACCCAATGTATGGATGATATCATGATATTCATACTCCCACCCAGTGAAATTGTCAGTCAATTTTGACTGGAATGCAGACAGAGCTCCCAAAAGCCATAAGCCAGGCTACAACTTTATAAAAACTGTCTTGCATGTGGGGGCAAGGCACATGAAACTGAGAAACAAAGAAAGAAAAAAAAAATTAAAGCCCTAAGATCTTCAGACCAAAAAATGTATTAGGGAAGTTAGAATCCTAATGGAGAAAAACCTTCCAAGAAGCAAAGAGGAGTAGTTAATAGGAGTCCTAAACTGGAGACCAGGTTTCTTACCAAACATTTACGTAATGCTTCAATAGACTGCAAAAACCATCAATAATAATGCTTTTGTGTTATATTTTTCAAACATATATATATATAAATCACCTCAGTAAAAATCAAATTGAAAAACAATGTAAATACAAAAATAAGAAATAAAATAATTCATTGTTACTTCCAATATTTCCCTTTTTCTAAGCTTAGATGAAAAGGAACTGACCTCTTTCTTTTATGATTCTTTCTCACTCAGTCTGGATACCAGGGAAAGTACCACAAACAGCATTGTGAGACTGTGCAAGTGAAGTTCTAAGAGTCCCCTTGAAATATGCTAAGACAAGAGCTCTGCAGGACAGGCATGGAATGGCATGTTTGAAACTTAAATTTCAAATGGAAGTTCACATTGTATTACGTGCCCTTTCTCCTCCTGTCCCAGCACATGATACCATTATGATGTTATGCTCTTTCCTCCTTCAAAAAGCCCTCATTTTGTATGAGTTGCTTGTGTGTGTGCTTCCCCCTACTCTCAAAGAAGAGGCAGTTCCTGTAGTCAAACAGAATATTCTGATTTACATTTGCACTCTGGGGAGACCCATCATATCAGATCCTGCCTGATAGTCCCCACACTGAAAAGTAGTGGAAAGGAAGCCTCACAGATGCATTCAGGCGAGCAAAGACCACAGTTCCTCTCTCACCATTTGATTCAGCATTGGGCTTGAGATAACTAGGTCTCTGAGGGCACACCAACAACTGACCAAGCCATCCACATAGCATTATTTCAGAAGAGCACATGATTATCTCCCCTACCCCTTTAGTCTGTCCCTGACCAGATTAGATCAGCTAATGACTGATCTTCATTGCATTCTTTCATTTCAAAGTACAAGGCATACTTTTTTATTAAAGGAATGCAAAAAAATTACTCCACAAAATGTGAATGTGTGTAAAACAAACTGGTACAGTTAGCATGTACCATATGTCCTGACATTGAAATCTTTCTTTTCAATCATTTGAAAAATGAAGGAAGAGACTAGAAGGCGCAGCTATAACCTTGGATTCTTTCACTCATGGTGGTCTGTATTCATTCTATTTAGAGGTAACTTAAAGAAAAAAAAAGTCCAAGTCCGACAAACTAAAAGAGCATGCTGCTGTTTAAAAGATAAACTTGGTTAACATCACAGATACACCAAAAGGGACTGTTAAAAAGGTTTGTGATTAACTTTTGTTAATAATAACACATCTTTACCTTCATTAAAGCTTTTGGGAAACTTGTTGAATACCTAACAATAAACCCGAATCAAGATTCATAAGGAATCTCCCAGCAAAACCAAGTTCATCTGGATTGCATATTTCTGCTATTTCTTATGCTGGAAGCATAAAAGACTGCATCACCTTCAGGTATGTACTATACCTCACTTTCCCCTGAGGAACAATTTATTAGAAAGAAAAATAACTTACTGAAAAAAAAACAAGCTTGCAACACAAAGATTTCCTCCAGCCCTGCAGGCCTTTATAGTTCTGTACACCTAGCTTATGTAGGCTTAGGGCCACGCACTTTATGTTGTAGCAGGACTGCTGCCATAGATTCTGCATATGCAAACACATGGCTCCTAGCAAACAGCTGCCTCCGTGTGCACCAAAAGTTCAAAGCAGAAAGTTCAAGAACAACCTGTCAGGTTGAGAAAAGAGCAGTTGCAAACATTTGGCTTTCAAGATCAATATTTTACCTACTTCATATTTACTTTGGTATTATTGTTAAGTACCAAAAGAAAAGCTTTACAAGAACATAATTTAAGTATCAAACAAAAAATACTTTGGTAGTTCAAAAGAATTCTCTTCATCCTAAAGAGCTATTAAACAAACATACACTCTAGATGGCAGCAGAACATTATCCTGCTAAATATATGATTTCCTTTCAGCACAGAAATCTTAAAAGGGCAGAACCCTCTCACCAAGTCAAAGAGGTAATTAAAAGTATTTGCACATATCCAAGCCATATAAAAAACGTGTATTAGCAAGTGCTTGTCACAACAACAACACTAATCTACCACAGAAGTTTTTGCATTTTAGGTTTTTACTTTCTGCATGCTTATTATTGAAAGAACACTCTTCCAGTTGCTCAGTCTGCATTTAGAACCTGTATCCTGTGCCCTGATTCAGCAAAAAGTTATAGTATTGTCACAAAAGCCAGCGAAAATTAGCAATCATACACTCCAGTAAATTATAACACTGAGTTAAACACAGTCATCGATTAGTTGCATCCAATTTTGAAAGCTTTTACCTGATTCTGCTTGCAAATTTTCTGATATTCGAAAACAATGCAGTTTGCTGAAGTTGCGAGAAAATAATTGCACGCAGCTTGGAGGAAGAATCATATTCCTTAATCTTCCAAAAGTACATTCTGGTGTGACAATTATGTAGCAAGCAGCATGAGCCTATAAATAGAAGCATCAATTAAGCACTTTGTGAAACACAGAGAAAGCAAGTGTGTTTATAACAAAACATGTACTGGAACTGCAAAAGTCAGGCTAGGACGTAGAGACCTTTCGTAAATCACTTTCATGAAATCAGTGATACATTTTTTCATTCTAGATTCTAATTTGCTCCATTAATTTTTAAAACAAATAATAATGGGAAGTCTTAACACATGAAGAAACTTCAAGTATTATAAATCGTCTCAATTAAATACTAAAGATTTTGAGCAGATATCTGGAGAAGATTAACATTTTGATCTCATACCCTGGATCTTCTGATCTATATGGATATTTATTGGGGTAGATGGGAAATGTAGGCAGGTTAAACTGACAAACTTTTAAATAGAAAAAAAAAATTTAGAACTTCTTCCACTTGCTTGCAAGCAACTTCTTCCACCTGCTTGCAGATTCTGAGATAAGATGTTTGGAGTTTTATTTCAAGACTTGACTGGTTTGTTTCTGCCTCTGTATTTGTCCTAGGTCTATCTTCACTGAATATGCATGCCTTTATAACTGTGGCCATGTAGCATGCTATATTTGTTAGGCTGTTTTCAAAGACAGCTCCTGCCACCTCAGAAATTATGAATCAGATTACAAATACAAAAAACACTATTTTTATGATATAAAAAAATTAAATGATTCAACTCATATCTGAAATACACAAGACTTTCATTTTAAACAATTATTACATAGTGTGCCTCATCTAGAATTACGTGGCAAATTAATGATTTAATTTACCAGACAAACGTCTCTGCTTGCACCCCATCTGGCACTACTTTGGTCTGTAACTATATTTCAACAAGAGGTAGCATTCAGTGGATGGACCAATTCTTATCTATGCAGAAGACTGGCTTTCATAAGGATTACTGAAAGTTACCATCATGTTGCACAAGTCATGGGAAAGACAGAAACCAATATTCACTACTAACACAAAATTACAGGTTGAGAGTATCCTACACCGAAAGAGGAATATGCATGTTAGAATGGTGAGGTGAGCCTTCGACTTTTCAGAATTCATGTGATTTAAAAGAACTTTGGATTTTGCACAGCAAAGTTAACTGCAAGCTCATAAGCTGCAATATTTAAGGATTAGTCTCTATTAAATTTAAATTCCATTGATTTCACGTAAAGTTTAACCGAGATTTTGCAAATTGCTTATTCTAGTGATTAACGGGGAAAAAAAAGAATTCACACATTTCCTATCTAATTAATGAATGAATATATACACTGACAGATATTTGTGTATATATATAGATATATACACACACACACACATATATTTCTTATGTATATATATATATATGGTTCCCACAAATACACCCAACAGCACAACATACCAGAATGCCACACCATTCACATCTCATGCCAGACAGCACCTCAGAAGAGCCACAGGTTTTTTTGCAAACTTCGCAACGAGCACCTGAAGGAAGGTTTCCCTCCCTCCAGTGGTGATGGTAAGTATCCTGGTAGAACACATCACAACTTAGCATTACACCAGACAACAGGTACAGAAGTATCTTCAACCTAACTTTAAAATGAGCAATTCAAACAGCTCTGAGAAAACGGCAACACAGACCAGGCCACTAACTATTTTCTTAATAAAAATAAAACCCTGAATATCATCTCACAAGAAGACCTTATCAAATGGCCCAAAAATTTAGTACATAATGCTTCATCTTTGGAGTCCACCAAAACCAATTATTCTTAAAAAAAAAAAATCCTGAAAGATCAGTATTACACATATACTTTACACTGAGAACCTGGGAAGTCTTGCCTCAGACAGACTGTAGGAAGCCTAAGGGATGTGACTGTATTTACCAGGGATGCACGGCATCCAACAGCTCAAAAAAAAAAAAAATCCATATCAGCTTCCGCAACACAAGTGTTTAGAAAGATGATGGATTTTGTTTTTTTCTTTTTAATTAGTATGTTGTAAACATTGCACAGACTTCTCAGCAAGACTTCTATAAACCTCAAAAATAGAGATGTTTATCAGAATTTATGTTCATCTCACTATCTGCAATACATTCTAAAGCCACAAAAATGTCTTTCTACAAAGCAGTAGTGCTTTGATAATTGTCAGCACATGGAAAAAAAAAAGGTCAGAAAAAGGTCTTTTCCCCTGCCTCTAGCCTACAAGGTGTGACTGCTTTCTGCTGCAGATGTGCTCACACTTACCTGGTCCTGGTGCCCATCCTGGTGACACTGCCGGCAGTCACTACAAGCAAACAGGATACAATCTGTGTGGACGTGTAGCTCACAAACTAGAAGATGAAAACAAGAAAACTTCTTTAAGTCAAAATCCATTGGTTTCTGCTGCTCTTCCCTCTCTCCCTTCCTCCAGTACTTCTTCCATTACCTTTCTGCACGGCATTTTCTTCCCTTCATGCTCTTTTTTGTTCAGCAAAGACAGACAATAAAAGAAGTTTATCAGCACAACCTTGTGTGTAGCTCAATTTCCTTTGTGTTAAACTAATGCAGCAAATTCGAGGAAAGGCTGAGCTAATTTTGCTCATAGCTACCTGCTGTATTTCCTCCAGTACAGTAAGTTAAATTTGTAACAACTGTTTAGCTTATTACAGCTTTGTCTCACTACTTCATGGGAACAGCTGCCTACTCTACCATTATCACTTCTGAAGTCTACTTTGATTTAATCAAAACCAAAAAACTGAATGGTAGAAGTATTAACAGAGGAAAGTTTTCCTTCTGTATCCAAACATCAAGCCTTGAGTGCAAGATAATGTTCTTCACGCACTCAGACTTGTCTGAGCTATTGTTGCACATTGTAAATTACCATATCATTGTCAGGAAGAGGAAAATGATCTTTTTTTTTTAGAGCATTCTCCCAAGTAAGCTTCACACTGTCTACCTGTGAGATACTTTACCTGGAAGAAGTTTCAGTGGAGACTGTTGAGCATTTTGTGTTATTTATTTATTGATTTTGGATAAAGTACCTTCATTTCTTAAAAACTGACTTGAAATATCAGATATCAACAAAAATATAACTAAAAGACCTCAACACTCAGCTTTATTATTGAAATAGTTCAGAAAGTTCTTTAAGAAACTCAAACAGATGTATGAAAAAATGCATTAAAGTAAGAGGTAGCAGTCAGATTCTCCAACTATTTTTTTCCTGTTCTGCTCAAACAGGTCATTGCTCCAAGGATGTCAACAATAATCTGAAGACTTTAACCTGAAGATTGGAAGGTGCTAATCATGAATGTTATCCATGCTACCTGAAAGCATTCTGAAAACGGTATAAAATCATCTAGAGCATAACAACTCGTTTTGAAATCACTCTCCAAGCTCTAGAAAAAGTGACCACACGAACACTGTTTTAACTCTAATTATGCAGAAAAACACGATCTACCACCACATCAAAGCACAGACTGTCCTAAGGGTTTGCTATCTCAACCACAGATGTTCATCTACAGTTTCTCATACAGTGGATTTTTACCAAGCTCAAGAATCTTACATGAGCTGTGGCAAGGTCTGTCCTCAGCTCATACTTCTCCCCAGATCATACTCATAGATGAAACAGGAATATTTTACAGTTTTGTACATTCAGCTACTAGGCAAGCTAGATGCTTTGAGTCATACCATCAATAATAGTGCAAGTTTCTGTAGACCAAATTATACTTTCAAGAAGTTACCAAAAATATTGTTTGTTTTTTTTAAATCACTGTCTGCTAACACAAACAGACGCTGTCCTTTAACATACTGTGTAAGAATACAAAAGGTTTTTCTCTCCCTCCCACCCCAAGCTTTTCTTTCCCTTACCCTCCTGCTGCTACTAACAGGTGCCCCAACTCCTAATTAGAACGAAAATGTGTGCGTGTGAAGGGCAGGAGTGTCACAGGAGTTAAACCCTTAAGATAGCTATTCCACTCACTGGAAATATAAAGTTGTCAGAATGTAAAGATCAATTCAAATCAGAGTGCCTCCAAAAAAATTAACAATCTATGCAGTTCTTTAACTCATAAAAGAATGAAGGTTTTCTGTTCAAGTTAATAGGGAATGTGTTGTGAATTCCTTTCTATTTGCCAAAAAAGTTGATTTATTTCAGATATATAACTTGGCAGCACAGCCTTTAAAATGTTAAATGCACTCCTCAAAAAATGAAAATCTATCCATTACGTAAAAGTTCACAAATAATTTTCTGCTCCTGGTTGATGCTTAAAAAGAAAGTTTTAAAAAGGATCTAGCACTAAAAAATGCTTGGGTTAGTCCATTTTTTCCCTCTTCCCCCCCCCCCCCCGCCAGTCCTTCTTGGAAAGAAAAGAGGAACATTCAACATCCTGAGTTCAGGTTCAACTGTTACTCATGAATTTTACAGCAAAAACTGCAATCCAAAGCAACTAATAATCATCAGCAGAGTTTGGATTACAAGTATTACATTTTTTGCCATTCAAGCATTATGTATTTATATCACGAGGTGTTACAATGCGTGTATGCTCATTTCTGAGAACAGATGCCCCACAAGCATCCACAGTGTGTAGCACTTACCTAAAAACTTTTATTTCAAATAATATTTTATTGTAAGATATGGAGACCAAACCAAGTTATATAAATTATTTTAAAAGTACATCTAACTATGTCAATCACTTGCTTAGAATGGGTAATTTCATCTTAGCTCTGCTTTCCATCTTAGTTATAGCAAATATTCCAAGAAAAGTTCTTTAATCTCAATGTCAGAACACCAATACACAATATTGTACATTAAGCATAATTGTTAGAAGTATGCAGAAGGACAAGTCTAATGCCTATCTTTGAATTTAAAACTTTACCACTTAAACCAGCTGATTTCTAAAACAAATTCTACAAGTATTTTTGAAAAGCAAAGGAAGGCTCTTTTACACTTCATTAACCTCAACTGTGCTTTATAAACTACATTTTTTTAAAAGTATCAAAAACAAGTTTAGAGTTATTAGTATTCAGAACACAGAATAGTAAAGTCACACCACACAAAACAAAAAATCCATTTAATCCATATTAGGAACACGACTCAGAACCTTCAATGAACCAGGAAAAGTGTCTGGGCATTTCTATTACCTAATTATAACACGTGACTTCATGTGTTTCTTATTTAAAAACATTTCTTGTTTAGAAATGTCTGAAAAAATAAATATCCACTTGCAATGGGTACAAAGCTGATAAAATATAATACTTAAGATAGTAAGAACAAAAAGTCAAAATTTAGAAAGCTTTAACTAAAATAGACCACTAAACCACAGCCATTTTCAAGAATTAAGAAGACATAGCTAGTGAAAATTTTCTTTCCATTTTTCTTTTTTTTATGTTTACTTCACGCCACACTGAGTTCTGAACCTTATTAAGACAAGTCACTGGAAAAAACTCTGTGATATCTGTATGTCTTTGACCATCCCACTGAAGCAGCCAATTCACAAGGTAACTGTATTAAATGACAGATTCCAATCAGTTGGTGAAATAAATTTTAGATTCATTATGCAACCCACCAGAAAAAAAAAAAAAAAAAAAAAAAAACAGAAGCAAAAACACTGCACCATTTTAAGTCCAAACACTCTGATGAGAGAAACATTTACCCTATACATACACCTAAGCAACTACATCAAATGAGACATTATCTTTAGCATAACTGCAATTCTGAAAGCAGTTCTGAATTGGTTCTTCTCTCATTAGACTCCTTTGCCTCCTTCACTTTTTTTTTTTTTTTTTTAAACAGCTTGCTGGCAACATTTATTTAAAATACTAAATTCCACTGAACCTTACAACAACAACAGAACAAGTGCTACTAGAAATTTAGGACAAGAGAGTCAAGGGAGAATTAAGGAGCTGCCTCACAACAAAATCAGTGAAGTATTTGTGCCAACATATATTTCAAATTAATGGGACCTGAAATACTGTTTGGGTGATTTCTTTAATCATTGTTGTTTTTCTTTCTTTCATTTTTTTTCCCCAGAGAATGTATGTTAGAACACTCTAAACAGTACTATTTTGACAAATAATGTTTTCAAGTATCTTTCCACCTAATGCACCTTATCTAATCCACCTAATGCTTACAAGCAACAGACGTCTGAGTCTAGTGACACAGAGAGAAGTTATATTCAAGTTGTATTCCTATTCTTTTGTAAAGATGGGAAGGTTTTAGGTACATGAATACCTGGTATCTCTCTGTAACAACAGCTTCCACTGGAAACAGAAGAAAAATACTTCAACAGAGTAAGTCTTTATTTTGTCGGAACGGCTTCTCATTCTTTACACATCTCAGGCATGGGCTCATAGCACACCATGAACACGACAGACTTGTGGTGCCTTAACTTGAGGTACACATTTCCACTGTCAGTGAGTGGATAACACAATATGAAAATCTTTCAGACACAGTAAAGGCGTTATTGGCACATATGTACCTACACACTCAAGATATGCACCGTAAGAAAAGCATATGCTACTGGATAACATACAGATGGCTACGCAAGTATGGCTTTTTAAGTTACCTTCACATCGAAAAGCAGGTGACTCTAGTGACTTTCTGCACACAGTGCAAAACTTTCTTTTATAATGTCCTGGAGGCCCAAAACAGTGTGCAACTGGAACCTGCCAAAGAAGAACATGCGAAACATTATCAGCTGCAGCTTTCCAAATGGCAGTTATAGCTCATAGAAACTGCTTTATCATGCAGGATAGGATAGCATATACAATGTGAACTCAAGTAAGCCTTAGAACAAATATTTTAAATACCTATTTTTTTTATAGATATACACTTACACATGATATATATATTTTTAAGTGCTAGTCAGCTTCCCGATGATTCACAGTACCGTGAATGCAAAGGTTTCCTTTGGGTTCATTTTCATGCAATGTATCTGGAACCTCTGCTCCTCTCTCAAGTGTTCTTAAATGAATCAAGGACCATTAAACAGTAACAGCTGTATATTACATATATACCCTCAGACAACATGCCCTAAAGACACATTCAAGACAGTTTCTAAAAGTGTGATGTTGCCATAGTCCAGTATCCTCCACAAGTTTTTCACCTGTTCTCCAAATATAACTCTGCCAACTGGCTGGATGGTAAAGAGATTAATCTCCAAACTACATCTGTACTGCTGTTCCTGGTGACTCTATGCTGAAAAGATGTGTTTCAGTATCCCCTTGGTAAGAGCTGTACCAACAGTTTTGGGAAGTTTATTTCTTATATGCTCTTTTCTTAACCTAAAAAGATAGGTGCTTTCTTGATTAATATCTTGATTAATATCAAAGATATATTAATATCTTGATTATTAAATGGTAACATTTTAAGGTGGAGGCAAAAGGCAACGATGGAGGAAAGAAGAAAAATTAAGAAGAAATACATTTGAGCTTTATACTTCTTCTAGAGACCACTCTTCCTAAAAGATGCACAGCTCTGTCAAGACTGACATCCACATTAGAAGGAAGAAGCATAACTGCATCTTTAAAATGCCAGAACCCAAATAACTTCCATAAAATTATGCCGTGATTAAGGCTAATAACTTTTTTTAATCTTTCAAATTTCACATTTTGTATCTCACAAGCCCTTTGGACGAATGTCCTGGTTTCAGTTAGCACAGAATTAATTTTCTTCCTAGTAGCTGGTGGAATGCTGTGTTTTGGCTTAGGATGAGAAGAGTGCTGATAACACCCCGATGCTTTAATTGTTGCAGAGCAGTGCTTATACTAAGCCAAGGACATCTCAGCCTTTTGCTCTGTCCTGCCAACGGGCAGGCTGGGGGTGCAGTAAGAGCTGGGAGGGGACAGACCCAGGACAGGTGACCCAAACTAGCCAAAGGGGTATTCCATACCATCTGACGTCATGCTAAACAATATATAGGGGTGGCTAGCTGGGGGGAGGGGGCCGGACTGCTCGGGGTTAGGCTGGGCATCGGTCAGCGAGTGGTGAGCAATTGCATTGTGCATCACTTGTTTGTACATACTATTATTACTTTCCTATTATCACCATTGTATTATTATTGTTATTATTTTATTATTATTTTGTTATTATTATTTTCCTGTCTTATTAAACTGTCTTTATCTCAACTCACGGGCTTCACTTTCCATTTCTCTTCCCCGTCCCAGAGAGGGAGGGGGGAGGGTGAGCGAACGGCTGCGTGGTGTTTAGCTGCCGGCCGGGTTAAACCACGACAGTCTTTTCATATCAGATTTTCATATCAGATTTATCTTCTGTTTCTTGCATCACAAAAAAAATCAACCAACCAAACAACCAAAAACTTGTGAAGGCTAAAACATGGTTTATTTAAGCATGAAATTAAATTAATCATTCCCAGAAAAAGATTAGGAAATAGAGACGTAAGGTACACATAGTTAGAGACACTTTCTTTTCCTCCTAAATCCGTGAGTAAACAGTCCTCCGAGGTTATTGAGAAGGGTATGAAATTTTTCCTTGTAGATTAGGGTTTTCTTATGAACCACCAGTGGCAAATCTGACACATATTGGCCACACAAAATTGGAGGACCTAAAATGTCCCTTTTGGTTATAAAATTCTAGTTCCCACCCACATTTCTGCCTTTGAAAGCATAGGCACAGTTACACTAAACAATCCTGTACTTTGAGTATGTTCAATGAAATAAGCAAGATTAAGTTTTTTCAGATGTAACATGAGGGGAAAAGAAGACTGCTCGAAGTTTAATCAATAGACTTATCAAGAGAGACTTTCTTTAGCTCTGGAGTGCTCAGTAACCTGCTTTGGACACCCAGCATGGACTTACAATCCCTTCAACAACTGGTGTTTGAAATACAGAGACCTTTTCTCTCCCTGGCCTTGAGTCTGGCTATTTTATCTCAGAACTGGCATAGAAATGCAGGCTTTTCATTATTGTCACAGTGTTTAATAAGCAAGAGAAGTTCTGCTGAAGAAAAAGGACACTCCATAGATCAAAGCAGAGTTTTGTGTAAAGCAGTGATTAATCTGGAAAGACTGCGGAATAGGACTTTGACCGGAGACAAACTTATCCATGGTCTGACCATACTTATCTAGAAGACTCAAGGGAAAGAGACGAAGTCTAAATCCTGCAGTTATTCAAACCCTGGTGACAATCTTCTAAAGACTCAAGTCAGTGCCAAAGATAAAAGAACAACATACTGATTGAAACACTGGATGTGGAAAAAAAAAAAAAAATCAGTTCCTTCAATTTCTTACTTTTGGGAACAAGGGAAAGCAGCTTTGTTTATTACGAGCAGTCCTTCTAACTTGCCTTAGAAATTACAGGTACAAAACTGCTGCAGAGCCGGTTGGGAAATGGGATGGGAGTAACATGGAAGAGAAAATGGAAAAGCGCAAGTACAACATAACGAGCTCATCAATCACTGGCTATTTTTCCGAGCAATTCACCACATTTCTTTTGTTGTTGAACAAGTTCCAAGCACCCAATATATAAACAAATCAAAACTCTTAGACTTGGAAAGCCAGCGAATCAACATGTCAGAATATGAAATGTTATCTATTATTCTTTAATTTATATCCACCTGTATAAGTACAGCAAGCTACAGACACACAGGGGGCTTAAAGAGAGAAAGTTAATAATTGATGAGAGTTAAAAACTTCTTTTCCAATTCAGTTCCTTAAATTACTTTATGCAAACCACGAAAATCGATTCCCAGAGAAAGATACAGAAAATTTCTGCTAGTAATACCATTAAATGACATTTAGTATCGATCAGAAGTCCATCAACAGAAAGTATAATGTTAACACTCTGGCATAAGCTCCAGAATGACCTTGTACTGATGTACAAGATGTTCCTAGTCTCCATTTTGTTTCCTGCCATCTGTTAAGAAATCCAAAGCATTAGTGTTACACATTTCTATAAAAGCTCATTTCAGCTTGCAGTAAGATTCGGTTCTACAGAAATCTAAAGCTTACAGATCCTAACCCCTTCAGTGCAATCTGTGTGAGTGCTTAGCACAAGACCATGCAATCACATCACACAGAAAGAACAGCAACAAATGCATCATCAGCAACAAATTACTCCAAACTTTGGAAGAAAAACACGGGAAATAACTTTAAAAATTGTTCCTCATTCTGAAATGCCACGGAGTGTCAAGCACACGGTGAACAGCAGATCATCAGTTTAATGTGTTTTTCCACTGAAGTGCAATCACAATGTACAGAGCAGCCCAGCTGCCACCCCAACCATCTCACAGACCTGTCTCAGGTCAGGTCAAGTACTACTTGTCTGCAATCTTCCAGATACCTCAGTAAGGGAAAAAAACAAATGCCTATTCTTTACCCAGCTGCAGATGCTATTCCACCAGCTGAGGCAAAAAGATTTTAGCCTGAATCTTGAAAAAAAAAAAAAAATGCTCCCCAGCTCATCGCAGATCTTTCATGGACAGATCTTTCATTTGCTCGAAGCCTCTCTGCTTCATTAAAGAAAGGTCTTTATTTCTGCAACACAAGTACTCTGCATTTTGCACTGTATTTCTACTTTTTCCTTTTATGGACAAAGCCTGTCAATTGCTCTTTGTGTCCAAACTGAAGATCTTCCTTTGTGCACCCCATGTATCAGTCGGTGTTACAAAGCAACTTTAAGTACACATTCCACTTGGAAGTTTTGAAATTGTGTGTGAATGCAAAAAGAAGCAGTATCATAGGACAGCAGAGGAAAGAAATTTCAATATTCAGAATTAGTTATCAAAATGTTAATCGATGCTAATGCAAGGAAAGTATGCACACATCAATTGCCTTCTGAAACAGTGCAGCTGTGGGCCAAGTGTTGAAATCTAAGGACAGACCTACCTGCTAGGGCTGTCCTGCAAGCTACCAGCTAAGATCAGATCAGCCTGAGTCCAGCAATTTCTATGACAGGCACCCTGTTAAAAAGCCCACATACCACTAGCAAAGCCTATAGCCAAATAAAAGGGGAAGAAGAAAGAGAACAAAGAACTTTCCCCTAAAATGGTTTTCATAATGCATAAAAGAGGAAAAATATTAAGCACACATTTTTTTGCTTTCAAATTCATGTTACACATCTAACTCCTGGCTTCCTCCCCAGAAAAGCACTTACATACAAGAGGGACAGGACAAAAAGTCCCTTGACAGATGCACATGAAATATACAATAATTTTAAGATGAGACTTAACGGTAGTAAGGCAACCAGCTTATTTACAAACACTGCATTTCAGCATGTCTTCTACAGCTCTCTGGTAATGAGAAGCAGTAGAAGAAGCTCACCGAGAATTCACTGAAGCATTTTTTCCCATGTAAAAGACATAACACCTGCAACTACTATATAGGGGTGATTCTCCAAAATTGTGTTCTGATTTTTTTTTCTCCTCTGCTCTCTTGAAGCAATCACAGAAAAATCCATCTGACAGTTGAATGAGTCTGCGAGGATTTATAATTCCAAGGCAAGTGAAGCAGTAACCAAGCTTTGATGATCTCCATCTCCCATTTTGTCAGGGCTTCCCACTTCTTCTTGCGTAGGGAGAAAGAGGTAAGGAGGGAAAAAAAAACAGGAGAGAGGTTGTGTGCCAGTGCAGAAGCCTTTCAGCTGCAGAAGAATTAGGTGCTGCTGCTGCATGTCTACTAACTGCCCAAATCAGAACAGATTATCAGAAGTGTTGGTGTATTTACCCTAACCTGCGTGTCCTTTCCTCTCTGCTACTTTCAATTTTTCTGTCAGATCATGAGAAATACAGGAACTGACCCACACAGCCAACTGCACACATGTGAACACAGCACCCAGACGGAGAGGCTCAGGTCAGCAAACAGGAGCAACAACGCCTGCTGCTCCCAGCAGAGACTTCTGTGAGCTCCAAAACCTCATTCGGTATCACAACCTCTAAAAGCAGCAGCTATCCAAGCTCAGAACCACAAAGCCACATTTTATTTTTAGCATAAAAACCTTCACAAGAAGCTGATGGCCTCAACCACCATGTTTCCACTCCAGACAACCTGGCTTTAAGAACAAAGGCACTTAGGGACATTTTGCAAACAGTTTATCAACCCTTCTTGAAGAGGAAACGTTTAGAAAACATTACAGCAATGCCCAACACAAAAACAAATTGAGGAAAAACAAGTATCATAAATGTCCAACTTCACTAAAACTACTTGTATTATACTCTCGTTTATATTTAGTGTTCAAAGTACAGCTATATACAACCACCCCTCACTTACATGGCAAATTTAAGAGGCAAAAATTTGTAACTCATTGTTACCTAACAAAGGAAAAGAAAACCTTGCATTTCTCATGCAAACAGATTTTGTTTTCATTGTTATTTTGTCTTTTGCTTGGACTTTTTTTTTTTTTTTTAAACACATGCCTCAGAGTAGACAAATACCTATGGGAATGTAGGGAGGAGTGTGTTTAAACTTGGACAAGTTGCAGAGACCTCAGCAGTGGAACAAATCTTGCAAACCATAAAAAAAACAGGCTTGCTCAGAAGACCAACCTGTGAAGTTTCATTTTGAAACATCATGACCTGGATCCAGTCTAGAACACTGAGTGCAGGTGAGAATGATTAATAATAGTGCAGGAAAACTCCTTAGGGCAGCCTAAAGAGCAAACTCATTAAGAATTATCTGAGACTGGATGTAGCCATGGCATGCTTGCAACTCTATGGGCCTTTACTTGACCCTAGGAAGGAAACCCTACTCTCAGGAATGAAAGTTTCCATGAAATGTCTGCTGAAAAATGATTCTCTGACAGTTTGGCTTAGTACTCAATGACATACAGTCTGATGAGCTTTAGCGATTGCCCTCTTCTCCAGATGAAATGCAGGGGATTAGAAAAAAAATAAAAATCTGATTTCTGTAATACACTGAATATTAACATGCTAGTAGGAAGTACCAGAAAAAAAATCCTACCTGTGATCCCTCCTACACTGGACCTTTTAATAAAAAGATACATTCAAGTTATCTGAAAGCACACAGAGATTAAGAAAATAAACTCTCCACACATTCTATAAATGACCATCATTCATTTTTTGCTCTGTTTTGTTTTTGAAGCAAGTGCCAAATTCAACATTTACTTCGACAGAACTTGCATGCAAAACAACATCTCCCATATGTCAGACTTCACTTCCACAGAAGACCAGGATTAATGCAACCTGGATGACTATGTCAAGGATGACAAGCCTGTCTAGAAAGAATAGCACAATGCTGTATTTTTGAAACATAATCATTACAACTTAACATGGATAAGGCAGATGACTTCACAGCTAAATTCAGCAACGCTGAACAGCAAACAGTCTTGAGAGCAGACAACAGCACTCATAAGTTCCACTGCACAGTAAGATTACTCAGATTTGATGTGTAAACGACGAACAATTAGATCAAATGTATGTGTTGGGGCAAGTAGGGAACAGGAACTGGCAAGGGAACAAAACAAACCCCTAAACTGATGCCCATGACTGGTGAAAGTAGGACCATTAATGTATTTCAGTGCATGATATTCAACATGCAAAAGCAAAGCAACAAGTACTATTTTGAACAATAAATTATATGTGGAGCAAATTTACAAAAGAAGAAGTCAAAAATGTTCAGAAGTTTGTCTCTGAACTAAATTAATATTTCTAAATTAGATGTGTACTATGCCCCTAACGATCCCTCTGCTGTGTGACTCATCATTCCTTTTCCCATGCCACAATTGACTGCCAGCATACTGAAACAGTGGAGATGCTAATTCTTAGTAATAACATTTCTCACCACCTACATGTCCCTTCACTGGGGTTGTAAGAATAATAGCAATATTTCTTATTCTTTCACTGGCGACATTCTGTGCATCAGACAACTTTTCCTAATCTAAATTACACCTCCCAAGATGAAAGTACGTGGGGAAGATGAAGTATGTAGCAAAGGCTGAACAGCAGCAGCATCTAGACAAAGCACATCAAATAAAAACGAGTGGGTAATGTCTCTGTCTGCTTCCTGTAACTCTAGTTACGTGCTGTTTTAGACCTTCTCCTACCATCCCCTACATAGGCTTCCACGACTTAAAGGAACCCGTAAAGCTTTTCTGAATACAAAGGAAATACAGCCCCCCTTGCAGGTTCCCAGATCTATAAGTGAGTATCTCATAAACATGGTTTTAGTCAGTGAGGTCTGTAAGGCTCACCATTTTCTCATTTTGATTTTACAGCAGTCTCATTTGACTTCTGCATAATGCTCTGTATGGTATTTGTAGTGTCTTCCTACTTATCTAGAAAGCTTCTCACCCCTTTTTTCCCCCCAGGTGGATAACACACAGTTTTCTCCTCAATTTAGCTTCTTAATACCATAGTTGCAACACCTTAACATCTTCAAAATCAATCCCTCTCTTACACCTAAGGTCATAGGGCAGAAAATGTCACAGGACATCTGAAGAGAATATACTTTATTAATAACCAAAATACATACATTTGAACTCTTACCATCAATTGGAAGCCCTGTCTTTAGATTTTTTTTTAATTTTATTATTATTTCTTTTTAAGTCCTATGCTTTTAATGCAACACCTTTATTCTCTGGTCACAATAAGCAAGCAAATTCTTAAGAGCAGTAATCAATAGAAGCCAAACACAGCCCCTTCACTAGTCAGAAAAGCTTTAGCATTTTTCCAGTAAGGTGTAATTACTGTTGAAAAAAATGGTGGTAGAGTTCTTCAAGTATGATACATGGTATAGTTTCCTGAGAGCACTGATTTCAATCAGTCACCCCATTCCATTATTGTGAGACTTCCAGGTAATGACACAATTAAAAATGTCTAGTAATATATAAAGAATGCAAATAACCACTCTTTGAAGACAGACTGTCTACAGCTGCCCATATCAGGGACGTTTCAAAGGAAATGTAGATTTTTTTCTCTGAGCAGCCATAAAAGCTTAAGTGATGACTAACACGATTGATTTAAGCATTTCAATATTAACAAGCCACTACTGTACTACACCATATTATCTAGCAATAAATCTGTCCTGTTGTGCCATGAAAGAGACATGACAGTGTGTGCTTACTCACCCTTACAAGGCTGGGAGCAATACACGAACAAGGTATCTTGACATTCTTGAGGCACTTTTCATGAGACATGAAGTTGCAAACTGTGGAAACCAAAGAAAGAACTGTAAGCAAGTCTTTCACAAAGAAGGGACATTTTGGTGGAAAAAAAAAAGAAGAAAACAACAAAAAATAATCACGTGGAGTGAAATACGGTTGGGAAAACATCTTCTTAATCACATTTGCTCTCCACTAGATATGGTATCCACACGACTGTTACACGTCTCCAGCCAGTTTTGTTACCAAGATGTTGGTGATAGAAAATAAAGGAGGAGAGCCTATCTGAATGCATTGCAGGCCAGCAGCAAGTCATTCCCACCCCCAAACTCACTCTCTCTAAGTGCCAAAATGAGCTCTTAATTTTTCAGAAGAGATTTTAAGCAGCCTGTGGTCCAAAAGATCTCTTTGATGTTGCCAGAGTAGATGGACATGTTTAAAAGGGATTTTTTCTAAAAGCTAGTGCGTGTGACAGCAATAAACAGGAAGACAGTGTTCACACTCACTGAGCGTAATGGATGAAGGAGACAAAACTAAAAGCAGTTACATGCAGCTTTGAAAGTCAAGAGCAATTAATTATTTTATTTATGTATTTATTTATTTATTACTGTGTCAGTATCAGGTTTAGAATTTCACCCAAGCTTTATTAAATGCATTTTGACCAAGACAGCGTTTGATGAATCGTCTTTCATGGGGATGCTATTTTCCACAGCTCCGTGCCGCGGGTTTACAGGTTTAGTTTGCACACAGGGAACAAGGGATTCTTTATCTCGTTGTCACCACCTCGCACCAACGAACTAATAAGCCATGCAGGTATGGCTTTAGAGTCATCCACCTTTCAGAATTACTCTCTTCCAGTTCAAGCACGAAGCCTTAAGCGTACAGGCTCAGGCCTCAGTCCCTCACGTAGAAGCACCTTTCCAGAGCTTCTGGCAGATCCCTCACGAGTTGCAGTGATCATGGTACACATGAAGTTTTTGCACGTCCCTGGTTTTCAGAAGCATGCTGCACGCTTCCTAAGCTTCACGAGCAACTGCAGAAAACCCACGTCAAGCTTCCCATCTGCAGCCCATGTGCAGGACTCACGTTGCTGTTACTGGTAGTATGTGCTCATGCCATCACAGGCAGATCATTTTCTTCTCCTCCCTTTTCTCCAGCTCATTTACTCATGATTTCACAACACCACCTTCTCCCATGTCAACACAACAATTTAAATGCAGGCCCACTCCTTTCTGTGGCTTACTGTCAGCCCACAGAAAGCAACCTTTCCTTTCGGTGGCATGGAAAGGAAGATGACCCCATTCATATAAGCGCTCCTTTTAATATGTGTGGTAGGCTGACATTTGCTTTTCATCTGTCTGGAAGTCACGGAGAAAAAAAAACCACTGCAAGTCATTGCTGTGCTATTCGCCATCCATGGCTGAACACAGAGTGACCACTACAGAAATGAAATGCAAAGCAGGAACAGAGCAGATCGAGGCCTTCTCTTTGGTGCTATCAGGTGTTACATCTACCTGTATGGCTGATAATATTCCTGACTCCATGGGGCAGATAAGCAGCAGAAACAGCCAACGAAGGGGTGATAAAGGAATTCTCAGAGCTGAAAATGCAGACACCCAACGTATGTAAATGTTGTCACGTGAAGGAGCATATAGCACATCAGCACAGATGAAACCAAGGAGAATCTAATAACTGTAGATGCATCTCCTGCTCAAAAAAAGCAGGTCAGACCCAGAATGGTGAATTCTTACGAATTCACTTAGATCGGATGTAGATGTAGGTTGTAGACAGGTGAAACTGAGTCTCCCCTCAGGTCTCCACAACATTTCCACTCAGGCTTGCAGGAAGGCACCTGGCTGCTGTGCAGACAGGTCTGCAGAGGCTGCAGGAAAAAAGCTAGCTGCCCACTTCCCACCAGTCTGGGTTTTACCACACACGCTACCACCAGAAAACATTTGCCCCAACCACTTGTTTAGGAAGCCTCTTCACTATTTTGCGGGTGGTCCCTGAAGTTTAAGCTGAACCTGTCTAGGTGCAGGGGGCTGGCAGGAGCAAGCTGACAGAGGCTCTTAGGTCCCCAGCCTGCAAAAGGAGACAACATGAAGCTTCAGACACCTACAGGCTGCTCTCAAGAACTTCACAAAGGGATGAGAGAGAGTCAAGGAGGAAACTTCAGTGACTGAAGAAATTAATTAAAATGGCAGCTTTCTCCTGCATTTTCCTGGTTCTCAACTAGTCAGACCACAAAGGGAATAACAGAGCAACGCACTGTAGATGGCTCCCACAAACGTTTTGATCTGGAAGAAGCAGCAGACAAGAGAAGTCTGCAAGACCAGGTGGCTACTGCCTAAATTTTAAGCGTGCTCAATAACAAGTCAACCAACCCCTACAGAAACACCTCGAGGAATTCACAGAAGAGTGCTCTAAATCAGCCAACAGCAGTGGGCCTTCTCTCTCCCCTGGGCACGGACCTTGAGGTGTTCTCCATTTACACAGCCAACCCAAGTCACTGCATAAAGGCAGCACCTCATGGTTCAGCTGGGCACAGAAACATGTACTAAAGAAGAATTCAAGCCAACAACTTTGGGAAAGCCAGAAGTTGTCACAGATCGAGACAACATTCAAAGTACTGAATTTCCTAGAATTTCAATGGAAAAGCTGGGACCATTTGCACAGAATCAAATTAAGAAATGTTAGTAGGCAAATGCGGGAGGTAGCAGTGCTCAAGAGGAGATTTTAACATTTTTCATGAAAGGTTTCCACGAGTTTTTCAGGAGGTACATGCCTCCACTGCTTGTCACGTGCATTGAGTCTAGCAGAGAGGACAGCCCTAGCTAAGTGTCGTTTCCCTGTCCCACAGGGGCCAATACAAGCACATTTAGCACTTGTAGCTCTAAAAGTAGAGCTACCAAATTGCTCTCCAAGGAGGACCAAGGAATGCCAATACAAAGACCAAAGCAGGTTTGCCCCTCTCCTCGAAGTGTGACAGACTTAACACAAGACTCACTCTGGACCTACCGACATGTGTGTTCGTAACCCAGGAGCATCCATCTCATTTCAGTGGGCACACAGTTCGAGCTTAACAAAAGCACCTCCAAAGAAAACTGCAATTCTTCCTCCAAACACACCCTCCAATGCTTTCCCGGAGCAGGGCTTACCTAAATATTTCCCAGATTGCAGCCTGCGCTCATCCTGACATCCTCCTCTGCCTCTGGTCCGAACACCCCACAATTCAGGCGCACCAGCACCACAAGCAGCAACCACGCTCTCTCTCCTCCTTCCAGCAATCCCCTCTTGCTGTCTGTGTGATCTGATCCTCTTTGTGCTGCAGGGAGCTCTCTCCATGCATGCCCTGCATGTGCAGACCTACAGCAAGCTCCAGAAATTCAAAAGAAACACCACAACATCTCTGCCAACTGCCTGTTGCATGGACAGCACTGGGAAAATATCATCTCCTATCATGAAGAGACAACACGACCTCTCAATATTGCCTGGGTGAGTTGACACATAACAATTCTGTTAAGTTCTGCACGAACGCCAGAGCTCACTAGCTCACACTGTGCTCACCTGCACGAATTACCACTCTCAGCAAGCACCTGCCAGAGTTTCTTCTAACCTTTTAACTACAGTTAGCGATCACTGAATGACCCAGTTGACTAAATGGCTTTTTTTGTTTGTTTGTTTGTTTTTAAAACAAACATTAGCTCAGCCACAAATGGACTAGTAACTCAGAATTGTTTTCCCAGCTATCAGTGTACATTAAGTTTTTCATTTCTGGAAAAACATAAGAGCAACACATTAAAGCACATACTCAACTCATTAATGTGAATATAAATAAAACTAAATGAAAAGCAATAATTCACTGGGGCATCTTGTTAAATTTAAGACTTGGAAGAAATCCCTGTCTCAGAGGGTTTACAGGACAGGATTGCCTGACGTGTGAAAGGAGAGCACAAATGAAAACTCTCTGCATTTCTCTACAAAAAAAACCTAAAAGGCTACATAGGCATTTGTGCATGTCACCTTCAAGCACTCCACCTTATATTCATCAGCCCCTGGCAATACAATGGTGGACTGAAATTAAATCACTCAAAACAAAGATTCCCCTGCAGCCCTCAGCAGCCACCGTCCCTTTTAAACTCACAGCTCACTGCTGCCCTTTCAGAGGGGGTGGTGGGCAACTGGAGCAGCATCCACATCCACATCCCTACCAAGGCACCACAGCCCAGATCCCACCTGCAGCCTTGTCCAAGTTCATTGCTTCCCTTTATCGCTTCTGTCTGCTGCTCAAAAGCAGGCCTGCCCTCAGTCTGGTTTTATTTCAGCATTTCACACGTGGTGAATGCCAACTTTCAGTTCCAGGCAGGTCCTTTCCGTGTACTCTAGCCATGGCTACATCTATCTGCTGGTAAGATATTCAGAAAAAAACAACAAAGAAAAGGTTGTGGTTACAGCCAACAACTGACTCTGGCACCAGACCACCCTTTGGGTATGCAGGGGAGCATTGCCAGCATTTCCTTGAATGTATGGAAACCGCAGGATGGAAAAAAAAAAAAAAAAAAAAAAAAAAAAAAAGGATGGTTCTACTAGATTAAATTTTGTGCAGCTTTTACCCAACATCGGTTGCCTGCAAGTGTTACAGATGATAGCTCTCCAAACATACATCATCCTGAAAGGGTCATCTGTAAAAAAGATGAAGCAGTAGATGGGGAAATAGAGGTGAAATCCTCAATGAGTATCTGAAGTGCAACTTTAGAAGTACTCCTACTGCCTTGAACTGGAATACACAGCAGTTTTAGGCTTAAATTTTAATGTATTCATCTTAAAAACTGAGCACATTTAGAAGTAGCTTCCTGTATTAGATGCAGGTTGTACAATTATGTTTTCCCTACCTCTAACCTTACTGTACTTCATCTCTTTATCATAAAACACCACAACCCAGGACTCTTTCTCCTCCTTCGCGCCACAGCCTTCAGCTCGTTAAGGTTTTCTATGCATCAGACAAAACTCATCCGCAATAAATTTTTTGCTTTTCCAGCTGAAGAAATCCCAGCAGCTACCAGCAGCAGCACTGCTGCCAAGCGAAGTTGGCTGAAAAGAAGCAGGACCTTGATGAGAGCTCACATTGCTAGCTGACAAACTGAAGAAGCACCTGCCTCCAGGCTGCAAACACCATGGTGGTGGGCACCACGAATACGGGTCTGCTGCTGGGGGCTGGATGGACTCCCTGGAAAGGCAGTGTGTGTGCATCTTCCCTTCCACGGTGCCACGCACGCGGTCCTGCAGACCCTCCTCTCCGAGGCATCGAGTCAAGCAGCAGTCTCACAGCAGCACGAAGAATATGCGGTTCAGTTTCAAGCCCTCTGCTTCACAGGAAATGTTTTAACTGCAGCAGGTACTACAGAAAGAATGAGCGCTCATGCCATTTCCTCCAAAGAGGTAATTTACTCCAGCAGGGGGAAATTTTTTGATTCTTTTTCAATAATTTCAGTATTTTTCATTTTCATTAACTGCAGTAGAGAGCACTGATGTTAAAGAGTGGAGCAGGCTTTCAGAGAAAGTACACCTTACACAGCCTGAAGAGCTAGGGTCACTCTCATATGCTGTAAATCAGTGTGACTCCCTGAAGCTCACTGAAGCACAACAACTTGCAGAAGCCAAGATTCTTTTCCTTCGAGTCAATACAGCAGATTATAAATTAGAACACGTAGCATACATCTCATTTTCATCAAGACAAAGAATGAATGAGAGGTAAATTATACCCTCAGCTACATTGCCAGGCTTCCTGTCAACGTTACTGGTGAGAAGAGATATCCATCAGTACTTCTAGCAACGTAAATATTCCTCTTAACTAGACATAATTATTACAAATCTTTGCTCTGTACATCAGCAACTTAAATAAGGCATCAACAACTCAGAGCAAGAGGGAGTATTTGAATTTGCCTGTGCTGCATCAAGCCAACACTGCAACCTACTCTCTGGCTACAGGCATTTCCTCTCCCCAAAGACAGAACTACGAGGAGTTCTTCAGAATTATGAAACATTCGCCAGCTCCACTCTGAGAATGCTACAAATTCTGTGATTAACAGGAGAATCTTGGTATTTATCAAAACAAATCCCTGCAGGAATGTACAGGTCTTCCATGGTTTTCTCCCGAAAAAGGCACCTACTCAGGAAGGAAGAAGAGTCGAGGACGTTCCTGAACACAAAGGATGATGGAAGCATTAGGATTTAAATCCCCTTCTCAGAGCTGCAAACTGAAACTCAGCTCATGAAGAAAGGCAGAAGAGCAGTAACAAGTCTGCCCCAGTTGGTTTCAAACATCCAGGCTATGGTTTAAATAGCATTTTATTTCTGTAGCACATACCTACATTGTTCAAAATTGTTTTTTTGCAGAAGTATGTACTATTTTGGGCACGAACCTCAGTACGTTCCAGAGTTAACTGCAATGAAATTATGTAGGTAATACATTAATTTTTGCAGAAATCCAGGCAGCAAACAGCCTCAAGGGCTCAGCTAATCTTGCATTCCTGACAGGCATCAGCCAAACATGCTCCAGAAATTCACCCAGGAGAGACAATCCACAGCCTCACCCTGTATCCTTTCAAGCCTTTGCTGTTAGGAGCCCAATGCTTGATGTGCAAAAGCTGAATCTCCCTCATTAAAAGGTATGTCTAGCATTTCTTGCCCTGTTTGCTACAACCATGAAGAACCATTTATCTTCCTTTCTCTTTGCAACTGTTTTTACAGCTAGCTACGACAGCAAGGCAAGGTGGTGGTGGTTATTTCAACCTTCAAAGGGGCTTATTTTGGGCATCTACTGACAGTGGAACAGAAAGCAGAGCAGAAAACACAAAGTGGCAAATCTTATCTCGTCTTTCAGGTGGTTATTTCTTACCTCTCCCCTCCCAGAAGAAAAAAGGACAGGGCTCAGCAAATCGAAAAACATCTCTGTTAGTAAGAGCACTTGCTATCACTGCTAGAATTCAAGAAAGAAAGAGAAAAAAAAAAGACAGCGAGTGTTTATTCAGTTCAGCCACTTTCCCCAACTTTACCCTAAAACACAGAAGGGCCCCCTGGACTTCTGGTGGATCACTAAACCAAACTATTTCAGCCCAGGACCTGGAAAGGTTTCCAGAACAACACTCTATTTGTCAGCATTTGTAAGATGGTGTAGCTTTTGCTCCAGCTCTGCAGGGCTCCACGTCTCAGCACAGTAGCAGTGGTTTCTGAAGAGGCTGTTCGCAGCAGCTGGGGAAGAAAAGACAGGTCCAGAGTAGCCAAAAATGGAAGTCAGCTTGTTCAGATCAGTTCAATAAAAATACACAGGCACACAATGGCAAGGATGTTCTGCGCAGAAGGTGTTGCTGCTGCTGCATACTTGAAGGCTGGGAGGAGGAAGTGCAACTGCCTGTAGATGGACGGAGCACAAACAAACAAGGAATCTAGCAACGCCATGGAGTAAACCAGAGCTTCAAAGCTGTTGTGCAAGCCAACTGAAACAGCCTCTGCTTTCCAAACAATGAATCAGTGGGACTTAAAGGGCATATGAGCACCAAGACAACTCAGGCCAAGTCACCCTAACACAATCAAAACAGTTTTATTTTGGTCAGAATTGGGAAGGTTATTTCCTCCTCCCCTCCTGCTCTTCCAGAGCATGCTCATGATGTGACACAGGCCAAAACACAAGCTAAGCTTACCGCCTCTCTGCCATGTAGGGGCCTTTTCGCTCACCCCTGCAGTTGTCCTTGGTCCTGCGAGCAGGCTGTTTTGCTCAGCAGGACTGCCTTTGTGTTCACTGAAGAGATCCATTGATAATTAGAAGACAATAGCCTTGAGGAAATGCCCAGAGGCTAAGCACTCACAGATTGGAGAAAAATACATTTTTTTAAATCTCTCTTTTTTTAAAATGAATATAAAACACATTGTTATCAGGTAGATTATACAAACAGCAGCACTCAAGCTAATGGATGAGAGGGTCTTTTCATCAGTAACTTGAAAGCACTGTTCTCTTTTCACAGGAAGCTTGCAGGACTAAATTTTACATTTGCTACACAGCTTTGAGCTCCTTTTCCATTGTAACAGCTTGCCAACACAGACACATTTAGCTTTTGTGTTTAGGACTGTGACCACAGGGCAGTCTGAATACTGGGACTATTCACTGAGAGGAATGCTGGATGCAGCCATGCTCCTTGCCAGCTTGTTTCCCAATTCAGCAGAAACATGCGAAGACCTGTGTGCAATATTGGTGTGCTCTCTCAGGCAAGGCATAACCTAGGATAAGTTTAGCAGTCTGTTGCGCAATGCTTGCTAAATGTCACCAGAGAAGCTGTCACCAGAAGCTGTGGCCGGCCCAGGACGCCTCACACAATGGCAGGGCATGGATGGAAAAATCTCTGAAAGCTTTAAGAAGTCAGGCGTTAAAACACCTTCCTCTCTCACTGCAGTGAGACAACGCCGGCCCCCGTTCGTCTTACAGTTCAGTTCGACCACGTTGTGGATTCCATTTCTCTGCAAATCCACTGAGATTCGGAAACCTGTTGAGATTTTCTCATCATTTACTGAGCATCTTATTGATCAGTCATACATGCCAGGTCCTTTCTGGGACTCTTGTCTTACTCACTAACCATCCATGCTTATCCCTGCTTTAAAAAGAGCTACAAGGATACGCTCCATCTGACCAAAACACAGTTTCCCCCTGCACAGTGGGGATAGTGTGGTATTTTACGCTTCCAAAACTGCCTGCATGACAGCAAGCTCTATATATAGGTACAGATACCCAAAAGAAATGTTTTCAAAACATTTGAGCTCTGTAATTTCAAGGCAGCGCACTTGAATCCCTATTCATTTGTATTTCAGATGTTGCTGTTCGGAAATAACATAGAAACCAGTCAAGTGAAAACAAGACAAGCCACTGAATAACGAGGCAGAGTCAAATGAATTCAGTGATATACTTGGACTGTCAATCATGAAAGCACTGATTTGGTTACGTAGGCCTGATTGACTTGTGGCAACCTTACAGAGCCCCTGTACTGCACCAAGGACCCCTCTCTTTCTCTCATCAGCAGGCTGCGAATAGTCCAGGGTCAACAACAAGCCTCATTTTGTTTCTCCACCCTCTCCGGCACGGTAAGCCCTGAACTGACAAATGAACAGGTCCTCACCTGTCAGAAAAGCACCCTCACCATCCTCCATCCCCTGGCTTCACCCAGAGCAAGCTCCCCAAACCCTGCTGTGCAGGCAAAGCCAGAGCACCTGCAGCTGCAGAGGCAACGAAGCCACCCACGCTCGGCGTTTTGCTCCACCAGGGTTTTGCACTTCGGGAGCAAGAAACAGTGGCACAAGCAGGCTGTACCACCATGGTAAAAGTGCCATTTCTACCTGGTCAAGAGGCTGTCCCCAGGTCATACCCACATCCAGCAGAAGTCCTAGGCACCCTACATATAACAAGAAGAAAGTCTTCACGGTGAGGTCCTCTCCTTCCTTGCTGTAAGATATGTCCAGTAACAATACAGTCTGGCTGAGTACAGGCCTCAATGAACAAAAAAAGGTAAGTTTTGCATATACTTTACTTTCTCCCTCTCAACAGAAAGCTGGGTCAGACTTCTCACCTCTGAAATAATTTGGGCACAGGATTTCAAAGGCACGTGGTTTCTGCTTAGAACAAGTCCCTGGCATTACGAGATTTTTTTCTTCCTTCGACAGATGGCTAGTGCTTAACTCACATTTACACCCAGAATGCATCAACACCTTCCTTTTCCTTCAGTTTTAGCCCACAGACAGGACCACGGTGTCTTGGGACAAGATGCTGGCTCACTGCTGGAAAACAAGAAATTTCCAAGAGGGCAATTTTCCAAGAAGTTTTCCAGCACTGGGAGAGAACTTGGCAAATTACCTCTCGACAGTTTCCCCAGAAGATTCTCAGAGGAAGAGGCATCCTGTTCACAACGTGGAGTTGTAAAGGGAGCCTGGAGGGATGCAGTTCTTCCCCTTCCGTCCAGTGAATTAATTTTTCCACTGAAGTGTCTCTTGCATGGGAACTGACACCCGCGATGCCACACCAACAGGCCTCTGGGATGGCTGTAACTCCCGGCCCAACAAAGAGGAACCACAGCCTCCCATTCTCAGGCTCTGAACCACGGACATCTGCCTGTCTGAGGGACAACAATTAAGCACTCCAGTAGCTTCCATACAGGCTAGAGGATACAGGCTGCCCATATAAACCAGATGCCAGCCCATGCAATGGAGCCCTGGCTTTTTGCCACCTCTTCCAGATTGCAGCCTTTGTGGAGCTAGAAAGAGTCAATCCACTTCGGGGTCTGACCAAAGAACAAGCACACTGCACCTGCAGCAAAATAATACCATTCCTTCCACTCATCATAGTGTTATAATAAAGAACCACAACCCTCCATGCTACCAACAAGATACATCCAACCAATTCAACCTAGATTCTTTGTCGTTGAAACGGAGTATGTAGCTTCTCCGAGAACTGCTGGAATAACTTTTTCCAAAAATGGCACGGCTTTCCCCTCTTTGCCTTCGCAAGGTAAATACATTTTAGAGTTCAAATAAACCTGCAAAGGCCTTGAGCCCAGTGCAGTGGTGTGAACACCACACTCAACACCTAGAGCACATCCTGGTCCTACGGATCAGCATCTGTCAGAACACCCCCGAGGTCCTGTACCTGCAGGGAAGGAAGGGGTGTACCTCCTCATGCTCCTGGAAGGCAGAGCAGGGATCTTTTGGTGACAGCCAACTCAGAATTTCAGCAAGATGCCATAGGGATAAGAAGAAAATCACAGATCACCTGCCATTACGGACAACCCCCTTGAAAAGTACTTAAATAACACTCTTTTCCCTGGCTTTGTCTAAAGCTGAAGCCTCTTTTGTCCTCTAGTGTAGACTGCCCACGCCATCAACTGAACTGTGGATTAAAAAAACAAGGGCTACAGCAGAGAAATGCCAGCTCTGTAAGCAAAGAGGGAAGGCAGGGGCAGAGAAACGTGTAGCAGATAAAAAAGGAGAGCTCAGAGGGAGACTCAGCCAGTCCGAAGGAGGATGTGCACACCAGTGTCATGAATACTAAAGACATGGTACTTAACACCCTGCAGCAGTTGTCTGCAACAGCTTCTCCAACTTACTGCTTTCAAATCCAGGCTTTACAAAGAGAAACTTTGTCAATTGTTTACCATCCTTCTCCAGCTGACTTGGGGTTACTGGGCAAAACAAAGAGCTATAGCTGGCAGTATTCAGAACAAAACAGCACAACGCCAACCACAAGGTGGTCCCACCCCAGCCCTTGGTTTTAAGGAAACTCCACTAGAACTATTTGACATTCACTCTAAGCATCCTCACAACCAAATCTTCATCGTGCCTGGGCAACTGAGCTAAATATTGTAAGTTTGCAGCCCTCAAATACCATGCACAGTTCCCTGCATCGCTCCTGCGGGTTGCCTGCCCAGCACAGCGTGCACAACTTCACACACAGCAGTGTCAATGTCACACATCAGTAAGTAGCTTCTGAAAACCCAGGTAAACAACACAGAGGTCTCCTACAAAGAAAAAACAGCCCTGTTAACACTTCTGCAAGTTTAGACACACACACCAAAACATCTCCTCACACAAAGGAGAAACAACAAAATCACATCTTCGGGTTTTAAAAAGAAGAATTTGAGTTAAATCAGCAGGGTAAACTGTAACAGAATTTAAGGCACAGTAGGACTTCACATGCCATGACGGTATTTTGTCAGAAAACGATGGTGTTGAAATAATTGCCTGGAATCCCTCACAAAACACCAAGATTTGGTGATGCTTTGAATGTTACAGTATGGGGAAAGGTCTTAATGCAGTCCTGAGACCACAGAGTGCATTGCTGGGGGTACAGAGGTACAGTGCATGCGTATCGCACGCACACAGAGACCAAATCAATTTGCTCAGTGCCCTGGAGGAAAGAAAGCAAAATTTCCCTCCAAAACACACCTAAGTCTTCAAATGCATTAAGGAAAGAACAGCAGCATTTCATATAAAACAAAGTTTCTCCACTCAGTGACACAACCAGCATGCCAGAGGGCTGGATTCCCTAGTAGGTGCAGCTCCTTTCACTGCCCCTTTCAGAAAGTGAATACAGAACATGAAAATGCAGTAAAAAAAAAATAAAATAAAATTGAAGAGACTAGAATAAAACACAGTTATTCTTAACTACAATAGCACCCACCTACCTTCACTGAAGTTATAATTTTAAAAGAAACACCACGTACAGCTTAAATGTCGGCCAAATTATTAGTATTTTTTAACCCAAGGTAAGTGCTCTTGCTCTTTTAACACGGGTAATTTCAACATTATTTAGCACATCTCAACACTTCACATCACCATGAAACACAACAAAACAAGGGAGGAAAGAAAAAGAGCAGTTGCCATGGTAACCCCTACCTCTCATTCCTGTAGTGCTCTGTTTCCAAAGTGCAGCGCAGACAGAAGTGTACAAAACTACAGGACTCGAGTGAAAAACTGAGCTAGAAACACAAATTTAAAAATAAATAAATCCAAAGAAACAAGTTCCTGGGCCAGCTGGATAAGTACACTCAATGCTTTCTTTAGCTTGTTTGTTACAAGGGTATTGACATGATCCGGAAACTAAAGGTAAATGATTCATACAAGGCAGACCAGAGGAAAAAATAAAACACTGTTTAAGGAAAGGCTCCCAAACTGAACTTGTTAATCTTTGTGCTACTTTTTGGAATCACCGTTCCTATCTTACTACAAATTTCAAATATTTTAAAAAGATTCCTGTCAAGAAAGAGTGGTGATTTCAATTCTACCACACTGGCTTGAGTCAATGATGAGACTCAGGCCTATACTTATCTTGAATTTAAGGAACGGTCTCTCCTTCACATGAATAAGTTCATATATAATTCATAGAAGCTGAACATTAACATCTAACTGGAGAACAGAAGCCTGCAATGTCAAAATGTTATATACAACACCTACAACTACACCAGATCTTTCAACAAGCAATAGCTCAGTTCTTGAACCAATAAAATTCATAGTCTACCCCTGAAGTACTGAATTAGTGTGATATATCTCCATTATCCTTCCAGACTCAGGGGAAGGAAGAGGAGGAGAACTTACTTTTAAAATAATCTACTTGCTCCTACTGAAGAATAATGCTTGAATGAAAAATACAGTGGTTTCAAGAAACCTCAAGGCACTTGCCAAAAAAGGAGCTATTCTGGATAGAAGAAAATATAGGAGGGATAGAATAAAGGAGGTCTGAACCAGCATAGACATGAGGATACTTAACTGTCTTGAAGAGCATTTTTAACATTACAGTATTTTTACTTGCTACTTCAGCCTATTTCTGACCAAGGATTTGGCTGGGGAGGTCTGATGGACACAGCTTCTACTGGGAAAATGAGGCAGTGGTTAACTTCATTATCATTAAAAGAGAAACTACAGTTAAAGCAGTCAATGGCACAGAAACCAAAGCAAGAATTGCTTCACTTGGTATTGTTCACACAGGAAAGCCATCTTCACACAAGAGAAAAAAAACAACAACAAAAGGAAACCATAAGAGGAGTAGATGCTGTGTTTCAATTCAAAAGCTCTTTTCTCAAAACTTACAGCTCTTAGGATTTATATTACAATGAAAGCCTGTCTCCTCCCTGCAATGGGACAAACAGCATATTCCCTCCCTGTGCCTCCCACAGGGTATCCAATATTTCACTTTTCTGGAAAGTTGTGCCTCTCTTCCTCCACTAACTTTGGGTCATACACTTGGTTTCTCAGTCAGCATCTGCTATTGGCACAGTTAAGTCCCCACAATCCAGGTGTCAAACGTAACTGTGAGTGCCATTTCCTCAAGCTGTAACTCCATCCCCTTCTATGATAAAGTGTTGTAATTACTTTCTGAAGGGCTGTTGTTGACACCAATGACAGATCCCCGGGAGTGGGTGGAGATGTGCTGCACACAACTCATGCACTCAGGCCAGCAACAATGATCCCAGTATGGTACTACAGCACCAGTACATGCAATGGCCTCTGTTGCCTCCCAGAATTTCTGCATCAGCTTGCAGAAGCATCTAGAGAGCATTAAATTCCCTAGATATTTGTGAATATCCATGAAATCTGAAATCCCCCGTTCTTTTCATCCATATCAACACTGTTTTCAGAAGTGGATAACATGAACAAGCTGTTTTTCTTAGGTCGTGCTACTCAACTCACACCTTTGCTTCACATTTAAAGGCTATTTTTGTAGCAGATACAGTCCAGGAATGCTAACTCTAAGCACTTTCCCCTGCAAATTTGTGTTTGTAATGATTTACACTTTGGCATCTTAAGTAAGCTCTGAAGAAAATCTTTCATCTCACAAGAGGTATTTTCAATCCTGAAAGAAAGACCAAGTGTCTCAGAGAGGACTAGAATCAGAGACATAAAATGGTTTGGGTTGGAAGGGACCTTAAAGACCGTCCAGTTCCAGTCCCCCTGCCACAGGCAGGCATACCACCCACTAGATCAGGTTGCCCAGGGCCTCATCCAACCTGGTCAGGGACACCTCCAGGGATGGGGCAGTCTCTAGGCAACCTGGTCCACTCCCTCACCACCCTGTTAAATATTTTCTTCCTAATACCTAATCTAAACCTACTACCTCTCAGTTTAAAGCCATCACTCCTTGCCCTATCACTGTACCCCGTGACACAGAGTCCCCCTCCAGCTTTCCTGTAGGCCCCTTTAGGCACTGGCAGGCCACTGCAGGGCCTCCCCAGAGCCTTCTCCAGGCTGAACAACCCCAGCTCCCTCAGCCTGTCTTCACAGGAGAGGTGCTCCAGCCCTCTGATCATTCCCATGGCCCTCCTCTGGACTCGTTCTAACACTTCCATGCCCTTTTTGTGCTGGGGGCCCCAGCGCCGAGCACAGCACTCCAGGCAGGGTCTCAGGAGAGCAGAGCAGAGGGGGAGAATCCCCTCCCTCACCCTGCTGGCCATGCTGCTTTTGGTGCACCCCAGGATGTGGTTGGCTTTCTGGGCTGCAAGCACGAGTTGTGGGCTTGTGTCTAGCTTCTCATCAACCAGCACCCCCAACTCCTTCTCTTCAAGGCTCTCAGTCATTCTCCGCCCAGCCTGTATTTGTGTTTGGGATTGCCCTGGCCCAGATGCAGGACCTTGAACATCACCTTGTTGAACCTCATGATGTTCACACAGGCCCACCTCTCAGGCCTGTCCAGGTCCCCCTGGATGGCATCCCTTCCCTCCTGTGTGTCAACTGCACCACACAGCTTGGTGCCATCAGCAAACCTGCTGAGGGTGCACTCGATCCCATCGAGCCTTTCCATTCTATACCCAGACACTTCCCACATGCGCTCTTCATACGTGGAGGAATCTTAGCAATTTCCTTGTATTCTTCTGTCTTCTTCTGAAGCTCCCAAAAGATTTCAGCACTGAGGAAGTATTCTCCTTCAAAACACTTCAGGGACTGGTTAGTAGAGCACTTCCATACTCACTGCTTAACAGAGCGTACCAGTTCTTATCTCCACATGCTACGGAGAAAGTACTGCAGAAAAAGGACAGTGTCATTTCCTGAATTACATCATGACAAGCCAAGGCATTCAAACATGACACATTCTGCCAAGTCAATAATGCAAAGAGGAACAGAGATTGTTTTGCTACCTAATCTCACACAAACTGGAAGTCCTATTTCCTTACCAGTGTAATCCAATACAACCCTGCAGAACAACATACTCCTCCTACTTTAACACCAGAAGCTCAAATCATTCAGTTTCTCCTAAGCACCTGCATTTAGCAAAGTATTCAGAATGCCTCCAGCAATCTTCTGTATGTGAAACCTCCAGGGACTGATTAAGCTGGCCAACTCAAGTCAATTTTATTTTTATCATTTTGAGTTGCTTCACATCTTAAACTACCTTGTTTTTACAAAGCAAGTGGCATGAACTTTATATCATACGTGTGGTATTTAAAAAGCCACCAAGCAGGTAAACAGTATCAGCATACTGTACAATCCTAATCCTGCTTTCCACATACATCATTCAGACTAAATCGTTTAAATAGGAAAAAAAAAAAAAGAAACAAAGACATACAGAAAAATACAAACATGCTCTTTTATATCTATATTCACATATACATGGAAATATGCATACATGAAGATGTATATATGCAAATACATGCATTCTTTCAGATTCAAGAGAATAAAAATATTTAAATTAACATAAGAAGTGAAATTAGGGGTCAATTCTACTCTAGTGAGTACCAGACTTGATGGGACTTCCACAAGTGAGGCGTCAGTGGGCAACAATACAATTTAAAGGGAAGAATATTGTATGCACACCTAGAAAAAAAAAGAAAAAGAAAAAAGAAGTATGCTTCCAGCAAATTCCCTATCACAAAGTGATAATGCAAAGATTAGTTTTTGCTCTTTGTTTGGGTGTGTTTCCTCACAGCCCTCTCTCACAACTTAAAGGCACCATCAAGCAAAAAAGACTGGAAAAATAAAAGAGAGAGAAAAGAACAAGAAGTGATCAAAAGACATCATTTTGTCGTTTAGTAGGGCTCTATGCTAGACACACATCCTGTTCTTTCCACACACTGCAGCTGAGTCAAAGTAAATACATGAAGGTAACTTACTCATCTGGTTTCGATAGGCGTTGCAAAAGCAGTTTCTCCAAAGGGCTTTACCCAAGCAGGCAAGGACTTTGAGCCAGCTCAGGATGGACCTTATGGGCAACAAGTGGCCCAGAAAAATGACAATTTGAAGTGATGAAATGCAGCATTAAAAACAACTCTGGGAGACAAGCAATATGACCAAAATGCAGAAGTCATCTAGGGACAACATGAGTCAAATATAAGTCAGGAAAATGCTGCCACCTGAGAAAAAAGCTCCAAAGGCAGAAAGAGAATCAGATTTCTGAAAGGACAGTAAGCAGGAAAAAAAAAAAAAAAAAAAAAAAAAACCACTGTAGATAAGTTCTAAAGTGTATATAATAAAAGAGGAGAAAACAGACAAGCTGGGAGGAGCTTCCCCCAAAAGAGCTCACTGAAAATGATGCAGGAAAATTCCTTATCCTTGGACTTGGAAATCAGAACAAGATAGAGGGAAGAAGGAAAAAAGGCAACACTAGAAACATCTGCTACAAGCTTCCAAGAAGAGAATGAAAGCTAAAACCACTGCATGTCATCTTGTACTGGACAATAAGCAGGAGACCCTATCTCCAGATCAGCATCTGTGCTTGGGCTACTCAATGCCCATTACACATAACATGTCCCTTGTTGCAAGGAAACTGCCAGTGCAACGTGGTTGCTTAGTGGGATTATTTCATGTAGGAAACCCCAGGATACTATGCCTAGTGCTACCACAGGTTATTTTAGGAAAACATTGACATAAAAGCAAAATCACTACTTAAAAAAAAAAAAGTGCTGATGACTAAACCCACAGGAGCACAGAGTAATCACACAGAGCGATGTGCGTCACTGGGAGAGATGTGCTACATGCCACTTTAATACAAACTCCTACGTCTAGAAACAGGGAATGCACACCACCAACACGGGAGAGAGGAAAGGGGATACCACAGTGCACTGACTCCCAGAAAGGAACCGGACCTGAGCCGAGGGGCATGCACACAAATATCTTGGAAAGCAGGAGCAGAAGAGCATCTTTGTAGCCACGAAGTACTGACCTCACCTCTGCCTGAAACAGTCTATCCAGCTTCTTTAAGAAAATGCTGTTAAGGGACTCAAGTACAGCGCTTGGAAAACGCTTTACAGGGAAAGCCTTAGAGTTCAATGTGCTTTGTTTATCAGAAAAAAATAACTAGTCAGGCATTCATCTCCCACATAACTGCAAGAATGAATAGAAGGCTTTTAGACCCTTTACACAGTACAGCAAGAACTATGGTCCGTGGGAAACTCATCAGAGGAAGACTGAAAAAATTTCTTGCAAGAGGAACGGAACCAGAGGGTATAAGCCTAGAAAGTGGCTGAGGAATACCTGAACATTTTAAAAATAAGTAATACTAAATGAAAGATTGCCTGGAAAGAAAACCTGCAGAGAACAAGCTGCAGCCCTCAGCTACTCCACAACGTGATGGATTGATGAGCACCTTCTTTATTGCTTTTGTCATTTATCACCAAGTCAGACCGAGGCAGTGACAGAGATGATATATAAACGTGCTGTGGGAAGCCTGGTATTGGATTACTGGCTTTAACACTTTCTGCAGCAAGTCATTTCCTACCTAATTTAGTTCCTGGACTCAAATGTGGGTCTACTCCATCAACACAAAATATAGCTTCTGGCTACACGAGCTGTGCTCATCCTTGCAAAGTTCCCTATACGTTCCTTCGCATCACTGATGGTGACAATGACATTTTTTCTCTGAAGCACTGTCAGAGGGAGAAGGTGAAAAGAGAAGAAATTCTCTTTAGTGCAAAATGGTTTATCCTCAAAATGCAGACTGGTAAATAAATGGCATCTTTCTGTCTGTCAGTCAATGTTCCCAGCTTTTTTCCCAACATGTGTTTTAACTTGACCAGAGCTGAGCTAAGTTTCTGTCTCAGGGTTTCTTTTGGAGCTTTATTTTTGTTTGTTTGTTTTGGGGGTTTTGTCCTATTTTTATTTTTTGACATTGTTTGTGTTTGTTCCTCAGATGGACTTGGAGCTACATGGCTCAATGTAAGCTTTAAATGCAGCAGTCACATCTACACAGCAACACTTCAACCACAAACTCACATCACACCTCGACATCAAACACCTATTGTCGCACTGAAAGGCCTCACCACTGACATGGAACATACAGGAGAACAAAGAAAGCTAGTACTGAAAATTAAAACTGATTGTGGGATAGAAGCGAGATTTTACTGTGGTTTTACCTCCTTGCAGCTTTTATTTTTAGTTTAAAATGCAACAAAGCAAGCCAAGCTCACTGGAAGACAGAATAATTTGTTTTTCTTTTGAACTGCAAGCATTAAGACCTTCTGGGGAATCTCATAGATCATTCACTTCCCTCAAAACTAAGCTGAACCAAACCAGCAGGGTCAAGGATGTTCCAGCTGCCTGACCCAAGCACAGAACTAACCAGAAAGGATGAGAGTTCAAGGGGATCGCTCCTCTTCCCTGTGCTCCCTGCTGCTATTTCCACATCTCTGAAGAGAGAAACTGCCTATGGGTCCAGCTCCCAGATTTAAACTAAACCAGGATCACATGTGCATCTCCAGATCACTGCAGAGATGCTGTCTGAACACCTCCATGTTCTCCTGCACCAGCAAGACACAACATGGCTTGCCCATGTCTAGGACATGCATATCTGAATCACAGCAGCTTCGCCTAAAATAAAAATCCTTTATGGCTATGTTTTTTAAGGGAGGGGCTTACAACAAACTTAACTCCAGTTCACCATTTGCATTGCATTCTGAAAAAGTTGAAGTGCTGTCAGACAGCAGCGGAACCAGCTTAGGAGAAACAGGAATTTCTGTGCCTTGGAGTAAGTTTGGAGGTTCTGCTTAGAATACAAAGCCTTAAAACATAAGCAACAAAACAGAAAACAAGGACGATATTTCCCTAAGTATTACTTCACTTAATGCCTTCACATCCAGACAAGCACCTTATGTGCTTGAATTACATTTTCCTAGCAGAAGGGGTTCAAAAAAATACAAAAAAGACCCTAATCATGTCTTCCAATAAATGCTCCAGTAAAAGATATAAAAATAACCTAAAAATGACTGAATAATTCTGTTTAATTTGCCAACCAACTTGCTTATTACTTAAATCCCAAATGTTTTACCTTTGGCTAAAATAAATCAACTTAATTTCACATTAGAAGGATTTATAGCACTAGAAGAATGTGTAGCCTCCAGAACATACGGGTCATAGAATCATCCATAATTCTTCCTACACGTTTTTTTTTTTTTTTAATCTGATATATAAAAATAAAAAAGGAAAAGCATTGTGAAAAGAGTGTATTTATTGGTAGATAGATATAAATCCAAAACTTCAAATTCAGTATTTGCTAAAAAAAACAAAACACAATTTTCTGAGTGTATGAAATTAATTCCACTACCCATAACAACTCAGCTGTCTTTGTTTCATATGTAGACTTTACGTACTGAATAGATTTATATATTGAACTTACAGGATGCACACATACACGTACAGAAAACCAGCCACTTACACGCTTCTTCCCTGAGAAGCCTGAGGAAATTCAAAACCCACTCAAAATTGAAATGACCAGGCTTTGGAAAGCAAGACGAATACAAGAGAGTCATTGTTCTTGTTGCAATCGAAACATCACTTATTCTTTCACATACACATACTTATCAAAGGAAGTGACAGCTACAGTGTAAAGTGGCAAGAAAAATAACGAGTCATTTAGAAAGGGCTTATGGAAAACAAATGTGAAGAAAAAAAAAGGGCAAACATCTGCAAGCCTGTTTGACTGAGATTAAACTAAGTACGTGCACAAAAACATAAGACAGTAACATCTTCAGACACAACTTAGTCTGCATGGTAAGACTACCAGCTTCCATCTAAAACATCACTTACAAAAATACCTATGCCGCTCCAGCAGGACAGCTGCAGTTCTCCCCAGATTTGTCTCCCTTCCTGTGCAAAGTTCTGGCGACACAGTGCTACAGGCCCTGCACTGGAGAGGTGTGCTTCACCTTAAAACAGAGGGGTTAGATGCAGGATGCTCTGTGCCTTATGTGAAGAGCATCGGAGCATCTCTCCTATGTATTTTTCAGAGTCTGCATGAAGAAAAGGAAAGAAGCACTCATCTTGGCCCACACAGCCAGAAATGTGCTAAGCATTCATTATACTTTCCTGTATTTTTGTAAACAGCCACATAACCCATGTGGGCATGTGTCAGTCCATGCTGAGCAGTTTGGTAAGCTTACCAAAGAACTCCATAGACCAGAAAATACACATACGCAAGATGTCATTTTCACAGGGCCGAAAGCATGACTGCAATTAAAATTCAAATCCAGGCCATTTAGGCCACACAACTGCTCAAAGCAATGACTGGCAAGCTCTCTGCCCCCAGCCCCTTTACTTTGGAGGAGTCTTATCTGCAGCTTGCTCAATTCTCTTCAAAGTCCAGAAACTTTCAGTTTGGTCCAGACCGGTTTTATCAAGACACAAGGAGCATCAGGTGACTGAGCACCTGAAAACAGAGGATTTGTAGGAGAAGCTGTTGCAAATCCAGAAAGCCAGAAAAAGGCCATGGAGTAGCTACATTTTGAAGCCTGCATGCCGTTCATCGAAAGGAGCCCAGCTAAGTAAGAGATCAGCTCAGCTGCAATTACACCTGTAATCCCAGCCTCTCTGGGGAGGAGGAGATAGCTATTACCCACCAAGTTTTTCAGTCTGCTGCAAACATTGCCTTCGCTAAAAGCAGGGTGGGTTATTTTCGATTTTTTGATCAACGTGGCACCCTTTTATTACTTGCTAAAGAACAATGATCAAATTCCACTAGTTAGAGCGAATGTGGCAGGGAGGTAATTATTAAACAGGATTCACTTCAAATACTGCTGGAGAAAGCGCTTTAGCGTCCATGAAATAACCCAGAAAGAGCGAGCTGCCTGAGGAGGCACCGCGACCTGTCAAAAGCAGCCCCAGCCAGCAGATAACACACCAGGTACTGGTGAAACCCATCGTTTAGCAGCGAGTTACCAGGAAAGAGAAACACAGCGAGGAGCGCAGCCGGTTGAAAACAGCAGGAATAAAGCAAAACAAGAATAAGAAAACACATATTTTTTTTTGACATAAGGACACACGTGCGCCCCGTGATATCGCACCCTGTGCTATGTGGAGATGCGCATACCCGGTGATGTTATAGGTATTTCCCTAACATTTATCTCTCTCCCCGGGTGTTTTTCTCTCCCTGGCCACCTCTCGCTCACCCTCGTTTAGGCTGGAGCCTTCAGACCGGGGATTTTTTGCAGGCACCACCGGAGCCGAGGTGGCTGGGCAGCACCTCCCCAGGGCACAAACCCCTCGGAGGAGCCACCCTGGAGGGCAAAAGCGCTCCGGACAGCCTCCCGAACTAGGCAAACACCCCGGCTTCCAGCCGGAGGAAGCAGAAGGGTATTTTTAAGGCTGTATTTTGCGAAAAAAAGCGGGCCGGGCTGCGATAACGCCGCTGCTGCGGGACACCGGGAGGTGCCCGCGGGGGTGCCGGGTGCCTCTCAGCAGCGCACTCCCGGGACGGGGCAGCGCTGAAACCGCTCCGAGCACCCCCAAAATCCTCCCCCACATCCCCTTTACCCACCCACACCCCCCAACCACAGCCCCAGCCCCTTACCCTCGCACTGGTAGCCGGCCAGCCCCCAGATGAAGTCGGTGCAGTAGTGGCAGAAGGTGGGCTTGGTCAGGGTCACCCTGCGGAAGCCGTGACCCGGCGGCACGGCGGACGGCGCCCAGCCGCGGCACCGCCCGCCCAGCACCGGGCTGGAGCCCGGGCTGCCGCCACCACCGCGCACCGAGCGGCTCCCGTCCGCCATGCCCCGGCTCCTCCAACCCGGCACCGGCCGCCGACCGCCCTCGCTTCCGCCCCAAGCGGCGGCGGCGGTGTCGGTGTCGGTGTCGGCATGGGGCGGGCGGAGGCGGCGCCCCGCTGAGGGGCCTCTCCCTCCGGCGCCGCGCCGCCGCCTGCCGGCCGCCAGCCGCTGTGGGCCTACCCTTGGGGCAAAGCCAGCCCCTGGTTTGTCAGAATCACCTTTGTTTGAAAATAAAAATCCTTCACCGCCCCCTCAAAAAAAAAAAAAAAAAAAAAAAAAAAAACACAACACGTTGAGAAACTGCAGCAGAGAGGCGGAGGAGCCCTGCCCGCGGGGAGGCCTCGCTGTGTGGCATGGAGCAGAGAGATGCTCATTAAAAAGAGTTCCAGCGTCTCGCTGCCCCATGGAGCAGGACGAGTGCTGTGACCCGCACCCAGCACCGCTTGGAGAGGAGCAGCATTTCTGGTGGTGCGTTTGGGTGGAAGGGAAGGCTTGCCCTGAGTTGTCCTGCCTTCGACTCTCAAGAACTCTGCCTTTATGAGGAAAAAAAATTAGTGCCTAGTGATCTCTTTAGCACTTAATCCTTTATAACACGTTTCTGTTGTCCACTTCATCTTCTTAGTACTTCTTATTCCAGTTTTGAAAACTGCACTCCAGGATGTTTCCATCCCACCAGTCGTCCCTGCCTCAGAAATACTTCCATGTCTTTGTTATTAAATTAAACAAAGAACCGTAGCAGGAATACACTGGGACAAGAAAGGAAGCTATGTCGTTGGGTTTTGTATACCTGTAGTGGGTTTATATGGCAAGGCTTTGGTAGCAGGGGGCCGTGGGGGTGGCTTCTGTGAGAAGGATCCAGAAGCTGCCCCATGTTAGATAAGGGCGCCGTTGCTGACCAGAGCCAAGCCAGTAAGTGATGTTATTTGCACCTCTGTGAGAGCAGATTTAAGAAAGGGGAGAAAAAAAAACCTGCAGTGGAACAGCAGCTGGGGGAGAGGGGTGAGAGCCAGCCCTGCAGCCCCCATGGGCAGTGCAGCAGGAAGGCAGGAGGTGCTGCAGGCAGGCAGCAGCAGTTCCCCTGTGGCCTGTGCAGGGAGAGGCCCCTGGTGGAGCAGGCTGTCCCCCTGCAGCCCATGGGTCCCACATGGAGCAGATCTCCACGCTGCAGCTCCCCCATGGGTGGAGGAGCCCCTGGTGGAGCACCAGGTGGACCTGCACTAAAAGAGGCTGCAGAAAACCCTTTCAGTTGAAGACGTGTGCGTGCTGAATACAAAGAATGAAATAAAGCCCATAATGCCTGGTGCTATCTTCCAAAAACTCATCCTCAGTATGGTCTGTGTGAAGATCATAGAACAAGGAACACATTTCTGGGCACATGGAGGAGAAGACAATGATCAGGAAGAGCTGGCACAGGTTTCCCAAGGAGCAATGATACCTGACCAGACTGGTTTGCTTCCAGGACAAAACAAGTAGGAGGGGAGAGCAGTGAAACCTTGGCTTCAGCAAGGCTTATGACATGGTCTGCCACAATATTCTTATATCCCAACTGGGATATTCCATGTCCAGATCAGTAGACAACTAAATGTGTGAAAAAACTGCTTGGAGGGTTGTCTCAGGACGTAGTGGTTAATGGTTTATACTTGAAATCTGCCTGGAGGCCAGTAACAGGAGGAGTGTAGCAGGGGTCTCTCCTGGCACCTGCCACATTTAGGATCTTTATCAACAACACAGAGAAGGTGGTGCCAAGCACAATTGTCAATTTTCCACATGACATCAGGCTGGGGGAAACAGTTATTGCACTGCCATCCAGAGGGACGTGGACAGGCAGGAGGAATGGGCAGGCAGACAAGGGAGCAGCTCTGCAGAAAAGGTCCTGTGTGTCTCACCTGTGTTGACAGTGAGCTGAATATGAGCACCCTTGCAACAATAAGGGTCAACAACATCCTTGGCTATATGAACAGGAGCACAGCCAGTAGACCTAGAGCAGGGATTATACCCATCTCCTCAGCATTTATCAGACTGTGTCAGGAGTATTGTATACAGGTTTGGCCCACAGTACAGGAAGAAAGCACAAAGACAAATTGAAGCAAGTTCAGTGGAGAACCACCGGGACGGCTAGGAGCTGGAGTACTTACCATGTGAGTGGAAGCTGAAGGAGCAGGGCTTAGCCTGCAGAAGAGACAGCTTCAGGGGGACCTTAGGGCAGCTCCCTATTATCTGCAGAGAGGTTTTTGAGAAGATGGAGCAAGGTTCTTTATAGTGGTGTGTGCTGGGAGGACAAGAGGCAGTGGTCATGACTTCAAACAAGAGTCCTTCAAGCTGGATATAAGTGGAAAGTACCATTCCACTGCAAAGGCACTCAAGCAGAGAAGCAAGTTATCTAGAGAGCTTATGCCCTTTCTGTCTCAAACTTTTCAAGACAAGACTGGGTATACCGTGAGCAGCCTGGTCTGTCCTCACTTGTGAGGTCAGATAATAGACTAGCTGACCTGAGATGTGTTCCCATCTTAACTTTCACATGATCTTATTTTTCAGAATGTTACACTCAGACATTTCAACTGTGAATGGACCTCAATACACACACAAGCACTCTCACTTTTAGAGACATGTCTGGGTTGTCAGTTGGTACACGCTGATGTAGTTCCTCAAGTTTTATCTCTGTGTACAGTGGCTGAGAGTGTAGATGTTCACACAGGCCACCAGAATGCAGGGAGACTACAGGTACATTTATTTAAATTCCTGTTGAGCATAGAGAAAGGGGAACTAAGTCTAACAGAGTCTGTTTGCCCTTACATCTGTGTGCCTCAACTCCCACATACTGTATTTCAGTGCTCTAAAACAATTCAAGTTTGACGTATCAGAAAGTTTATCTTTGACAGCAATTCCAAGATGCATGACAAAAGTTTCAATTAGATTAGATTTGGCAGTGTTTCTGTAGATTGAGTTCAGTGCTCTTTGCCAGATTTGTTCTTTGGGACTTGCCTCCTTGCTCAGGAGAGGAAACCCCTTCCCTATTTGCTTAGCCCATGTCATTGTACTCTTATCTACCTAAAAAGACCCCTTCTCTTGCTTTTCTTCAAGAATGCATCTAAAAAGCATCTCACCTCAGCTGCTCTGTTAACCTGCCCTACCTTAATTTTCTAAATAGACTGTCCTCTTTAGCAGTCATTCTTTTGTATGGATCAAAGGACGGAGGCCCAGGAGTTGGAAAGCTGAAGCTTCTGTGAACAACTCTTTCCTACGATCAGGGAAATACGCTGAGCTGCCTCATGAGGACAGTTGAGAATTTGGCCTTGTTTCAAGAGCTTGAGGAAGTAATTAATACATATTTTTATACAAATGTGAAAATGCATTCAATGAACAGTAATTCAGATACATTACTGCATTAGCTGCCAGTGCAGGATTTTCACAGGGTTTCCTTGAAGTTACCTGTGAAATGGTAATTTGTATTGCTAAGGTGTAAATGACCATCTAAGATTTTGGCTATTTTTTCATGTCTCAGATACATATTTATGTGCTGTAACACAAAGGCATTTGTGATCTATATTTGCTGTGCTTTAACTTCCATTTTTATCTCTGAGCAACCAGTCTAATAATTCAAAACAACCTAAACCATCTGATTGTCTTCAGCCACGCCTGTTTCCACCTCCACTGCCAGCAGCCATGGAATATGGCAGGATTTGAAGGACAGCCATTCTTCCCGTTTCACATATGTATAACAAGGACCTAGTCCTTGACAGCTGAGAAGAGCAAAGTAAGAAATTATTACCAGAGGTGTCACATTGATAAATATGATAGCTCTCTAGAGGTGTCTGATAACACTTCCTGACTCAGAGCTTGGTCGTCTTAACTGCAAGGTTTCTACCACCTTTATGTCTGCACTCAGGATCCTCATCCAAAAAGAGAAGAATGATAAGATATATATATATATATTTTTTATCTCCTGTCAAGGTGTCCTTTATAAGCAGGTCATACACTGATCTTTATAAAAAAGTAGTAGCTAAACTCTTTTTGGAGACGAAACAGCAGTTTGCCTGAGCCAAAGAGGACAGAGTCCTCTTTGCAGCTAGCATGACTGTCTGCACTCACAGCTGCAAGAATGTGTGCAGCTAAAAGGATAAGGGCAGTGTTACCTGTTTCAAGGGCAGTTACCTGTTCTGGAAGAGTCAAAAGAAAAACCTTGCCAGACCAAAGAAACAGTTTCTTTGAGGTGTCTGGATCATAGCAAACCTTGGAAAATGGATGCTATTGCTCAAGGTCACAGTTATAATCACGGTCCTAGTACTGTTTGTCTCCTGCAGTTCTGCTAGGACAGAATTATCACCAGTTTTAAGCACCAGTGCATTCTTGGCTGGCAGCTCATTTAGGTGAAACTGTACGAGGTCGGCCAGGTCAGGCTATCTGAGGAAGGTAATTCTCCAGAAATTGTTGGCAACAGCATATTCAGATACAACAGTCAAAGCACATTAGGGGAAAAAATGTTTTGGTTAACTAACAAATTTTGTATTCCCATGGATAGTCATCCTTCAGCATTTCTAGTTTTTAATATTTTGTGGAATTCCAGCAAGCCTTCCATTAAGGACCAACATTCCCACATACTCTAGCATGGACTATAGATGAATAGATGAAGAAGTAGTTTCTACCTGTGTGCTTTAACAGTAAAATCAAGAGCTCATAGTGATCACAGTATTGCCTTTCTTAAATATTCCTCAGTGGCTCTTAGAGTCTCCCTCTCTCTCTCTCTCTCTCTCTCTCTCTTCTCCAATCCCTCTATGAATATGTAAAATGATGCGGCATCCATCATGCCTCAATGAACTATTTCAAGAATATATATACAAAAGATCTACGTATCTACATAAATCTTCAATTTGCAGTAAATACAAGGGTTTTATATTCACGCAGAAATTGATGCCTCACAGACTGACAACTGAAAGATGGAATAAACACAGTTATACCACTTCTTAGGTTTACCTTTGTTTTTGAGTAAAGAAGAGCCACAAACAGGTGAAGAGAGGTAAAATTGTAAAAGCATCCATTTGCTATGTCTTGACAAGATTAGCAACAAAGGTCAAAATGCAACCAACTGCAACCTCTGCAACCATCATTTAATCAGTTTTATAGTCAAGTAAACGTTTTGTGTTTTTGGCTTGCTACAACCTCATTAAACTCCAGTGACACAACTCTAGAGCAGGCAATTCAGCAAAATCCTAATTTTTCGAAGCCTCTTGGCTCAGTAAAGGTGTATTCTGTAAATTGTTCAAGCTTTACACCTTGATCTTCTGAACTTTCTGTAATCTCCTTGAACTCTGCATGCCTGGGGAGAGGAAATTTTGGCAGGTAGAAGGCATGTGGTACAACTGAGAAGTGCAAGTTCTGGTACATTACTCCCATTTTATGAATAGGATTAAGTAAGTGTGATGTGCTCTTAATATCACACCATATTTTTATCTTATAAGTAATAAATTATATCGATGTTTCCTTGACAATGCAATGAAATCCAGTTACTCACCACTTTCATTTCATTTAAAACACAGACAGAGTTTTGCATATACCTTGCTGTTGGCAGCCAGTTGGAAGAAAGGGCTTGGATTTTTTTGGTTTGGTTTGGTTTGCTTTACTTTGCTTTCATTTAAATAAGCATATAAATATTTGGAATTTGAGGGATAACTTAGTAGTAATGGCTCATGTGTCAGCTTCCTAGTCAGGGGAAGTTTCAGATTTGCAGCTTTTCCACTTCTCTGTACTTTCACAGAGTGACAGAGTCACAGAGCGGTTGAGGTAGGGAGGGACCTCTGGAGAGCATCCAGTCCAACCCCCCTGCCAAGCAGGGTCACCCAGAGCACGTTGCACAAGATCACATCCAGGTGGGTTTTGAGTATCTCCAGCGAAGGAGACTGCACAGCCTCTCTGGGCAGCCTGTCCCAGTGGTCTGTCACCCTCACAGGGAAGAAGTGTTTTCTCATATTCAGCCAGAACTTCTGTGTTTCAGTCTGTGCCTGTTGCCTCTCGTCCTGTCACTGAGCACCACTGAAAAAAGACCCACTCCAGACTTCCTCTTTTGTCTCCAGGGTCTGGGATTCCTGGGAGCTGATCTTAGCAGTAGAGACTGAAGCAAAGAAGGCATTCAGCACCTCTGCCTTCTCTGTATCCTTCATCACCAGGGCACCACCCCATTCAGCAGCGGGCCCAACATTTTCCCTTGTCTTCCTTTTGCTGATGATGGATGTGAAGAAGCTCTTCTTGTTGTTCTTGCCATCCCTTGCCAGATTTAAATCCAAATGGGCTTTGGGCTTCCTTGTCACATCCCTGCATACATTGACAGTGTCCCTACATTCCTCCCAAATGGCCTGTCCCTTTTCCCACATGCTGTATACTTTCTTCTTCTGTTTAAGATTTGCTGGGAGCTTCCTGCTCATCCATGCTGATCTTCTGCCCTTTTTGCTGGCCTTCTTAATCCTAGGGATACATCGATCTTGAGCCTGGAGGAAGTGATGCTTGAATACTGACCACCTGTTTGGACACCCCCCACACCTCCCCCCTTCTAGGGCCCTAATCCATGGGATTCATCCAAGCAGATCCCTGAAGAAACCAGAGTTTGCTCCCATGAAGTCCAGAGTCACAATCATAGTTTCTGCTCTGCTTCCTCCTCGCAAGAACCTGAGCTCCACGATATCATGGTCACTGCAGCCAAGGCTGCCCCTGACCTTCACATCTGGAACCTCCTGGGCTGTTTGTGCCAAGCTGTGTGGTCTTTCCAGCAGGTATCAGGGTTGTTGAAGTCCCCCATGGGAACCAGGGCTTGTGATTTCAGTTGGTGATGGCTAAACCAAAAGTGAATCCTGATGTTCATTTGAATGGGATACCAATTCTAATATTGTCCGTGGACACTGGCACTTTCTATCCCCATGCATCTCACCAGGCCTCAAATGTGAGATTTACAAAAATCTGACAGCTGAACAGACTGGAGAAGTACTAGGTCATGTTTGTGCTCTCTATGGTTTGCAATGGAAAGCAAAAGGGACATGCAGCTTCTCAGACCCACACTGGAAAGGATTATCAGTATGTCCCTAGCATCTAATTAGTTTCCTTTTTGCTTTGTAGTAGCTGTACGTCTTACTTCCTGACAAAAATTCCTTTAAGATAATTACACTGACCACACGAGAAATAAATCACAAGCATAAACTGTTTGGCTGAAAGCTTCAACTGCCGATAAGTAGGAGAAGCAAAACACAGGTATGGAAAGCCAACAAAAAGTTCTGGCTCAGTTTCAAGTAACACTAGTAAGATAGATGATATGGCTTTCAATTTTTGATTTGATTCTTTATATAGACAAATTAAGAGATTACAACTTTTCAGGTAAAGGTCAACAGGTCAACATAAATAACATATAAGACTACACAAGCTTTTTTTTTTTTTTTTTTTTTTTTTTTATAAAGGAAATTAAAATGTCTGTCCTCTTGAACACCAGAACATTAATTATGAGGCATATACTTCATAAGATACAGCACCCCACACACAGTACAGAGACTTAGGTGAGGAGAAAGTGCTATTTCCTTCAGCTGACATGCATCCATCTATTGTGGGGGCAAAAACTGCAGAGACAGCATGAATTAATACAGCTTCATTAAAAAAAAAATAAATCACTGTAGTTAACATTGTTAAGGAGTCTAACAAAAAGGTAGAGGCATTTATTGCAGGCAGACTGAACTGCAGAAGTCACACCATATTATAACATTTACACTTCTTGCTGTGTCAGGAGCACCCCTGGCTCTGCTAACAGAACTGAGACTTCTAAATAATGAGCTATCTCAAAGCTGATAGAAAAAAAACATGTAACAACATAGAAAGGTTAAAAGTCTGAAGCTTTATGCCCAGTCCTCTAGCAAATGTGATGATACAACAAGCAAGGCATTTTTGCTCCAAAAACACTGACTTTTAACATTTAATAGCTTATTTCCAGCTCTGTTTGGAACACATACTAATACAAATAACTTCCCGAGAAAGACTATACAGGATTTGCTCAGAGTTAAGCAATCACTTTTCTGGGAAACAAAAAAATAATAATAAAAAATAACCTAGCATTACATTTATTTATTGTAAAGGATTGTTAGTTGAATTTATTTAAATGTATTTTGACCCTGGACCTAGGGAACACGCAAGCAGTTCCTATGAATGGAGTAGCTAACAGTGCATTTTGAACTGCAAAATAAGCAGAAACGCCCACGTGGAATAACAGCTTGCTGTTTCTGTTTGGTGAGAGTTGTGAATCCGATAGGATCTGGAAAATAAAAATGTTTTGCTTTGAACATAATTTTGCTGAGATCAGTTGTAAGGATTCTGTGTAGGCAATAATGGTCCTTTCTTTTCTAAATTATAAAACACTCTAGACTGTCCAGCATGAGTATACATTGTGCTGGCATATTAATTTCTTATCTTAAAGATACTCCACCGAAGATTCACCCACTCAATAACTGAAACAGAGTTATTTAGTTATATAGTTATTATAGACCCTCTTCCCACTTTTTTGTCCTTCTTGTGCATCCTCTTCTAAGATCCTCAATTGAATCTCACTAAAATGGTTTCTGCACAGTGTGGTCCAGGGTTGATTCATAGTAAGATGCGTACTGTGACTGCTCTCAAGAGCTTGTGTTTATTTCATTGAAAATTTTAGGATAGGAGAGCTTTCTGGAGGTCTGATGCTTGCAACAGGGACAACCTTAAAGTTAGATCCAACTCCAGTATTAGAGCAATTCCATGTTTTCTCAAAACAGGGCCGTTAACCGGCTCTGTCACTCTGTCATGCTGACAAGATGTTACAATGTGTGACTCAATCTATAGTTTTGAGAAGAGTGGAAATTTTCTGATCTATGCTGGAGGTAAAACGATTAAAAACTTACTTGTGTGCTCTGTAATGCAACTGGGAAGGGCCATGTAGGATCACATAGTTAAAATGGAAACTTTGCTCAAGAGTAATAACACCGAGTCCATCGGTGTCCAGGAAAATTTAGCATTTTGAGGTGCCAAGAATACTGTTGGAGTGGTGTGAAACACTCCAGTGTCAGGATCTGGCTATGGGGCAGTTCACCCATATGATGCTTCATGCAGGGTCTCTGCTTCCTGCTGTACCATTCCTGTGGTAGACTTCTCATTCACTTCTCAGACATTACATTCCCACTTTCTGCTTCAGTACATCTCCATTGCCTTTTGCCTTTTAATCAATGGCAGTGGCTCTTGACTCTGTGGTGGGGGATGTCCCTAAATCCCTCAGCATCTGCTCCTGCTCCAGCACATCTCCAGTGAATGCCCTGGTCCCTCACCGAGCCTTGCTCCAGTGATGTTTCCATGCAGGATGTTTGAAAAATTATCCTTTTCCTTGCAGACAGCGGCCTTTCAAGCAGGAGTGGTGGGCCTGAGACAAGCTGCCTGGCCATGCCTGCCCTGGGGGTGTTTCTAGTGAAGGTAGGCACAGTGGCAAAGGCAGACCCCTCCAAAATCCATGCCCCCTCTGGCCGGGGAGAAGTCTGTCTCCTCCCAGCACTCTGTTTAATGAGGAGGCTTAGGGAAGGAGGCTGGGCAAGCTGTGGAAACACAGCCCCAGAGGAAGAGCCAAGTGGACAAAGTACAAGCAGGAGCTGGTGCCCCAGGTACAGTGGGAGGGAAGCCAGCAAGGGGCTACCATCAGCACCCCGAGCTGGGGTGGCAGCTGCTTTTGGGATGAGCACTGCCACCTGGGCTCCTGTCGGATCTGCTGGCAGTTTGCCTAGTGGAAGGGATAACACAGGGGAAAGGATCTCTCTGAGTTGGTCTCTGCCCCTTGCAGAGAGACAGGCTCTCGGAAACGTGTACCCAACATCTAAGTATGGTCCACGGCTGAGTATGCAGGGACCCGGGACTTGGCTGCCTTCGAGTAGAGGCATGAATTGCAGCGTGGGCACGGGCACCAGCACCTCCAGCACCTTGCTGCCAAAGCTGCAACACCTGGCAAGGGAGCCAAGGACTACTGCGATGACCCAAGATGCTGCTCCTGGCAAGACATCTGGCTTTGATGGACTCCTAGGCTTCATGTCAGCCTCTTCCCCCTCCATGAGCACTGCTCAGGAGATAACAGAGTCAGTTCAACTTGAGTATTTCTGTAAGCAGGACTCAACCTCAGAAAGACTTCAATCCCCAGACAGTTGCTTCCAGATAGAGTTTGTTAGGAAGCAGATCCTACTCACCAGTGTTAGGTTGCTCAATATGCTTAGTTACTTTCATCTAAATAAAGAGTATCTGCAGAGTATCTGCTTAACCCACACACAGTAAAATCAGTAAAAAAAGTTTTCCTGAAACTTAAGTCCTCTTGTTTTTTTTTCTAACCCCTTTTCATGGTCACATTCCAAAACACTCATGCTACGTTCTGTTCTTCACTAAACAAGTAGAATAACTCTACTTTTTAAAAAATAAAGCAGCGTATTACCTCTTTCTGGAAGGCTCCTCTCCAGATGTCTGCTCAGAACAGGGGAGTATAAAGACATTTATGCTTATTTCTGAAAACTCGAGAGGTTCAAATTACCAGCTGTTTGTCCGCATCATTGCAATTATTCCTTAACAAGTGTTTCAAAGATCAAAGACACGTTGAATAGTTGCTGAGGTTTGGCAATTTAATCCTAAATTAGTTACATATGAAAACAAAAATAAAAGCCTCCAACACCTACTTCCATTGTGTTAGCATTATGATCAGGTTGAGAAGTCAGACTTCAGGGTGGGATTTTAGGGTGACTGCTGCTGGCCTAGGGGTGTAGCCAGAAGTGAAAGAATGTGAAATAACAGGGTGTAATTTTAAAGCACAGCAGATAATTAACTTCCACCTCAATGCTTACTCCAGAACTAAGGTTCTGCAGCTTAAGTTTTCTTTAGAAAAGCACCAAGCTAAGTACTGCAAGTGTAATTTTTAGCTTGGAACAATATCATCCAGATGTGACTGGTCTGGAACAGAACCTTTTGAGTCATTATCCTTCTAAAAACACATTTACAAACTCTCCAATATGAAGTGCTTTCAGGAAATGGATATTTAAAAGAGGCTTAGCCTTGACAAATACTGAATGCACCACAGAATTAAGTCTGGGTATGCAGGAACTGCCTACACAGAGAACATGATCAAAATACCTTATTACCATCTAGTAAATAGCACACAATAGATTTTCAGTGGTTTTGGTCAGTTAACATACTGCATACAAAACCAAAAGCACAACAACAACAACATAACAAACAAAAAACACAATGGGATTTCACTGATGGAAATGAAACACTCAGAGCCTGGTAGCTTTCAAATTAACATTTCATAGCAAGTCCCATTGGGTAGATTGCATTTGGCACAATCACAGCTTTTGATTAAGGTCTGTGGTAAATGAGGCAGTCTGTTCACAGAAGGAGAGATCAACAGTGGAGGTACTATTTGCACACAGAGCAGCAGTACAGGATTACTCACTGGAAGCATCTAAATGTTGTGCTAAGAAACGGGATAAAAAGAAACACCAAACTCGGTCTTCTTCAGTACATCATTCTTTGCTGCTATGTCTTCTGGGTTAGTGCAACCACCAAAAGCATTCTTATGAAGGATTGGTTATATGGAAAAGACTTCTTGCAGAAGGGCAAAAATGACAATATTTTGAAACAAAATTGTATTACAATGCCTGGTGTGAGATATGATTTAGCTCTATGCTCCCATTCCTGCTGGGGGTCAGGGTATATCCCTTCACCCTGACTCTGCCATAACATGAGCAGTCTGGTTAGGAAGCCTTGGAAGAAACTTAACAGAAGATTCCTGAATTATGACAGTTGTTTTCATTCAGGAAGTTAACTTTCTGCAGGTATATTGAGGACTGTAAAAGCAAAGTACTAGTACAGAGATTTGGGAAAAAAAATAGGCAATATATTTCCCTTTTTGTTGAAAAGTAGTTAGGAACTGTTAATCGGTCATATTCAGACATGAAGAGTAAAATGTCATGGATAAATATAGCCTACCATTAGGGTGCAGCAGAGGAATTTCTGATGCTTTTCTCTGCATCTCTAACACTCTGCGAGCAAAACAAGCATATGTAGACAGCACAAAATACAGGCCTCTTTTCAGAAGCACATCTTCTATTGTTTTTTAGAGCTACGATCGTTTGCTTCTGATACAGGGGCAAAACAGTTAATTTCAAAATGACAGAAGACCACTAGCAGTTGGGGAAATGATTAGAGCTTACATCAGAAGTTCTTTTCACATGAATATGGAAGAGGAAAATAAAGGAAGAAAAAGAAAGACAGCTTGAAAAAAAAGATCAATTTCAGGTGGAAAACATTTTTTTTTTTTTAATCACCCTTCATACTTTAGAGAGATTAGTGAGATTTATTCCCAGATGTTTCCTTGTTCTCCTCCTCTTCCGTCTCCACGTATATAGGAAGAAGAAAAAAAAGCAAGTCTCAGCTCTTAGCATTTGCACTGATCCTGGCTCTGCTTCTGTCTCCTCTGGTTTGGCATAACCTTCTGCTGTGTCTAAGTTGTCTGATAGTAAAAATGATACTTTATGAGTGAGTGCTATATATGAACTGAAATTAATGCCAGCAGGCATGATTTTAAATACACCATTTAAAGCATTATCCACGGTCACCAGTGGACGCTGAAGACAGAGGAAAAATGTTAATACAGAGATGTGTCCAGATGTTTTTTCCCCTCAGAAATTAGTAGCCAGGCATACAGAAAGAATACCATCCTTTCCACGTACCAAAATCTTGTGCTGTTTGAGGAGTGCTTGTATGCCGAAATACTGGGAAAGACAAAAAGACTTTTTCCTCCTGATTTATACCTCGAGCGCTGTTCACCTCCCTAAGGCTTACAATAACTTTTGCACATTGCTTTACACATTGAGCCCCTTACTGCAGGGCAAAAATATTGTCTGAGCAGTCTATGAAAGTGAAAAGTGACAGCATGCCTTGCCTGGCCTAACTCCCACCAGCTCCACTGAAGGCAGTGCAACCGCAGCAGTGTGGGTCTGATCGAGCCTGACTCCAGACTTCAAGCTCTCAGCCAGTGCAAAAATTGTTCAATAATTCTTGAGTGAACTACTCTGAACATTTTCCATTTATGGCTAGTATAGCTATAAATGGCTAGTGTATTTATGGCTTGTATAGCACTTGCAGTTTATCTAAAACTTTATACCTTTTTCTTTGATGATAGTGTTATTTATTTATGGATGGTTTCCTGCACATTTTGCTACCAGTAACTGTCATTCATTTCTTCTTTTTGCCCTGTTTTTCTCTTTTTCTAACCTGCTTTTATTCTCAAAGCATTCCTTGTGACTTGTTCTCGCATTCTTCCTTTGAAGAATCATTACCTGACGCTTGTTTTTCGTACAGTCTTATTGCAATAGACTTTGGAATTACCTTAACTCAATTGCAAACGATTCTGAAGTCACCCTTGTGTCCTACATAAGAGCTTCACACTTTATATCAAACTGCTTTTACGTGCCTTCTACCAGTGGTAGCTTTAAAATCTCCAGTTTATTTAGAGCACTGCAGCAGTGACACTTAATTCATCTGACAGATTTATATTAATCCTTCTCGGCAAAGTGGAAAGTATTCTGAAATTGGAGGTGATGGCATCACTTCTACTTGTAGTGATTATCTCAGTTACACCCAATTCAGCGTAACAATGACAATTAGCTCCGTATCTTATCTCACAAAACGCTTCATGGCACTCACAAGGCAGAATCAGCAATTCAGCTGGTTTCAGCAATACAGAAGGAAACGTTTAATGAAAAGCCTAGGTGCCCAGCAACATGGGATAGCAGAGTGGTCAGTACTTGAGACCTCACTGATTTCAGCTGCATTGCTGCAGCTACAGACACAAAGGCTCCTTCTTTTCCCTAACTTTGGGGGTAACTCATGTTTCAAAACCATTGTTTCTCAGGAGGAAAAGGCATATTATTTAAGTATTTATTATTATTATTAAGTTAGTGTGTTTATATACACTTGTGAAAATGGCACATTTGCAGCTAACCCACACTTAGGCTAAATCCAACAATTATTCAGCTCTTGTAAGCAGTTTGCTAAATACCAGTTAGTTCTAACCAAGAATTGGTGTGTATGTGCATGTCATTTATAAGTCCAAAATACAAAGCTGTTCCCACATCGCAGCAGAAATGTAAATTAAAGCATGAAGAGTGCTATTGTTTCTCCTTCCTATTCTTACAAGAAATGTCACAGTTATCTAAGTGGAGTAACTCCCAAATTTTGAGCTAGGAAAAAAGAAAACTGTATTCAAATTATTTAGAAAAGAGAGAACTCAGTGGAATAGGCCCCAGCAGAAGTATAAAGCCAATCTATTCTAGATAGATTATTAATTAAATTGTAAAGATTTCTGCATATCCAAAAATTATTTCCCCAGGAAAGGCTCCAGTAACCCAGAACTCCACTCACACATCAGTAAACTCAGTTGTTGTTGTTGTTTTTTTTTTTTTTTTTTTTTTTTTTGTTTGTTTGTTTGTTTGTTTTTTTCCAGTCATGCAAGTTGTAAGTCCTTGGACAGAATAATTTTCCTTCTGTTTTAAAGTATAACAGCAGAAGTGCTTGTTATTTTTACACAAGTGCAAGGCATTTCAGGAACCCTGACAGTTTCAGAAACAGTATTTCTGCAAACATCTGCATCTAATGTCTCTGTTTGGAGGGGATTGAGATAAGATTAGTGTGACATACATCATTCCCACATTCTCAAATGTCCTGAAGCCAAACATCCCAAGTAAAGCCCATCGTTACAAGACTTGCCCAAAGTGCTGAACTTTAGCAGAACACAAGATGCCTGAGATTAAACTCATACTGAGGGATCCATCCTGTAAACACACTTCTGTGCATGCTTGACCACGTAGCTGCAAATAATCAACAACAACAACATTTATGAAAATACAAACATCCATCCAGATTTAGCAGCAAGTTCCACTACAAACCACTGAGTCTACAGAGAATTAGGGCTCAGGCAGTGCCAATTTGTAAAGGTGCCATGTTCCAAAACAGGACAATTTAATCAGTTTGCTGGTGGTGAAAAAGAAAGAATAAGAATAAGAAAAAAAAGCTATCACAAGAGTAAACCTGGCCTTTTACTTTTCTTATGACATGGCTCCCACAGTGTTCTTTTTACTGGCAAGAGGGTAGACTAGCTTAATAAGATTTATATCTCTGGGATGATTCGATGGTTGAATGGCATTTATCAATCTACACATAGCAGCTACTTGGACAGCATGGTGCTGGAAGGGAAATGTCAGGTTTGGAGGATAAAATAAGTTCTGTGTGTCCAGGCAACTACAAATAACTGGGAGGGGAGGGGAAGGGAGGAGACAGGAGGATTGTGCTGCAGTGCTTGCTCAATTTACCAGTGACCAAAGGCATGGCAGTGAGGAGTATGAAACCACTGCTTTTCAGGCAAAACTACAAAACCTAGCCTGGGTTAAAGCCCAGCTACACAGGGAAATACACTGGTGCCCAGCAAAGAGTTCTGCATTTCCTGCAGGGTGTATCATCGCTCTTAATAGGGCCGGGAACTGCCCTTGTACTTCCACAGAACACACAGGTTTTCTTTCTGATGCTTTTTACATCGACTATAAGCTCATCAGGAATTTTCCACTTCTGAAGAAATTCTGCAAAAGTAGTATGTAGGGTCTGGTTTTGACAGCACAGCGCTGGCAGTCAGGAGACAGCAATTTTACTTGTCTCAATCTCGGTTTGCACCTTAATTTTGGGTACATTAGCCCCTTTCTCACCTCCCTTTTCTTCAGCTCGTGTGCCAGGGCTGGACAAGTGCTTTGGTATTGCTGCCAGAGTGCTGGGAGTGGAAGGGGTGGGGAGGTTCTTCGTCAGACTACACGCATGAACTTCAGCTGGGAAGTGAAATCAGAACCTGAACTCCAGGCCAGTGCCCTCTCACTGGCAGCGAGACACCAAGCCTCCGCTAAACCTCATTTAACCAGCAGATGGCAGAAGTTAAATCTTTGTTCTGGTGCTGAAGCCAAACCGCGATATTCAATCAGCCTTTGCTGCAGCTACGCGGATTGGAGAGTGATTTAAAGAAAGGCATTAAAAAAATAGCGTTAAAATCAGAGGCAAATCATAATGTATTTATCAAAATATGCTGATCCTGCAAAATAACCTGCAAAGTTCCCCCTCAGCAGCTCCTAAACTCTGATTCACAGATGGCTTCTTGGAGTGCAACGCTTCTAGTGAGTGCCAGGTTCATTGGAAAATGCACATTATAGCCCACGGAACATAATATGAAATACGATGTACCTGTAAGTGCTGCCTGGGGGACACACAGTACTCCAGAGCAAACCTCACTGGGCCATTTCATTACACCACGGAAAGCCAGGAACAGCTGGAGGACACATGGAGATGGTGCTACTGACGGACACTTCTTTGGGATGACTGTTTGAAAGGCAAACACTTGGTCCTCCAGGCTGGCAGCTCTAAATTAGCATCTCCCCCACCCCAGCCTTAGCCTAGTTTTAGACAGGTGGCAGCAGCCACAGGATTGTTGCAGCCTCAGTGAGCAGCTGAGTCTGTGTGGGGGATTAGCACTGTGCAGGATTCTGCTAAGTGCTGTACACTAAGGTTTTATAGGATATAATGACCCGAAAACTTCTGCGTGGGAATCCCACATATTTGTAAGTTCTTGCTGGGATAAGAATGGGTGAGATGTGTTTATAGATGTAACAATGAAGTCATAGAATCATAGAATGATTTGGGTTGGAAGGAGAACACCATCTAATTCCAAACCCCCTGCCATGGGCAGGGACACCTCCCACCAGACCAGGTTGCTCAAAGCACCATCCAGCCTGGACTTGAGCACCTCTAGGGACGGGGCATCCACAGCTAGGAACTGAACAAACATGACACGCTCCCTGGGTTTCTAGGACACTGCTTGGTGAACAACTTCAGAGATCACTCTAGAAGCAATTTGAAGTTAGACCAAGCATCTTGCAACTGGATTTCCCCAACAATGAGAAAAGGGCAAAGAACTTACATACAGTTCCTCATCTCCTCATCTGCTGTGAAATGATTTCACAAAAAAAACACCTAAAAAACAGGAAGTCATGGGAACTGGGACGCCCAGGATTGCAGCAAGAAAAGCATGTTACTCCTATTCATGTCTATCTTCAGTGCAAGAATTGAAGAATGTAAGTTTTTGGTTTGTTTGTTTTTGTTTCTTTTGTTTGTTTGTTTATTTTATTTTATTTTTTCCCTTTTTCTTTCTTTAGCCCTCATTCAGCACAGTGCATGATTGCCCACAACAAATGTCGGAGGTCTTTGCAATCTGATCTTAAAACCCAGAACACATTTCAGTAAATATCTTCCTTATAAACAATGGTTCTAACCTACTACTCACTTCCCAGCAATCTTTGGAGAGAGACAAACCTGCCAGCAATCATCTGACATATCAGACACATTATTATCAGCCTAGTCCTGCTGAGGGGAATGACAGTTTCAAACACTCTGTACTGTAAATGCCAACCTGTGATAACCTTCAGAGAGTATTATCACAAATCCTTGAAAGAAGAGCCTATCTTCGAATCCCAACACAGCTTCTGTGTCCTTAGATACAACCAGCTGATGCTGCAGCAGTGCTGCCTTTTCCTGTGTTGAGAAAGCCTCCCTCCCACAGCAGGACCTTGGGTGCCATCCCTCCAGACAGAACAGAAATTACAAGCCTTGCAGATATTCACTGACAGAAGTTAAAGCTGACAAATGGATTTTCCATTTCTGTTGCTGACCTGCTATTTTACTAGTCTTTGCTTTCCACAGAAGAGTTCTTAGGCCTATCAGATTTTGCAGCAATTGCATTGGCATGTAGGTATGAAGGATTCTGTTCATGATTCAAAACTCAGTGACATACACAGGTCTTGGAAATCTGTTTTGTTGGGAGCAACAACAAAAATCACAATTTCTTTGAAAGGAAGTGGCCCAAAGAGTTATTCCCAGACTTTATCCCACTAAGAGGAAGGTACTGAAATTATGTCATTGTTTTTTATTAAACATGTACAAAAATCAACAACAAAAACAACTTCTGTAACATCTAAAACTCTAAGCAAATCACTGAGAGGTTTTAGAAAATCTCCAGCTTCTCTTACTACCAGAATCATCATTAGTTTGTGGTGTCCTGAAGAAGTCATTGGCCTTTTCCTTCTACTACCAAATTACAAAGATAACTTCATTCCAAAAAACTCAGTCTTCTGAACCTCTTTGGGTAAAGGTTTGAAAAGAGCATTATGAATGGATGCCCATTTTGATGTCTGAGTTAACCATTTCTTAAAGCCAATCAGTTGTTCTAAAGACTCATTTGATCCGAAAAAGAGAAGTTGAAGAATATATATTACTTCATGAGATACTTACACTGAACATAAAGCAGGCCGACCTGTAAAAGATTTTGAGTGATAACCCAAAAGTACTGTATTTTGTAGGTGACAGGACATCTAGAAGTATCAAGATAATAGTAGGCTTAAGCACAGACAGACCTTAGAGGACATAATTATGCCACTTAAATCAAGACCAAGTGTATTGACTTAAAATACAAAAAAAGGAAGGAAAAATAGCAAGACAACTGTGTATCTTCTTTGCTAGACCCTGAGATCCTGCCACTGATTTTCCCTGGCCTGCGTGTTCCAGCTGGACAGTGTGTAGGCAGGAGGATCTGCCAGCACAGGTCAGCGTGCAGAAATGCAACCGGCAGACACCCAGACAAGCCGTCTAGGGCATTTTATAGGTTCCTGCAGTCTTTTCCAGCAGAGAAAAGTGTTTCCATTTTCACTCTCTGCATCACCTCCAGCATCTGAGGTCCGCTCCTCTCCTGCAGTGTCAGCAAGAAGCCCTGTTTGTTCTTCACCTCGTGAACTCTCTTCAGGGAAAAATAACAAATCATCAGAAACAACTACAAAAACATTACTGGCCATCGGTTTCTGCTGGTGGTTAAGCAACAGGTCTGCTAACCACAGCTCCCCCAGCCGCCCCCCAGAGATGTGTGAGGCATGTAAGCTCTTTTTGTGTGATCCCTGCAGATCTTTAGCTCCCCCTTTCTTTATCTAATGCTTTCACTAGAACTAGATACATTTTAATATATTATTTCTTCTTTATTTAACGCTTTCCCTAGAATGAGTCGAATTCTAACTGACGCTATTCGGGCCCTAAACACACCCCGTTCTGTCAGGGGACGGGGGACGCGCAGCAACGTCCCCCCACCACCACCACCACCACCAGGCTGAGGTGACGGTGCCGTGCCAGCCTCTGGGACACTCTGTCCCCGGACACCCCCTCCAGCACTGGCGTCACGGTATCGATCCCGGACGGGTTTTGTGTAACAGCCCGGGGCGGGGGGGGGGACAAAGGCCCGCTGAAGCAGGGGAAGGCCGGCTCGCCCCGCCGCCATGCCGGGCGGGGAGGCGGGAAGCGGGCGCCGCCATGCCCGGCCTTGAGGGCGGCGGGGCGGAGCTGGCCCGCCCCTGCCCCTCACCCTGCCCCTGCCCCGTCCCTCCGCAGGCCGGCAGCGGGGCAGCGCCGCTGGGTTCCTGCTGGCTCCCCGGTGAGTGCAGGGCTCGGTGTGGGGACGCCGTGCCCTCCTACGGCCCTGCTGGAAGCCACCTCCCCCGGCGCCGAGGCGCCCCCTCTCCCGGCCGGGTGCGGGACATGGCGGCGGGCGGGCGGCTCGGGGGCACCCGGGCGGCTGTGGCGGGGCTGAGGAGGGTCCGAGGGGGGTCCGAGGGGGGTCCCCGGGGTGCTGAGGGGGCTGTGGAGGGTCCCCGGGGTGCTGTGGGGTGAGGAAGGGTCCCCGGGGGCCTGCCCGCCTGCAGCGCGGTGCCGCCGGGAGCTGCTGTGGTGGCAGCG